>NC_045730.1:20419180-20743057 GCF_009834535.1 Camelus ferus
TATAATACTTACTGCATGGTCCACTGAATACAAGTCCAACTTCTTAGCCAGATACTCCAGACCTTCCACCACCTGGCTGTAACCCACAGTCCCACCCCATGCCCCACAGGCTCCTGTTCCTGAAGACCTGATGTGCCTTCATCCCACAGTGCCCACCCCGCTTCTCTGCCGACAATCATCGCTAATATCAACTCCAGAAAAACCTCTCCTCCTCCCTGTCTGTGCTCGCACTACTGGCTGCACTAACCTACTTGGGCTGCTGTCTATCTTTCTCATTAGCCTGGGGTCAAAGACCACACTGTCTTTGTCTTTGTACTTGCGGGTGACCCCAGAGCTGTAGGCATTTCTCATACAGACCTCGTGATCTCATGTGGCTCAATGACAAACCTGAAATGGCGAACCTCAAACTCCTGTGCTTTGTGTTCTCAGATGTAAGTCTCGTAGACTCTGGGGTCACACCTGCGTGGCCCCACCATGGACCCCTTCCCACCATACACAGACCACTGAGGTAGAGCGCCCTTGAGGGCAGCTGGTCCAGCCCCTTCATGCCACAGGTGAAGGCCTTGGAGAAATAAAATGCCGCATAACCAGGGTTCACATTCCAATCCCCAGAGCAAAGCTCCAGGCTCATTTTATTACTGCCCTTCCCACACAACAAGTGTATCAAGTCAGTCTAGGGCCAGATGGTGCAAGAGTAAAAGCACAAATTCCCTTTTAGCTCATAGGTGGGATTAACCGTGGTGTCTGATGCTGTAACTGAGGCTGGTTCCAAAGAAGACCATCATTTTGCATTAGATACCTCGATAAGTTACTCACATTCTGAGCTGGGGTGTCTTCATTTCAGTCCTGTATAAGGACTAAGCACACAGGGAGAGGGCTCCTGGCGTTACCAGTGGCCTGAGAGACAGCTTTATCTGAAAATCCTGCCAAGTCCTCGAAACACATCATGTCCAAAATCAAACTCCACTTGCCTGCCGGTCCCCACTGTGGTTGTTGCTCTGGAGTAGACGCCCTTTCTCCTGGCTTCCCTGCTTTGAGTCATGCCTGTGGTCCAGCTTCAGCAACGTCCACCTCCAGCATCTCCCTCACACCTCCCTCCTTCCCTGCAGTCCCACTGACTCAGGCCTCTGAGCCCCCCCACCCTGTTCCTTTCCTTCTAGTCTTTCCCACCGTGGCTGCCAGCCACTCGGGCTGGGTTGCAGCCCCCTTGCTCTGCAACCTGCAGTGATTCCCTGCCTACAAACCAATGAACTCCTTGACTTGACATCAAAGGCTTCACAGGCACAAAGCTTCCTTCCCTACTTGCTATCCCACAGCTCCGGGTCATAAGGGGGAGGAATGCTCACTTGTCTGTGGGGAGCCTCCCCCTTCCTATGTCTCTTTGGTGACATGTCCCCCTCCCGACTCGCAGTCACAAGTTGGATCAACTGTTCAAGTCCGGGTTCAAATGCCTCTTCTTCCATGAAGCCTTCCTTCTGAATCTCCTGGTTAGAGAGATCCCCCTCAACCTCTGGAATGATACCCTTCTTTTCCCTCCTGTTCTTCCTGGGGCCGTAGTTCACATGTGCCTC
Organism: Camelus ferus; assembly: GCF_009834535.1. Lineage (NCBI taxonomy): Eukaryota > Metazoa > Chordata > Mammalia > Artiodactyla > Camelidae > Camelus > Camelus ferus. The sequence continues at coordinate 20,420,752 of NC_045730.1, forward strand.
TCAATGGGCAGCTCCTTTACCTGTGGCTCTCCCGCTGTGCTGACTGACACAGAAACAGTGTATTGTCTCTCAAAGTGCAGCCCAGCTCCCGTCCTGGCTCCCAGAGAGAAAGGCTCCCAGCCAGCCCCAGGCCTGCACGGAGGTGGCCAGCCAGAGGCCGGTGGCCTGGAGGGACGCCCACACAGGACACAGAGCTGGCTCTCCTCCTCCACAGTTTCACCCAGATGAGTCCTGAGGACAGTGTCTTGAGTTCCATGGAGGGGCAGCTGCCTGACAATAATGAATTAATTAATCATTGCACCAGCCAGCACCTGAGCACCTCTGTCTCTCTCGTGCTTGACCGTCTGCTGTGGGTAATTTGTCAGCACTATTTGCCTACCGTGCAACACCACACCTCTATTTTTTCTCTGTTTCACCAAATCCCAAGTCAATTCTGAACGAAAACCTGATGACACACATGTGACTGGGCTCCAAACGTCAGAAAACCTGGTTGGGGTAGAAGAAAGCGGTAAAGAAAGGTTTCAAATCAGCTGTGCTGATGGTGTTGGCGCAGCAGGCAGGCTGGCTCATTAATGAGGAAGCTCCCGGGAAGGAAGCAGGGGCCGCGGGGGGGGACCGCGCCCTGCAGAAGCCCTCTCAAGTCGCACCTGCACGCCCCGAGTCTCCTTGCTGATACGAGTTGATCATTTCCCTCCTTACCAGATTCTGTAGAATTTGTTCATGTTGTGCTCTCTCCGATGAACCCCGACTCTGTGAGATTCCTACCTTTTCCAAAGTGGCTAGGAAGAGCTGGTTGTAAAATACAGCTGTCGGGTCCTCCACATGCTGACATCGTGACCCCACGGCCATGCTATGACAGGACCTTTGTAAGCTGACACTTCCCTGCAGCACCATGGCTGACAACTTATGTTTTTGGTTATGTTTCATGTTGGTCTTACTACATTACTGGAAATCCAGCTTGGGTGGAGCAATAGAGAAACAACAGAAGTGAACAATCCGACATGAGAAGTTTGGGTTTAATTAATTAGTATTAAGAAAGCAGCTTAAACCCTTGAATGAAGCCAGCCTATGCATGCAAGAGATCATTAACACTTTTGTGACTTTTCCCCCACATCATTATAGAGTTAATTAAATATTGCAAATGTGGCTGAATTTGGTGAACCACACATGTGCATTTGCATTCATGTGCATGGTCATTACCTTCCTCTGGAAATAAGAGCTGTCCAACCTATTCACCCAAGAGCAAGTGTACCCACAAAACAGAAGAAGCAGGAAGCAACCCTACAGAAGTGCTGAGAACTTAACAGTGAGTCAGAGACATCTTGATGGAAAAGTAAGTGTATAAAATTTATCCTGGACAAATAATAGCCTGAGTGTCTCTTTGTCCGTATTATTACAGATCAATTTGCAATTGTCAATAATGTAATTACTTTTGATCATTCTAGCGAATTTTTAATCATGTGTGCTAACAGTGATATGGATAGCACAAAACGCATTATCCAAAAATTAATACTGTTTCGTCTTAAGTTGCATCATATTTTTATAGCACATTTCCTTTGCAATTATGATTGACTACTGTCTAGCTTAATGAAGCTAATGTTAAAGTTAATTGTCACTCCCAGAACTTGTATCAATTAATGGCTGAGACAAATGACACATAGATTTTTTTTCCCAAAGATTGTTCAAAGAGTTCTAAGATATAAGACTTTAATGGATGTTTAAAGCATAAGCATTTGAAGTAGAAGAAAAGGGAGTGAGTGGTTGAGGACTGAAGTTTTGCCATCAAAAATCCACACAGTGGAACAGCATCATAAAAGAAAGTCATAAAATTGACCTCATGCCTTCAAAATGGAAACACAGAGAGAGAGAGAGTCAGGCACATTCCTAAAGGGCCTCTGCTGCCAGGAGGCGCCCCACCGCGAAGTCCATAAAATTCATTTGTGTGAAACGCAGAACCTTGTTCCTGGGAAGGTAATTAGAAGCAGTGCTGTCAGTCCACGCGAGCTCACAGACACTGAATGTACGTACATAAAAATAAAGATGGAGAGGCTGACACTGTCCCCCACAGACCACACGCTGGTCTGAGCGTCCCGACGACCCCAGGCCTTGGATTCCCAGCCAGCACCTTTCCCCAAATCAGAGGAGAAGCTCGCTGCTTTGAGGGTGAGATTGGGCGGGCCAGGAGAGCCTGGGTGACCACAGAGCAGCCAGAGCCAGGCTGACATAGTCGGGGCTGGTGCTTCAGGTCCTGGCCGTGATCCCAGGCATGTAAATGGATGAGGTGATCAGGCGGGTTCCCAGGTAGCAGAGCTGAGACGAGGGTCCAGCGGCATGTGCCTTACTGAGGATGTGCTCATAAAAGGTAGAACCTGTCAGGGGTGAGCACATTGAGGCAGGAGGGAAAGGGCGGGCCTCAGCAGCCTGGTCCGTAGGTCGGTGGCTGCTTGGCGCTCTGGCAGGGGCGCACAGCACCGATGGCCGCCTTGGTACCACTGCGCCTCCACCATCAGTTTGTCCCTCCAGGGAAGTGAGAGGCAGTGATCCATTAGCACCAATACTCCCAGCAGCCAAGGAATGGCACACCCAGCCTGTACAGGGATCGGGCGGCACCATGTCCCTGCCTGCAGGTCCATAGGGTAGACACTTGAGTCACCCACCATGAAGCTGGTCTGTGCAGACAGATCATGGAAAGTCAGGAACCTGCAAAGTCTCAGGTGGGAAAATTGGGCTTAAGTGATTGAGTGTTTTGGATTTATTTTGTGTTAATATTTGGATAATTTTGTATGTTAATATTCCTTGGGGTTTTCTATTTTTATTTTTAATAAGCTGAAGAATTATTCAAAATGACTTCGTTGATTTTGCACGGGCTCAGAGTTTCAGATGATGCCAGTGATTCACGTAGCTTTACAATGTGGTTGGTGTGAAGCTCGGTGCTGGGCCACGTAGATTTGACTCATCCTTCCAGGGGCGAGTCCTGTGGCACGCGGCCCAAGTCAGAGGCACCGATGGAGACCGTCTCTGCGAAGCCTAGAAGGTATCCCATGTTGTCCAAAGACAGACTCATGGGAGACTTGCCCGTCTGTACCGCGAGTGTCTCGGCCTCCAGAGCACAAAGCAGGCCCCTCTCCGGCCCTTCTCTGGCCTCTCTCTGGCCCTCTGGGGCAGCTGCAGACCTGGTGCCCTGTCTTCCCTTCCCAGAGGCTGTGCAGCTGGCATTTCCCTCCTCGTTAGACCTCAGGTGTTGGCGTGGGGAGACCCCGGGCCAGAGCGGGACTGGAGCATCCTGCTCTCTCCGCAGGCTCCCAGGAGATGGATCCGCTCCTGTGCTTTCAGCCCCCACCCTGACCCGGAGCCCCCAGTTTTAGATGCAAGAATAGGAAAACCTCACCACTGCCCACTCACACAGCAGCCCCGTCCAGGCCAGGGCCTCCTGGGGGTCTGGCCTGAGGTGGGAAAACCATGACTGTGTGCAGAGTTCACAAAGTTCTAGACTCACCATTGGCAGTGGTCACCTCCAAACACCCACACTTCCTGGGCGGAACCAGGGGGCTCTGTCCCCACCTGACTGCCCCAGGCTTCTGGTTCCTCCCAGCACCCTCTCCATCCCAAGCAGGCATCCCCACTGAAGGATTCACAAAGTCCCTTAGCGGTTTCAGACCTCAGGAAGAAGAGGATACACATGCAAATCACTGCAGAACAAAGAAGAATTTAATAAGTGCCACGTGGGCAATGGGTTTCTGAAGAAGACAATTTAGGAAGTTTCACTAAATCTTCGAGTGTGGCTTTGATCCCTACCTCATGGAAGCTGTGTGTCCCGGGGACACTGCTCCCTCCCTCAGATGTACTGCCATCCTTCCTCTCTGACCCCGATGCCCACAAAACCAAGTGAGCTGGAAAAGGAAGATAATGAAAGACGGAGGATAAGAAAAAGGGGTGGAGGATGTGGCCAGGAAGGGACGAAGGAGAACATACAGACGAGTTAATTTTTCAAGGAACATGCATCCAAGGAAAAAGAACAGTGTTAAAACAGAAAAGAGGGTTCGTGGAACAAAACACAAACACAGGCAGACAAAAAACTCATGATTTTCCAGATATAATAAACCAGATAAAAGTTTTTAAAATAGGGAAGCAAAATGCTATGCTGGGATGCTGCCTTGGAAGGCGGATGTGTGTCAGACCACCAGGGCTGCTGCCATGATGTGGCATAAACTCACGGGCTTGAGTGGGAGAAGCGTGCTGTCTCGCCATCTGGAGGCTGGAGTCAGAGCCCAGGGTGTGTGCTGGGGAAGAATCCCCCCCTGCCCCCTGCCTCTTCCTGGTGCCTGGAGGCTCTCAGCCTGTCCTGCGGTCTCTGACTCTGTGGTTGCCTTGCATCTCTACATCATTCAGGACTTTGAATATATCTAGTTCTCCTGGAGATGCTGTGCTCTTAATGATTTTATTGAGAGGTCTTTGTGTCTTCGTCCTGTTTCACAAATTCAGCTTGCCGTTTCCAGAAGCCCTCTGTTGGTGCCCTCATCTGTGCTGCTCCCAGTGGCTGTTGGCTAGCAGACTGTGCGCGAGGGGCTCGTCTTGACGCAGGCATGTCCCCCACAAGGCTGACCTCACAGCTCTGGGACAGTCAGCTGTGTTGCTCTGCCTCCCCTGAACCTTCCTGTTTTCCACCAGTAACTGACCCCAGAGGTCCTGCTGCTACAGATCCTTGGTGCTTTTGTGGCACTTTCTTCCCCCAAACGCAGTCTTTTTCATTCCATTTCACTTCAGCAGGGATGTTCAGCCCAAGGACACCCTCATACAGCAGAACCTCAGCTACCCTTGTCCATCATGTCGGATAATCCTCACAGGGTGGCATGGGTGGGGTTCCTTCTCTACCAAACAAATCAGCTGTACCCTAGAGGAAGGGGCGGCTTCACAGTTGGTCACACATTCCACCCAGATGGGCCCCAGCCACAAAAAAAAATCAAACTCAAACTCACATTTAAACACTTTTCGAATGAGCACATGACTCAGTGTCCTTTTTAAATGAATGAAATGGAAACTTAGTTTTCCATCTGTCTGACCCAAGGAAAGTCTTACAACAGATGTCTTCGAGATGCACATCTAAGAGGAACAGAACAAGAATAAGGAGCCCTGCTGAACAAATCAGAAGCACCAGCAAAGCCTGTGACCGCACACACGCTCACGTGCTGCAAGGGGAGAGAGAACTGCCGGCTGTGCCTGGTTTTCATCAACGTGCCAGCCAAATTTTAGTTCTTTTCAATTTCAGGGTTTAGTGTCTATAACATTTGCAATTTTCAATGTTCTTTGAATAAAGAGAGACAAGATGATCTGAACCTCTGTTGCATTTTGTGGAGGGCACGCTGCAAATATCAGCTGCAGTAAAGCACCATTCTTTCCACTACAGGGGAAGACGGATCTTCTTCAGTCTGGGCCCAAAGTCATTATTACTTTAACAAAGAGATAGAGAGACAGGAAAGAGATTCTCTAAAGTACATGCAGTGGATTGTAGCACTCAAAACCCCATCTGCGGAGAACCTCTACGTGAGCAGCTTACACCCCAGACGACACGCCGTCCACCAACTGCACCAACACCTAAGCGTTAGCCAGCCGTGACGCCAAAATGACTCATTCCAGTCTCCAGACTTCCCAGGAAGCGGACAGGTGAGACTCCAGAGCGTCTTGACAGCTTTGACCATCACCATCACCATTAATTACATGTCTGGAAGCGGCTGCAGAGATCTGGCCTACATCCTGTCACAGTGGTGTTCCCCTTAGGTACCTGGGAAGCAGACAGCAAAAGGACCAGGGTGTAGGAGTGAAATTCAGGACTGCCTTTTTGTCACTGGCTCACAGACGTGCAGGTCTAAGTGGAGAAATTATCAGCTAGCATGGATGGAGGACGCTTGCCGGTGGGTCGAGAAGACGTGGGCTGGACCCTTTCCGTCCACGGCACCAGCATCAGCAGTCGCTGAAAGAGATTATCTTCACCCGTAAGTTTACAGAGGCTTGAATTCATTCTCTGAACTCCCACTCAAGGGTCACAATCATTTTTATGTTAAAAAGCAGGGGAAGCTTTTCTATTGTGATCAGAAATGAACTTCTTTTAAGTATTTCATCCTCAGTACCACAGAAGTAAGAGTGGCATTTTGTGGAAATAAATAAAGAGGTGGAAATACAAAGAGCCCTCAAGTGTAGCCCAGTGGGCACCCGTGTGCAAATCACAGAAGGACTGAGCCCCGTCTGCCACTTGGCAGGGCCACCTCCTCACTGGCCCTGACTCCATGACGGGTAATCTGAGCTTCAGTCTGTTCCTGGCCTGAGGTTGGCTCTGGCTGTCGTGGGCCCACATGTTTCTGGAAGACCAGCCTTGGCTTCTCCCCATGTGTCTGGTCACCAGAAGTCCAAGATGGAGCATGAGCCCTGCCCCAGGTCAGGGGTCCCACTGGCTTGTCCCGACGTGGGCAGGAGGGGTCCCACAGGACAGGGGTGCAGGTGGGAGTGGCTCACTGAGATGGGCCTTTTCCTGAAGATCCCGTCCCTGCAGTGCAGAGAAGGACTCAGTGTGCTGTTTTGACTAGACCAGGACCCTTCACTGTAATTTTCTGGGACATTGTCACAAACTGCAATGTCCATGGGGACTGGAGCGGACAGATGACTGGACAGAGAAGATGTGGTAGACACATGCAATGGAATATTATTTGGTTGTGAAAGGAACCAAATCTTGCTGTTTGCGACAACACAGACGGACCTTGAGGGTATTATGTTCAGTGAAGTTAGTCAGACAGAGAAAGACAAATACTGCATGATCTCACTTCTATGTGGAAGTAAAAAAGCTTACGGAAGCAGAAATCGGATTTGTGGTTATCAGAGGTGGAGGCTAGGGGTGAGGGGAGTTTGGAGGAAGTTGGTCAAAATGCACAAATATCCAGTAAAAAGGTAAATAAATACAAGGAATGTAGTGCACAGTGTGGTGTGTTATATATGAAAGATGTTAAAAGAGAAGATCCTAAAAGTTCTCATCACAAGGGTGTTTGTAACTATATGAGGAAATGGATGTTGACTAAATTAACTGTGATAACCATTTTGTAACATATTTGTGTCAAGTCATGTTGTACATCGTAAACTTACACAGTGCTGGAGGTCAACTATATTCAATAAGATTGGAAAGAAACTTACAAATCAACTGAAAAAAACAATAGTTATTTATCTTACTTGTTTTGAAGTGTAATAGTAATTCATGGGCATTATTAAAAGTCACTCCCCTAAACACAACTTCTCAGAATTTACAAATGTTTTCTTCTATTTCTCTATAATTTTACAATTGTATTTTTTATATGTTATTATATTATGCTTACTGCTTGGCAACATTTTTTTACTTAAGATATTAAACATTTTTCCATACCAACTCATATAAATCCACTTTATTCTTTTGAATAGCTACATGATATTCTTTTAATAAGACATAATTTATTTAATCATTTCCTACTGATAAAAATTTAGAATATTTAAACAATTTTCCTGTAACAAATAATGCCTTTATGGATGTCTTGCAAAGCCATCAGTTCTTCTGTTTTTTCCCAGAAATATAATTGCTGGGTTGAGGGTTATACATTTTTTAAATCTTGATATGTTAGGCCTATTGCCTTCTGATTCAGTTATCTCCTTCTCCAATAGTGCTGCATAACCAAACCCCACAAGCCTTACATTTAATAATCTAATAACGGTGCCTTCTTGATCACGTGACCCCTCCTTGCGCTGCTGGTCTTGGCTGGCCCACCTGTGTGTCTGCATTCAGGCTGAGTAGGGGATGCGGGGCGGCCCTGGCTGGGAGGTAGGGTCCTCTGCTCTGCTCAGACATGTCCTGTCCTCCAGCAGAGCAGCCCGGCACATTCTTCTGGTACGTTCTCCTGGGGAGGGGGCAGAGAGAGAGGCCCATGCCTTTCATGTCCCTGCTTGCACTCTGCGAACACCCCAGGGGCTGCTGCAAGTCACAGGGCTGAGCCTGGACTCAGGATGGGAGGGAACCACCAGGTCAGTGAGGCAAGGGGCTGATTTAGGGAGGGGTGCAGAACTGAGGACGTCTGAGCTACCCACCAGCCACACCCTCCAAAGAGTAGGAGCTCACTGACCGTCCTTCCAACATCAGATGAGAACCTTTATTTCACCACAGGCTTACTAACATTGGATGTTATCAATTTTAAAACTCTATGCTAACCTGGGAGGCAAAATACTACATTAATCATGGCTTTCATTTTACTTCCTGCGCCAGCAGTGGGGCGTGTCCATTTCCATACGTACACTGGCTATTTGCATTTCTTCTGTGAATCGCCTCTGCACATACTTTTTCCATTTCTCCACTGGTTTCATTTTAAGAAAATGTTTAACTATTTTCTTCAAAAAAGCAAGGTCTCAATTTTCCTTTCCTAGACCACTATTTTATTCATAAAGGTGAAGTGGAAGATAAAACAGGTAATTCAAGCAAGTAAAATCTTTACTTTGCACTCAATTATCTGGATATTCCCAGGGCAAATTATGAATAATCTTCATAATTTCTTTAATTCTCTGCTTTACCCAGTTTCAGCCAAGAAAAATTAGATTATTTCCACTTGTACTTTGGAGAATTAAAAAATGAAACACTGTTCCACTTTGTCCTTAACAAAACAAAAAATCTAATACTAGAAATCAACCCCACCTTTCTAGACTCAGCAGGTGTTTTTAACAAAGCCTTTCTTACTGTTTTTTGCCTAAAATCTTCCAAAGCTTTCTATTGGGCACACACTCTTTTTGGTCATTTTGGTTGAACTGATGAGTCCAGTTGTGGAAGAAAAGAGGGTTCTCAGGTCAGCTCTGTTCAGCCTCCTCCAAACATCGCCCCATCCTCAGGAAGGTTGGGAGGACCCCGGGAGGGGGCAGTGGGATGCCAGCCAAGGGTTCAACCAAGAAGACAGGCTATTCCAATTAGAAGAGAAATAAAAATGATAAAGGTACAATCATTATTTACAGAAGCTACAATTAGCCCTCTAGAAATTAAAAAGAAATAAAATTAAATTTAAATTTTTGGAAAAGTGGCTGCATGTAAATTCAAGTTTTAGATTTCAGTAACAGGCCTATATACACTAAGCAACAATGACAAATTAGAAAACATGGAAAGAGAGAGATGTGTGTGCTACCATTTTTGACAGAATCTAAAAAAATAAAAGTCTTTGAAAAGTTTAAAGAAAAGGGTAAATGGCATATGTGACAACTACACAATGTTTTTATGCGATAAGGAAGGACTTCCATTTCTAATAATGACTAATAATACTAATATTCATGACTGCTGGACCACACACTTGCAAGGAACAACTACAACATCCAGACATCACTCAAAGGCAGCTGCCTGCAGGTCCAGAGAAGCTCATGGATTCCAGGGCTGTCCACCCCAGAGAAGGGCCCTTGTACAGGTCAGTGCCTGTCTCTGTAGCTCTTAGGACCAGACATGATGGGCCTCGTGCACAGGGCCCCACAGGGGCTGGTGGTGAAGGCGTGGAGAACCAGACAGCAGAATCCAGAGACCATGACCTCCAGAGGGAGAGAGGGAGAGAATCCTATAAGGGAAATCTAGAGAGGGGATCCCCAAATCCTGTCTGTCTCTGAGCTACACACATGCGGGGCAGACTCTGAGAACAACCACTCAGGAGCAAAGATCTGAGCGAGGCAGGTTCTGCAGCCCCACAGGACAGCTGTTTCTAAAACTGAGAACCAACAGAGGAAAGGAGCAGAAGCCTGAGTCTTCACAGCTTAATGTTTTGAATGTCCACAATTTCCAAAATTATCTTACAAACAAACAGAAAACCCAGGTAAGTGGAACTCATCCTTCAGAGAAAAGAAAATAAATTGATATCAAGCCTGAGATGACTCAGATTTGTAACTAACAGGCAAAGATTTTAAAGTAGATGTTATAACTATCACCAGTGGAAAAAAACATGTTCACTAAGAAGTGGAAATGACAAAAAAGGAACCAAAAGAAAATTTCTAGAACTGAAAAACTTAAATAAAAAATTCACTGGACAGACTTAATAGCCAAATGGAGTTGACAGGAGAAAGAATAAGCAAAACCTGATCAATAAACAGAAATGATACAGTGAGAAGAACCAAGAGCATTAGGATTGATTTAAAAAAGATGGAATCCTGAGGGACCTATTAGGTGAGATCAAACAATCTTGCACATGTACAACTGAAGACCAAGAGGGAGAGGAGAAAGAATGGCACGGGGAAAGTATTTGAGGAAACAATGGCTGAATTTTTTTCATCTTATAAAAGACATAACTTTACAGATTTAAGATGTTCAGTACAGCCAAGCTGGACAAATTTAAGAAGGTCATCCTGAGGCTCATCACAGTCAAACTACTGAAGCTGAACTGGAGACTAACTTGTGAAAGGACAGAAAAACATAACACATTAAATACGGGGATGATAATTCAGTTATTGGCTGATTGTTTCCTCAAATGTGAATGAGGCCAGGAAAAAGGAAGCTGTTGACCCAGAATTCTCTAGTGAAAATATCCTTCAAGAATCAAGGCAAAGTTAAGTTTATTTTTGCAAATAGGCAGCTGGGAACTTCCGATTTCAAGCTCCTCTTCAAATTCGCCACTCTGTCTTAACAAAAAGTAAAAAACCAAACAGAATGAAAAATCAGCAACTGTTCTTGAATCTGAAAGAGAGGAAATAACACCTGGCAAGCCGCTGCCCCCAAGACTGGAGAAACGTACCGGCACAGAGAATCACAGTTACTGAGCAGGAACCCGGGGCAGACAACACCATGGGGAACAATGAGGGTAGGAAAACCTAAATGTAACTGATGAATTCCTGGAGGCTCTGTGGGGACCCAACCATAGGGACTCCACACTTTGTGAGCTTTATCCCCAGGATCTCTACCAGCCTCCCATGGTGAGTATCTGAGGGAGCTCCCCTCAGGTCTCCAGCAGAGAAAGGGGGAAAGAACCACTTTAAAATACTCCAGAGCACCATGTTCCCTTAACAAGGCCTGCCCTCAGGGAAAACTAGTTAACCTGAGACTAACCTGCTGGAGTATCATCAGAGCCTAACTGACCTAGGGAAGGGGAAATGCACTCCAGTCTACTCTACCCATCCTGTCCTACCTATGGGAGGAAAAAGAGTGAGAAACACTTGTGAAGTTCACAGTCCAGAGGCACAGGCTTCACTAAAGGATCTAGACCCAAGCATAGGACTACAGAACGCTTCCTCTCCCCCCACACCTCACCACCACATCACCAGCGGCCTATCAGCAGCAGTTCCTGTTAATCAGTACAATTTGTTCAGACACCAAGAAAAAACTATGAGACAAAGGCAAAAACACACAATTTGAAGAAACAGAGCAAACATCAGAACCAGACATGGCAGGATGTTAGAATTATCAGACTGGGAATTTAAAACAACTATGATTAACATGCCATGGGGTTCAAATTGGATAAAGTAGACAGCATGCAAGAACTGATGGGCAACATAAGCAGAGAGATGGAAATCCTAAGAAAGAGCCAAAAAGAAATGCTAGAGATCACAAACACTGGACTGAAGAATTCCTTTGATGTTCTTATTAGTGTGTGTGTGTGTGTGTGTGTGTGTGTGTGTGAGAGATAGATGCAAAGTCCTCAACAAAATGTTAGCAAATTGAATAAAAACATGACTTAAAAAATTATATACCACAACTCAGTGGGATTTATCTCAGGTATGCAAGACTGGTCCACTACTCATAAATCAATTAATATAATCTAGCACATGAATAGTCTAAAAAAGAAAAATCATTGGTCAGATCAATGGATACAGAAAAAGAATTTGACAAAATCCAACACCCATTCATGATAAAAACTCTCAGTAAATTAAGAATAGAGGGAAACTTTCTTAACTTGATAAAGGCTCTCTACAAAAAAACCTGTGGCTAATGTCATAGTTAATGGTGAGAAACTTGAAGCTTTCCCACTAAGCTCAGGTACAAGGCAAGGATGTCCCCTCCCACTACTCTTCTACATGATACTGAAAGTCCTTGCAAATGTAGTAAGTCGAGAAAAGGAAGGGAAAGGTATACAGTTTGGGAAGGAAAAAATAAAACTGTATTTGTTTGCAGATGGCATGACTGTCTACACAGAAGGACAGTCCAAAAGAATCAACAATAATGAAGAATCTCCTGGAAGTAATAAGTGATTGTAGCAACATTGTAAGATACAAGGCTAATATGCAAAAGTCAGTTGTAGGGGGAAGGGTGTAGCTCAAGTGGTAGAGCACGTGCTTAGCATGCACAAGGTCCTGGGTTCAATCCCCAGTACCTCCACTGAAAGTAAACAAACCTAATTACCTCCCCCTACCAAAATAAAATAATTAAATGATAAATAAATATTTTTTAAAAGATCAATTGTTTTCCTGTATGCCAACAATGAAAAGTGAAAACTGAAATTTAAAAAATAATACCATTTATATTAGAAACACCAAAACTGAAATACTTAGGTACAAATACAATGAAATTTATAACTATAACACTCTGATGAACAAATCAAAGAACTAAGCAGAAAATATTCCATGTTCATGGATAGGAAGATGCAATATTGTCAGGATGTCAGTTTTCCCAGATTGATCTACAGATTCAATCCATCCCATCAAAATACCAGCAGGTTATTTTGTGAATATCAACAAACTAATTCTAAATTTTATAGAGACCCAGAAAGGACAGCACATTGCTGAAGGAGAAGAACAAAGTTGTAGGACTGACATCACCAGACTTCAAGATTTATTATAAAGCTACAATAATCAAAACAGTGTAATGTTGGTGAAAGAGTAGACAGACATGTCGATGGAGCAGAACGGAGAGCCAGGAGTAGACCCACATGAATACAGTCAGCCCACCTTTGATGAAGGAGCAAGGCGACACAAGCAGTGAAGACAGTGTCTTCAACAAGTGGTGCTGAAATACTGTGGACGTACACACTCAAAAATTTTAATCTAGACATCAGTCTTACACCTTTCATTAAAAAATAACTCAAAGACATCATAGACCTACATGTAAAGGCAAAACTAAAATTCCCAGAAGGTAACAAGGGAGAGAACCTAGATGGCCTTGGGGATGATGATGCCTTTTTTGATACAACACCAATGACACGATATATCAAAGGAAGAATTGATAAGCTGGACTTCATTGAAATTTAAAACTTCTGCTCTGTGAAAGACAATAACAAGAGAATTAGAAGACAAGCCACAGACTGGGAGAAAATATTTGTGAAAGACGTATCTAATAAAGGACTGTTGCCCAAAATATACAAGAACCCTTAAAACTCAACAATAAGAAAACAAACAGATATGGGTCAAAGACCTGAGGAGACATCTCATCAAAGAAGATATTCAAACAGCAAATAAGCATATGGAAATATGCTCCACATTATGTCATCAGAGAAATGCAAATTAAAATGACATAACACTATGTACCTATTAGAACGTCCCAAAATCCAGAACACTGACAGCACCAAATGCTGACAAGTATGGGGGGCCACACAAACCCTCACTCGTTGCTGGTGGGAATGCAAAACGGTGCAGCCACTTTGGAAGACAATTTGGCAGTTTCTTACAAAACTAAACATACTCTTTCTTACCATACGATCCAGCAATTGTGCTCCCTGATGTTTACCCAAATCAGCTGAAAACTTATGTCCTCACAAAAACCTGCATGTGGATCTATAGCAGCTTTATTCATAATTGCCAAAACTCGTACAGCCACTTTGGAAGACAATTTGGCAGTTTCTTACAAAACTGAACACACTCTTGTCATGTGATCCAGCAATTACACTCCATGGTATTTACCCCAAGGAGTTGAAAATGTATGTCCACACAAAAACCTGCACATGGACTCATAGCAGCTTTATTTATAACAGCCAAAACTTGGAAACCACCAAGATGTCCTATAGTAGGTGAATGGATAAGTAAACTGTGGCACATACAGACATTGAATACTATTGAGTGCTAAAAAGAAATGTGCTATCCAGCCATGAAAAGACCTCATGAAACTGTAAATGTATATTACTAAGTGAAAGAAGCCAGTCTGGAAAATTACGGACTGTATGGTTTCAAATTTATGACATTCTGGAAAAGGTATAACTATGGAGAAAGTAAAAATATCAGTGGTTTCCAAGGACTGGGCCTGGATAGGGATGAGTAGGTGGAACACGGGGGACTTTTAGGGCAGTGACACTACTCTGTAAGATACTATAATTGTGGACACACGTCACAATACATCTGTCCAAACACGTAGAACATACGACACCAGAGTGAACCCCAACGTAAACTATGACCTCTGGGTGATTGTGACGTGTCTGTGGAGGTGCATCCTTGGTAAACACACACATACATTAAAAGTCCCACTCTGGTGAGTGGTGTTTGTAATGGGAGGGACCATGCAGGTGTGGCATCAGGGGGTATGTGGAAATTTCTGTACCTTCCTCTCAATTTTAATGTAAACCTTAAACTACTCTAAAATATAAAGTGTAAAAAAAGAATCAAAACAAAATACCTTCTCATATAACAGAAAATACTTTGTTACCAGCAAATTAATACCACAAGGAATATGAAAGTAAGTTCTTCAGAATGAAAGGAGTTGATGTCAGATGGAAACTTGGACTGTCAGAAGTGAATGAAGAGCATAAGAAATGGTACATATCTGGCCAAATACAAGTATGTTTTATTTGCCTTTAATTTATTTATACTACATATGACTATTTAAAGCAAACACTATAACATACCTTGTGGAGTTCATAATATGTATAGATAAAATATATTTTACATTTATAGCATAAAGAATGTGGGGTGGGAGAAGTATGGACCTATAATTGCCAGATTTCTACATTTTATGTGAATTATTAAAATAGCAACTGTAATTAGAATGTGAAAAGTTACAAATGTAAAATACAGGTTTCTCTTTTAATAGAGTAAGCACATTGCTCCTTGTCTCTCCACTAAATGCAGCCTTACGTATAAAAAATAAAACCTGAATACAATGCATGGGGCAAATAACTGAGGTCCCTGAAGATAAACAGTAGCAGGCAGACTGGAGAAGAAGAGCAGAGTTTGAAATATCACCAAACTAGCAGTGAGTTTACCATATTTTTCCTTCAGTGTGATCTACCCTGGGCACAGTGTAGTGTAAAATCCTGAGCACAGAGTACAGGACAGAGGCTTCAGAAGAGGCTGCCCAATTCTGAGCTGAGTAATGGGAAAGGATCTCCTAATACTCAGAAATCTCCCATTTTTCCTTCCATCCATTCATGCACATCCAAGTCTCTAAGCTACATTGAAGTAGCAGAATGTACAACAGCAATGATCAAGGTCTGCCCACAGAGCTTGAAACTGGAGGGAGCAGAACCATCCTCTCCACTTGGAGGAGCTGTGGTGGAAAGAGGGAAGCATGAATCACTGCTTACTTTCTCTCTCCTCTGATCGGTTGGGCCTGGAAACATGATCAGCTGCATGAAGTGTAAGCAGAGGAAGGTAGGTGAAGCCCCAGTTTCTGGCTGAGGAATTGAAGTGGGGCACTTCAGGGAGCTTGAAAAGTACCAGGGAACTTGTGGAGAAGTAGGATCTCAGGAAAGTGAATCCATAAATTTGCTTATGAATGTCTGGGATCACCCTTGAAGTGTGAATGCATAGATCTGACCTTAAACATATATAAAACTTCCATAGGATTTAAATAGGACCTAGAGTCCCATAACATGATGCTCAAATTATCCAGGATACAATCCAAAATTACTGGACATAAGAACCAGTAAAATCTCAAGTTGGATGGGGGGGGTGACAATCAACAGACAATGATGCTGAGATGACACAGGTGTTGGTATTACTTGACAAGACTTTAAAGCAATAAAAATGCTCCAGGAAGTAAGGGTTAATGCTCTTGAAAGAAAATACAGAAAGTGAGAGCAAAGAAGTAGAAGACATAGTTAAAAACTAAATGGAAAATTTATAACTGAAAAGTACAGTCATGGAAAATTTAAGATAGTCTCAATAGCAGAGTGGAAATGATGGGAGGAAGAAGACAGTGCAGCTGAAGGATCAATAGAAACTATTCAATCTGAACAATGGAGTGAAGAGATTGAAAAGAAAATGACATTTTCAGGGACTTACGTGGCAACATCAAAATGTCTAACATTTATGCCACCAGAGTCCCAGGAGAGATGAAAGAGTGTGGTGCAGAAAAGGCATTTGAAGAACAGTGGCTGGAAAATTCTGACATTTGACAAAAGACAAAAACTTCCATGTCTTTTGAGTTTTAAGAGACTCAGTGAACACCAAATAAGAGAAGTCTAAAGAAACACACACTCAACCACAGCATAATTACACAGCTGAAAACTAAAGACAAAAAAACTTTGAAAGCAACCAAAGTAAAATGACACATTACTCACAGGGGAACACAGATTCAAATGAGTGCAGATTTCTCATCAGAAACCATGGAGGCCAGAAGAAAGTGAAGCTTTTTTTTTTTTTTTTTTTTAATCCTGGAAGAAAAGAACAGTCAACTCAGAATTCTATATCCAGTGAAAAATATCCTTCAAGAACCAAGATGAAATAACCATATTCTCAGATGAAGCAAAATTAAGAGAATTCATTGCCAATAGGTCTGTTACAAAATAAATTCTAAAGGGAGTTTCTTTAGACAGAAGGAAAATGAAACCATAAAGAACCTTGGAACATCTGGGCAAATATTACAGACTGTTCTCCTCTTGAGTCCTTGGCAGTTAGTATGGTAATTGAAAGCAAAAATTAAAACATTCTCTGATTGGTTTCTCAGTGTGTAAATGTAATATATAAAACAATTGCAACATAAAGTGTGGAAGGGGTAAAGAAACCTACGTGGTGATGAGGGTTCCACATTCCATTTGAAGTGGTAAAATGGTGGTTATAGCTTGACTGTGAAAGTTAAATATGTGTATTCTAGTCCCTAGAGCATTCCTTAAGGAGAGAAAACTATACAAAGAGATAAAACCACACTGGATAAAATAAATATTAAAATGTTCAAATAACAAACAAGAAAGCAGGGAAGGGGAAAACAGGAACAGAAACCAGAAGGAACAAGCAGAAAACAACTAATAAAATCTTGACCTAAATCCAAGCATATCAATAATGACATTAAACATAAATCACCTAAGTACACCAATTAAAAGACAGAAATTTTTAGAATATAGGAAAAAATGACCTAATCATATGCTGCCTACAAGAAATTAACTTCCAATATATTGATATCGTCAGTTTAAGGGTAGAAGAATGGAAAACATATGGTATGAAAATGCCAATCAAAATAAAGCAGGAAAGTGACATCAGTAAAATGGTGGAGTAGGCAGAACCAAGTTTGCATCCTCCCAAAGAAACACTGAAAAACCAGCAGATACTGCTTGAAAACACTACAAGTCAGACTACCAACATGCAGACATTCGGGGCAATTCCTCATTCAATGTCCTCATTCAAGTGCAGCTATGCATACTGAGGAATTTAGAACACAATGCAAACACCCAGGCAAGATGCATGCTCAGAAAAGACCTGAGAAGACCCTAAATTTTCACCTTGGGCTTGTTCATTACAAGCTTGGCTAATAGTTGAACGAGGGTCCTGGCACAGAACCAATTTTCAAAGATTGTTAGAGGTCTGTCTGTCTGTCTCTGCATCTCTTTCACTCTCTGTCTCTCTGTCTCTGTCTCTGTCACTCTTTCTGTATCTCCCCCCTCCACCTCTGTTTTTGTTCGTGTTCTTAGTTCCTGGAATTCCAGGAAATCTCTGTAAAAACACTAGCTGAACAAAGCTGAAGATCAAAGACTTCAGCATACACATTAGCAGGGAATACAGTCTTTGAAATAACAGTTTGGGAAAGGATTAAAACAAATAGACAACATCTGACAACCAAAAACCTAGCAAGCCCTCGGAAAATCAGGGAGCCTGACTTTCAGGGTAATCACCTTTATAATACTCAAATGTCATTTTTAGTAGCAGCAGCAACAACAAAAGGCATACAAAGACACAGGAGAGCATGGCCCATTCAAAGGAACAAAATAATTGACAGAAATAACCTCTATGGAAGCCCAGAAATCAGATTTATCCAATAAATATTTTTTAATAACTGTTCTAAATATTTTCAATGACCTAAAAGAAAACATAGACAAGTAACTAAAGCAAATTAGGAAAGTGATGTGTAAATAAAATGAGAATATCAATAAAAAGATTGAAGAAACATAAAAAGGAACCAAAAAAATTCTAGAGCAGAATACAACAATTAAAATGAAAATTTACTAGGGAGGATCAACAGCAGGTTTGAGCAGACAGAAGAATCAGCAAACTCAAGACAGAACAAAGAAAATTATTCAGCATAAAAATGTAGAAAGAAAAAAGAATAAAGAAAAGTGAACATAGCCCAGGGGGCTTGGGGCAACACTGTCAAGTGAACTGGCATGTACATATGGAAGTCCCAGGAGGAGAGAGAAAGTGAGGAAAGAATATTTAAAGAAATAACAGTAAACAAACAAACAAACAAAAAAGTCCCAAGTTTGATGAAAGACATGAAGCTACAAATCCAGGGTGTTCAATGAACTCCAACTAGGTTGAACTCAAAGAGACCTATGTGAGACACATTATAATAAAACTGTCAAAAGACAAAGAGAAAATGCTGAAAGTAACAAAGGAAGAGTGGCTCATCAAGTACCTGGAGTCTTCAGTAAGATTAACAGCCAATTTCTCATCAGAAACCTTGGGAGCCAAAAGAGAGAGGGTTGACATTTTTAAAGTGTTGGGGAAAAAAAAACTGTCAACAGAAAATTCTATATTTGGCAGAGCTGGCCATTAAAAATGAGGTATAGACAAGACATTCCCTGAAAAACAAAATCTGAGGGGGCTCATTACCACTAGACATGCCCTATGAGAAATGTTAAAGGTAGTCCTTCAGATAGAAATGAAAGGACACTAGGTAGCAACTCAAAGCTGTATAAAGAAATGAAGACTTCCAGTGAATGTAAATACATGTACAAATATAAAAAGTATTACTGTATTTTGGTTTGTATTTCTACTTTTTTCCATTAAATTAAAATACACATTTATGAGTCTATATTATTGGGTATAAATGTATAAAGATGTAATTTTGTGACAACAATAATATAAACTGGGGAGAACACACTTGTATAGGAGTAGTTTTGTATGCTTTTAAATATAAATTGGTAAGAACTCAAAATAGATTACTTTAAATTTAGGATGTTAAACATAATCTCCATGGTAACCACAAAGAAAACCTCTTTAAAAATATACACACAAAAGGCAATGAAAAGGGGATCAAATGGTTTACTATTAAAAAAAAATCAACTAAACACAAAAGAAGACAGTAATGGAGGAAATGAGGGCTAAAAAAGATGCAAGACATACAGAAAACAAAGAGCAAGATGGCAGAAGTAAATTATTTCTTATCAGTAATTGCTTTAACTCTTTAATCAAAAGGCAGACGTTGTAGAATGGATGAAAAACATGATCCAACTATATGCTGCCTACAAGAGACGCACTTGAAATGCAAAAACACAAATAGATTGAAAGTAGAAAAGTTGAAAAGACGCTTCATACAAATAGTAAGCAAAAGGGAACTAGGGTGGTTATATCAGACAAAATAACCGTGAAATAAAAAACTGTTAAGAGAGTCAAGAAATACATTACATATTAATAAATGAATCAAACAAAGAGCCCCCAGTATATGAAGTAAACAATTGATACAACTGAAGGGAGAGATAAAGAGTTACAAATAAGAGCAGGAGACTTAAATACACCAAGCGCAATAATGGATAGATACGTATACAGAAATTAACAATGAGATAGAGAACTCAAACGACACTCTAAACCAACTATGTGGAACAGACAATACGGAACACTCTACCGAACAACAGAATACACATTTCTCTCAAGTGCACTGGAACATGCTCCAGGATAAAGCATACGTTAGGCCACAAAACAATACTCAATAAATTTAGAACAATTGAAATCATACAAAGTATCTTTTCTGATCACAGTGAAATGAAGCTAGAAACAATAACAAAGGGAAACTGGAAAGTTCATAAATGCGTGGCAATTAAACAACATAGTCTCACAACCAGTGCATCAAAAGAGAAGTCACGAGGGAAATGACAAAATACTCAGGGATGAATGAAAAATAATACAACACACCAGAACTTACGGGCTGCAGCAAAGCCAGTGCTCAGAGCAAAATTTATAGTTGTAAATGTCTAAAATTAAAAGGAATATCTCAGATCAATAGTCTAACTTTACTTTTGAGGAACTAGTAAAAGAAGAGAAAGCCAAACTGAAAGCTAGCAGAAGAAAGGAAATAATAAAGATCAGAGAGAATACAGATAGATAGCAAAATAATAAAATCAATAAAACCAAAAGATGGTTCTTTGAAAAGATCAACAAAGTTGACAAATCTGGATTGACAAAGGAAAAAGAAAGAGAAAATGCTAATCAACCAAAATCAGACATGAAAGTGAAACATCACTATCGATCTTACAGAAATAGAAGGGACTGTAAAAGAACACTATAAGCAATTGTATGCCAACAAATTGAATTGCCTAAATGAAATGGACAGATTCCTATAAACACACAAATTACCTAACCAGACTCATTATGAAATGTTCATGAAAATCTCAACAGACCTATAACAAGTAGAGATTGAATCAGTAATCAAATATCTGCTAACAAAGAAAAGTCCAGGACCAGATGGCTCCATTGTAAATTTTACCAAACATTTAAAGAAAAACTCAGCAATCTTTCTCGAACTCTTCCAGAAAATAAAAAAGGAGAGAATACTTCCTAACTCATTCAGTGAACCTAGCATTACCCTGATACCAAAACCATACAAGGACTTCACAAGAGAAAAAAAACAACTACAGACCAATATCCCTTATGAATATTGATTTTTAAACACTCAATAAAATATTAACAAAATAAATCCAAGAGCATATTAAAAGGATTATGTACCACATAACCAAGTGGGATTTATACCAGAAAAGCAACAGTGGTTCAACATAAGAAAATCAATCAGTATAGTACATCTCATCAATAGAACAAAGGAAATAAGCCAAAGGATCATCTAAATTGATATAAAAATGCATTTGAAAAAATTTAACACACTTTTATGATAAAACCATTCATAAAACTAGGAACATAAGAGAACTTCCTCAACATGATAAAGGACGTTTACTAAAAACCCAAGCTAATATTATACTCAATAGTGAAAAATCAAACTATTTCCCTCTAAGACTAAAAACAAGACAAAGATGATCACTTTTAATTTTTCAGTTCAGTATTATACTGGTAATCCTAGCCAAAGCAATAAGAAAAGGGTAAGAAACAAAAGGCATCTCAAATGGAAGGGAAGAATTTAAATTATCTCCATTTCCAGATAACATAGTCCTATATACAGAAAAACCCCCCAAATCCACAATACAGTTAATAAACCTCACAAGGGAACTCAGCAAAGTTGCAGGGTATAAGATCAAGCAATTCAATATGTAATAGCATTTAAAAGAATAAAATACACAGCAATAAACTTAACCAAGGTGGGGAAAGGCCTGTACACTGAAAACTACAGAGTATTGCTGAAATAAATTAAAGAAAACCTCCATAAATGGAAAGACATCCCTTGTTCATGGACAGACAATATTGTTAAGATGTCAATATTACTTGAAGTGGTCTGCAGAGTCAATGCAATCCCTATAAAATTCCAACAGCCTTTTTTGCAGAAATGAAAAAGATGATCCTCAAATTCCTGTGAAATTGCAACGGGCCCTGAAAGGCCAAAACAACCTTGAAAAAGAACAAAGCTGGATGGCTCATCCTTCCTGTGTTTTTACACACTGAGCCTGTAAGAATTATCAATTTATTGCAATCAAGCTTGACGTGAGGAAACCAGCAAAGATCTTGAAGCTTTCTCATTACCAAAAGACTACAAATATTCTTGTAGACAAGCGAGTTACAGAAAATGCAGTTTCCCTAGACAAGTTATTAGTTTGTATAGCCCCAAAACTGTTACATTCCACAGGAGATTAAGTATTTGAAATTAAATATTTACAATCCAGATGACACAAAATGGCACAAAATGGAATTTCTAGGGAATAAATTCTGCCAAGTCATGAGGATAAGATCTAGAATGGGTATTAATGTCAACACAAAAGGACTTTGACCCAACTTGGGTTAAGATTTACTTTCTTACAGATTCAATGCAATTGCTGTCAAAATTCCAATGACATTTTTTTGCAGACGTAGAGAAGTCTATCCTAAAATTTATATAGAATGTCAAGGGACGCAGGAGACCCAAAACAATCTCAAAAAAGAACAAAGCTGAAAGTCTCAAACTTCCTTATTTCAGAAATTACTGCAAAGCTACAGTAATTGAAACAGTGCAGTACTGGCAAAAAGACCAGTAAAACAGTGGAAGACAATGGACAGCCCAGAAATAAACCCTCACATGTGGAGCCAAATGAGTTTCAACAAGGGTGCCAAGACCACTAAGCAGGTGCAAGAACAGTCTTTTCAACAAATGGTGTTGAGAAAACTGGATATCCACAAATGAAAGAATGACACTGGACCCTAAAATATATTACACACAAAAATTAATTCCAAATGGATCAAAGACCTAACTGAAAGAGTTAAAACTATAAAAACTCTTAGGAGAAAGCACAAGGGATATTTTCATGATTTTTAATTTGGAAGTGATTTCTGTATATGACACCAAAAGCACAGGCAACAAATGGGGAAAAAAAAGTAAACTAGACTACATCACAATTTAAAACTTCTGTGCATCGAGAGACACAATCAACAGAGCGAAAAGGCAACCCCTGGATTGGAAGAAAATATTTGGAAATTATATATCTGCTAAGGAGTTAATACCCAGAATATATAAAGAACTCTTACAACTCAGTAACAACAACAAAAAACAACCCTTTAAAAATGGGCCAAAGACTTGAATAGACGTTTCCCCAAAGAAGATACATAAGTGGCCAAAAACCACATGTAAAGGTGTTCAGTGTTACTGATTATTAGGTGAATGCAAATCAGAACCACAATGAGATACCACCTCATACCCATTAGGATGGCTACCATCACAAAAACAGAAAATAAGTCATGTTGGCGAGGATGCAGAGAAATTGGAATCCTTGTGCACCGTTGATGGGAATGTAAAGTGATACAGCTGCTGTAGAAAATAGTATGGTGGTTTCTCAAAAAAAAAAAAACACTTAGAATCAGCATATGATTCAGCAATTCCATTTTTGTGTATGTACCTAAAAGAATTGAAAGCAGAGATTCAAACAGATTTCTGTGCACTCATGTTTATAACAACATTATTCACAACAGTCAGAAGTTGAAAGAAACCCAACTGTCCATCAGTGGATGAATGGATAAACAAAATGTGATATTATATGTATAACGGGACATCATTCAGCCATAAAAAGGAACAAAATTCTGACACAGGCTACAACATAGATAAGCTTTGATGACATTTTTTGTAAGTAAAATAAGTCAGCCCCAAAATGACTGATGTTACATGATTCCAGTTATATGAAGTAGCTGATGTAGTCAGATTCATGGAGACAGTAGAATGGTGATCACCAGAGCCTGAGGGCAGGCGAGAATGGAGAATTACTGTTTAACGGGGACAGAGTTTCAGTTTTACGAGATGGAGAGTTGTAGATGTGGATGGTGGTGATGGTGCACAACTATGTGAATGTATCTAATGTGAGCAAACTGTACAGTCAAAAATAGTTAAGATGATGCATTTTAGGCAGGAGGGTATATATAGCTCAGAGGCAGAGTGTGTGCTTAGCAAGCATGAGGTTCTGGCTTCAACCCCTAGTACCTTCATTAAAAATAAATAAATAAACCTAATTGCCTTCCCCCCATAAATAAATAAATCTCATGTTATGTATATTTCACCACAATTTTAAAAAACCCAAAGATGTACATTCTTGGGATCTTTACGTGCTCTACAAGTGTTTGCAAACTTTATCCTTGATTTCTTTTCCTACCTGAGTCAACAATCCTTATCTTCCCAAGTTTCTTGCTAATAAATGCTAATAAAAGGCTCTCAATCTCTGGTATATGCTTGATTTTTTTTTGAGCCAGGTAAATATAAGTTTATGGAACTTATTGAACATGTGACTTGTTGAATCAAAGAATGTACGGTTTACAGTTTCGATTCCATAGTATTTCTGGATAAACTCAGCAAACTTCATAATGAATGAAGTAGTGTTGAAAAGCGTTCTCTTTAAGAATCAAACAAGACAGATACCTGCTCGCTCTGCTTCTATTCAGCGCTGTTGAAGCCCTTGCACTAAAGAAAAAGCAATACAAAGAATACTGTTGTAAAAGAAAAGACGAATTATCCCTATTGACAGCTGTGATGGTGCGCTTCAAAATGACCCCCAAAATACACAGACAAAGTGTTAAAATTAAGGTGAAAACTTGTCAAAGTTGCGAGATTTAAGATCAATATGCAAAACTCAATAATTAAATTTATATGTATATAATAATAATATATAGGAAATACAATTTGTTAAAAACACTTATAATAGCAATTAAGAAAAAGTTACCTAGTACAATTGTCACTGAAGTTGATCTTCACCCTCTGTTTTTGGCCCAAATTTGCTACTTGGTGTTGGCTTTGGATGTGAGAAGGTCAGATGTCTACTTTCATGTCGTTTCTTGGATACCTGAACCTGTGTGTGACCACAAGGCCGTGCAGGTTACCATTAGCAATACAGACAAAGCATGCTGTTAGATTTTATTGCTAGTATCTGTCTTTAATTTACGAATATAGGTGAGCATTCTGCATATAACTTGGAGGGAAAAATCTTAGGTTCTTCCCATGTTGAAATGTTGGTTGTAATGTAACTGTGTATTTATTACCGCAGGAGTAAAATTCCACAGTCATTAATGATGATTATGAAAGTAGTTAATTTTACACAGAAAAACAATGATACGGAGCTTCCAAATAGCTAAATAAATAAGGGAAAAGACTGCAGGTTAATAAGCATATTAAGAGAATGCATTAGTGAGATTGACTTAGGATGAACATTATAACATTTTTGAACTAAGAAATGTTCCTAAAACTTTTGCAATTATACAAGCACAAAGCTAAGGATTAGATCGTGTAATTACTCTAGTTATCATAGAAGTGTTTGGCATACCAGCACTCATTACACTAAACAAAATAATCTTTAACCTGCATTTAATTTTCAGTTACTTAATTTCACTTAAAACATGAGATCTTTGAGGAAAATTATTGTTTGATAATCCTTCACATCTCATGAAGATAAATTTAAAATATATTGTTATGTTTGCCACTTCAAATTTTCTCTAGGAAGAAAAGATCTAGCCAATAAGACATAAAAACATGAAGATAAAAGTCTTAGAGAAGAAACTGATATTCCTCAAAAACATCTTGCTTTTCCCTGCATCTCATTTGGAAGTGAGGGCACTGCCAGCGGGCCGTTTGTGAGCTGTGGGAGCAGTCTAACAGTTGTTGGCTCTGAGAACTGACTGTTCCTGCATTATAGTATCAAACTTTTTGTACTAAAATTTTATTATAAAATTGAAATATTTTTTCATAACATGAATTTCCTGATAAAATTTTATATTTATGCATGTGTTTCACAGATTTAGTTTTAGTTTACTTTATTAGTTTTCTGAAATCAGATTTTTCCATGGCTTTGGCCAAATATCTGTTTTGGCATTTGGTTATTCAGTATTTGGCAAAAAAATGTATTTGACACACTTCTAGTAACTCTAAATATAATGAAAAAATTATTTGTAAGACCATTATTGAGAAAAAATTATTTGAAGACCATTAAAGAATACCTTAAAGAAATATATTTATGAATAGAAAAACCCAAGTTTATACAGATTTTATTTTCCCCTATTGATATATAGATTCAATGCAATTTTTAATAAAAATCCCTAGAGGTGTTTTTGTGGAACTTGATGAGTTAACTATAAAATTTCTATGGAAAGGCAAAGAACCATGAATAGCCAAGACATTCCTGAAGAGAACACAGTGGGAAACTTGCCAAATAGCAAGACTTATGAAGTTACAGGGATCAATCCAGTGTGGTGGTTCTGGTTCATGGATGGACCAATGGAACAGAAAGAGAGCTCAGAAACAAACCTGCACATATTTGCAGTTTTCAGTGTTTATAGTTTGTGAATATGAATACCTATTGATAACTAGGATAAAAATATGAAATTACCTGAGTCATAAAAAAATGGAAATTTAATAGGCACATTTAAAAATATGCCTCAAGGAAAGAAGATGTCTAAATATTAGCCCTCACTTTACCTTACCCCCCACATAATTGGGATTGATTCATGTTATAATGAATTTACCCTCTATGATTACCAGACCAGAAGCAAGTCTCACGTTCACTCTTTAAGGAGTCCTAATAGCTATGTTACCAAAATATTACAGTAAACAGGATTGACTGTCTTCTGCCAGGTGTTTTAAGTGAATGAGCTACCGGTAGGGATTATGAGTTTGTTCGGGCTCACCTTAGCAACAGGACCAGGGCAGGGTTTGATGCTCAAGTTAGGCAAAGCAACCTTTTCAACAAAGAGAGTCGAAGCTTTAAAAACCCCAGACACCTGGCGACTCATCACATCACTCCAGCCCTGTGGGATCTCTGGGAGGTAAATCTCAAGAGAGCACAGAGTTAACTTCTTGGTCTGTGATCCTATTTTTTAAAAACCATCCTTTCCTCTTCTTTACGTGTTCCGCGTGCAGATGGCTCACCCCACTCGGTAGACTGCTTGTCTGCACATGGCTTTGCCACTGCCCTCCTGACAGGCACAGCACTTCTCTCTCTTCCCTCAAGCACCTCTGTTTCTTTTGCACACATTGCAATGTCTAGGGTGGTGTTAGCACTGGGATAGGGTCGACAGAGTTTTGAGGAAGAGGAAGAGTTGGAGGAAAAGACAGAAGTAGGGAAGGAAGGCAGGTGAAGTGGGGTATGTGTATAAGTGACAGTCTCAAGGCTGCAGGGAAATGGGAGAAGACTTGTGATACAATATTAAATGAAAAAATCAGATTATAAAACAGTACATGCACCATCATTCTATTTTTGTAAGAAACAAACAGTGTGTATGCAGATACACTCTCACACACACACACACGTATTCAGGATTCTACAGAAGGTCACGCACCACAACAATGGTTATTTTTTGTGGTGAGTGATTTCTATTTTCATTTTTGTGTCTACTTGTAATTTCAAATTTTCTAAAATGAACATGTGTCATTTTTATAATTAAAAAATTATTTTTAAATATAAAACCAAATTTTCCACTTCTGGCTGTAAGGGAGTAACAATGTCAGTCTTATCTTTCCACTGAATATTGGACATAATATGTTAAACAAACCATCTGCAAAATAGCCATGGGACATAAAGTTGTCTTTAGATGTTAAACAACAGGCAGTGAAAGACTGTGATCCCTAAGAGAAGGGAACCAGCAGGGATGGGCCCTTCAAGCAGCCTCAGTCTTGGCCTGGAGGCACCTCGCAATCTTGGCACAGGTAGGGAAACAGGGACAGGTGGTTTCACGGAGCTGAGGAGGCCGAGGCTGGAGCCTGGGGAGGCTGCGGCAGCTAAAATCTGTGGGGCAGAGCACTGAAGAGGGGGAAGGAAGTCTTGCAGGCAAAGAGCTCAGAAATCTGCATAGGGGTTCTCTTGAGTCTTCAGCTGGAAACCATTTGCTCACGATCAAGGAAAATCTCCTTGGTTTGCAAGAGCAAGTCCCAGGGAAAGGAGAGGAGCCGGGAGCTACAAGCAGAGCAATCTCCAGAGCTCACACAGGGCTAGGAAGTGCTCATATTCCCTACACCCAGACCTGGAGGAATACAAGGGCAATCAGTAACTCCTCAGTAGTGAGACTAAAGCAACTCTGTAGGAAAGCCTAACCTGTCTTAAAAGAGCTTTGAAACAAACCTTAAAAGACAAAGGAGAACTGGAAATAGCTTCCATACTCTTTAAAAAAGCATACAACAAAATGCAGTATTTACAGTCTAAAGTTCACTGGCATCACTAATGCAAGAAAGTGTGAAATATGTGCAGACGAAAAATCAGTCAATAGTAACAGACCTAGAAATAATGGAGATTCTTCAGAATGAAAGAGGTCAGAATTTATCCTCGAGAGGGCCACACGTAAGTCCTCACCGAGACTTTCTAATGGTGCACTTTTCCAAGTCCTGAGACGCGCGTGCAGTGAGAGCGGCACAGAGAGGGACACGGAGAATTTAGAGCCTCTTTCATAACCATGTCAAAGTCAAAAGTCGGGATTTCATCTGAGATTTTTGTACCTCCCTTCCTTTCCCTGTAACGCGGACGTTTCCTTTTTAAATGTCTTAAAGATGCCATCGTAGTGGGAGCATTTAACACTGGACCTACCCTCTTAGGTCTCAAGTGTTCAACCCCGTGCTGTTACCAGTGTTTCTTATGGATTAGGACTGGGAACCGATCAAACCCTCTCTCACTGTGGAAGGCATCCTCTGACACGTGCGTGTGCATTCTGAACAGTCCTCCTGGTGGCTGGCTGGGGGGTTGCTGTGGAAGGAGAGAGGCAGAGAAATGGGGGGCTGCCCCAGGACCCTGACTGGCTGCCCACCCCCGTGGGTTACAGGCACCTGAGACGCAAGTCTCCTGGCAGCTCCACAGGCCCTGATCCACGCCAGACATGCTCTGCCCAGGTGTCAGGTGACCAGCAGCCCTGGGCTCTGCTGCAGACGGGAGGACCAACAAAGCCCACCTCTTGGGGCAGGCGTGGCCATGTGAGGCACCTGCCTGGGGCTCTGGCCAACCTCACCTGGCACCTGTCCTCACATACGTGAGCAGGGAAGGAAGACGCTGGGAGACTGCACTGGAGAGGTGGCAGGGACGGTGCTCTGGCCCTGACCCTGTTACGGGAGAGGAGGGGCTGGGAGAAAGACTCTGGGGCCAGGACGCAGGGACCCCAGGGGATACAGCCAAGAGGAGGTGGGACGGGCTGTCCACGTAAAACACAAGGTGGTACAAAGAGAGGGACACTGTGATCTGTCTCAATAATTTTTATATCACCAGAAATTGACACATTGTAACTGACTATACTTCAATTAAAAAAATAATAATTTTATACTGATTTCATGTTGAAATGATATCGTAGATATAGTATTTAAATATTATTAGAGTGAATTTTACCTGCTTCTTTTGACTTCCTAAATGTGGACACGCGGACATTTTGAGAGCCCGGAGAACAGGCACCCGTCTGCGTCCACGCACCAGGCTGCACCAGAGGATGTAGGCTGACTGGTGATTAAAAGCTGCAGCAGCCTGGGCAGCCCTGGGCCCTGTGCCAGGTGTGCCCAGGTGACTGTGAGCCAGGTGACCCGAGAACATCCCCTGGGGCCTGTCAGGTGGAAAGTGAGGTGGATCAGCCTACTCGGGTGACACAATCTCTGAAAAGATCCTGAACCTGGCGAGATTTAATAAAGGGACACAGGCCAGTTTCCACACAGAGCTTGGCCCAGACAGCACAGACGTGGGGAGGACGGCGCAGCTCCTGTGACAGGTAAGAACCTGGGGCTCGAGGTGCAGCAGCCGAAGTATCATATTTGCGGCTCTTTCCCTCCTTCGACCACCAGTTGCTGGGCGCCTGCCTGTGCCTGGGGGTCAGGGGTGACGGGCCTGGGCCTGGCTCTCAGCAAAGACGGCACATGGAGGTGGGTAAGGAAAGTGGTGCAGGAGGGGACAGAGAGGGAGGACGGGTTGGGGTGGCTCTGAGCTGGGGGGAAGCTGTGGGATCAGCTGGGGCTGAGGGAGGGGGAGAGGCTGGGAAGGGAGCTCCCAGGAGTGGGGGACGCCCTCTGTTCTGTCGGGTGGTGACTTATGTAGGTGGAGGTCAGGCTGGCCCAGAGCAATCCTCAGGAATTGGTGTTTCTCCAAAAACCCAATCCAAAAGTGGCAAAAGACCTAAACAAGCAATTCTCCAGTGAAGACATACAAGTGGCCAATAGACACAAGAAAAAATGCTCAGTATCGCTAATTAACAGAGAAATGCAAATCAAAACTACATTGAGGTATCATCTCACATCAGACAGAATGGCCATCATTGAAAAGTCCATGAATGATAAATGCTGAAGAGGGTGTGGAGAAATGGGAACCCTCCTACTCTGCTGGTGGGAATGCAGTTTGGTGCAGACATTGTGGAAAACAGTATGGAGATTCCTCAACAAACTCAAAGTAGACTTACTTTATGATCCAGCAACCCCACTCTGGGGCATATATCTGGAGGGAACTCCAATTAGTAAAAATACATGTACCCAAATATTCACAGCAGCACTATTTACAATAGCTAAGACATGGAAACAACCTAAATGTCCATCGACAGATGACTGATTAAAGAAGTTGTGGTATATTTATACAGTGGAATACTACTCAGCCATAAAAAAGAATAGAATAGTCTTTTGCAGCAACATGGATGGACCTAGAGATCATCATCGTAAGTGAAGTAAGGCAAAAAGAGAAAGAAAAATACCATATGATACTACTCATATATGGAATCTAAAAAAAGAAAAAAAGAGGACACTAATGAACTCATCTACAAAACACAAACAGACTCGCAGGCATAGTAAACAATTTTATGGTTACCTGGGAAAGGGGGTGGGAAGGGATATATTTGGAAGTTTGAGATTTGCTAATATTAACCACTATATATAAAAATAGATTTAGAAAAAACAGATTTTTTCCGTAGAGCACAGAGAACTATATTCAATATAATAACCTTTAATGAAAAAGAATATGATAACGAATATATGTACATATATGCATGACTGGGATGTTGTGCTGCACACCAGAAACTGACACATTGTACCTGACTGTACTTTAATTAAAAATAAATAAAAGCAATAATAAAAAAGAATTACTCTTAAATAAGAGCCAACCTCTTAGAGACTCACATGTGAATTTTCTCCAAAAAGAAGTTAAGAACTTGTAATGTTCTATTTTCAAAATTCAGATCATTTCCAAATGCTTGTAAAAGAAAAGAAACCTCTTTTCTATCATACCTAATAAAATAAAGCTAATTCACTAAGACTTTAACAACAACAACAAAGAGTCTGTGTTTCTGTGAAGTGGGAGGCGGACGGAGGCCGAGGGCAGGGGTTGTGTGAGCTCTCCCGGGCGGCACCCAAGGGGCCTGCATCCCCACCGGGCAGGAGGCCCCTCGAGGCCCCTCACACTCGGTCTCTGTGACCTCAGGCGCTGGCTTGCAAGTCCACCCCACCGCAGGCCCAGCAGCGGGCGTCCCTGTGCGTCAGAGGTGACCACAGTGGGGCCGGGGGGACTTCTCCAGGCAGCAGGGTCCTGGGGACCCTGGGGACCTAAGGCCCTGGATCCTGCCCCAGCGCCTCAGAAGGGACCAGAGGAGGGACTTACAGCAGAGGCTGAGACCGAGGCGGGCCCTGCCAGGCCAGTGGTGCGTCTGCGGCCAGAGGCTGGCCTCTTGTGGTGGCTGCGCCCAGCTGGAAGCATTTGGCTGCTTTGATGGGGGAGGGCAGCTGCAGGCGAAGCAACGGAAAGTACACGACTTTCACGCCCTGCACCTGTGGCCGAGGCGGCCGAGGACTCGGGCATCGACATGGCTGGAGGCATGTATGTGTGATTTGGGTGGTTACCTTGGTGGACAAAAGCCCATCTGTCATCCCTTAATTTCAGAAGATTGCTTTTTCCTCTGGGACCTAATTATTCATTTTTTTGGAAGTAAAACAGGGACTGCCTGACATCATGAGGATTTGAGATACTGAAGTATGGAGGATGGAGGGGAAAAATGAATGGAGCTGTCGCTAAGTGGAGGAGTTACTGTTGCCCAGGTGGCGAGGCCAGTGAGGAGGAGGGAGGTGGCTTCTTTGACCTAAAGCAGAAGGCAGAGCCCCAGGTGCCCCAATCAGGCAGGAAGGGAGGGAGGGGGAGGGAGAGGGGGAGGGGATAGAAGGGGAACCAGCCCCCTGCCTCCAGCCGGCCCACCTCAAACTTCACTGGGCTGGCTGATCACCTGGAGACCTGGCTAAACTGCAGATTCTTACCTGGCAGCTGGGGTGGGGCCTGAGAGTCTGCACGTCTGACAACCCATCTTTAGATGTTTGCTGGGGGCCCAAATCTAAACGATGCACCTGCCTGGGCAGATGGCGGGGGTGGCCCAACAACGGGTACATTTCTTATCCACATGGGGCTCCCACATAAGCAAGTCTGAAGGTGGAGAGGAATAAAAATTAACTAGTCGCACAAACAAATGTAAAAGGTGATTGCACTAATCATGTGAAAGAGCAGCACAGAAAGTAGAGAATTCCCTAGTCAGAGAAGTCAGGGAAGGCTTCCTGTAAGAAGCAACACTTGCAATGAAATCCAAAACCAGCAAAGAGGGTTGCAAGCAGAGGAAACAGCAGTGCAAAGGCCCTGAGGTCAGGGAGCTCAGTGAGCTGAGACACAGAAGACAGGGAGGTTGGGGGTGGGGCATGGAGAACACAGGGAGGCCCTCAGGGCACTAAACAGGGTGGTGACAGCATCATGTTTAGTGCAGGAGGAGGGGGTGCTCAAGGCTCAGCAGCTGGTGGGGCCTCTTGGGACAAGAGCTGCTGAAATGAAACCCACTCACAGCAACTCCTGAGCCTGCAAGGCCCCCACCACGGGGTGGGCCTGAGGTCAGTTAGGGTTGGGGTTAGGGTTAGCGCTGTAAAGGAGGGCGGCAGACACTCCCCGCCCCGTCGCCCTTCCGGCTGCTGCCCTGACACATCTGGACCCCACACCCCAGAGGCTACTGTGTCAGTCGACCCCCCCCCCCCCGTGCTGCAACGGCTTTGGATAGCCCACCTGTCACCCCTACCTGCAAGGCGGCCATGGGACATTTCCAGAGCAGTGATGGCCTCGTCCTCAGGTCCGTGTCCGCCAGTGCCCGCTCGGTGCCCTCAGAGAGCGCGGGAGCATCCAGTGTGGTGAGGGAGCCAGGACTCAGGAAGACCCTCTGCCCAACAGCTCCCGAGGTGCCTCGCACGTGGGCATGAGGCCTGGCGGTTGTGCAGGCAGCTGGTGGGGCTTCAGTTTCCTGCCCACCTGTAACTGGGCCTGTCCCTCTGAAAACCCTGGTGAGGGCTCCAGGAGAGGCATCGGTGGGGCCTGAGGGTGTCTGCCCGGCCCGGGGCGCTCCTGTGGCAGAGGGGGCCAGGCCCAGGCAGTTAGCCTGACCCTCTCACGGCCCTGAAGGATCGGTGCCCTTCCCCTGACTTGGGGGTTTGGTGGGAGGCCCCCCCAGGAGCAGGGCCCGGGCGCACGGACCAGGAGCCCTACTTTCTGACCGCGAGCCGGCCGGGGTTCGGCTCCTCAGAGGAGGGTCCGTGGTCCTGGCCCCAGGTGCCCGGGCCCGTCAGGCCTGCAGAGCTGGGTCCCGGAAACGCACTCAGAGAGCTTCTGGCAGATTCCACCACATCGTCAGTGAGAAGCCCTGGCCTGAAAGCAGCACTCTGCCTCCAGCCTGATTCCAAGGCAGCCGCGGTCAATGCAGACCCGGCGGCAAGCTCCTTCCCGGTGTCCCCGAAGCCAGAAAGCTCGGCCCTGCTCTCTGGGCCCCGCCCGGGGAAGCTCGCTCCTGGGGGGTTTACAAGGCAGGTGCTGAGCCTCCAGCAGCTCCTCTCCAGGCCAAGCAGGCGGCCAGCGAAGCACTCAGCCCGCCAGCCACTTCCGGGGGGCTGGAGGCCAGGGGCGCGCTCCCCCCTAGGAAGGGGCGCCCGTGGAGCAGGCCTCCTGGCACCGGGGCGGACCTGCGGCTGGGCGTCTCAGGGCCGGTTTCTCCCCTCACTGTCCCCCCGACGTTTGTTCCTGTGTTTATCTTCCAGGATGGGCCCGTGGCATTTCCCGAGCGTCCTGTGAAGACGCTGTCAGTGCACCCTCTCGTTGCCTTGACAGGAAGAGGAGGATCGTCTGACTGAGGCTGTGGAACGGCTGAGGCACAGAATGGGGCCCTGCGGCCGGACGGCGTCTCCCTGGGCTGCAGGAGGGGCCCCCAGGCGGAGTTGTGGGTAACACCCCAGATTCCACCTCCAGGGACCCCCAGACCTGCCCACTCCAGTCCAATAGCCGGATGAGGTTCCCGGGTCTGCCGGCCCCCTGCCCGTCTCCCCAGTGGGCTCTTCTGCGACCACCTCGCAAATGGCCCACATGCTCGCGGGGAGGCCCCAGCCCGAGTCACGCGCATGCAGA
Organism: Camelus ferus; assembly: GCF_009834535.1. Lineage (NCBI taxonomy): Eukaryota > Metazoa > Chordata > Mammalia > Artiodactyla > Camelidae > Camelus > Camelus ferus. Next base: position 20,455,068 of record NC_045730.1, read on the forward strand.
CTCCTGTGTGGACACCGAGGGGAGAGAAGACAGACAGAAATGAGTGGGGCCAGAACCCCAGAAACGTAAGCATATTTGTTCTGGGCCTGGGATTTGCCCTGACCGCCTGGCCCAGGTGGCACCCTCTCTCCGCATCAATCCAGAGGCATCATAGCCCCTGGCGGCCGGAGGGCCTCCTGCAGACCAGCCAGCTGCCACACCCTCTGGGAAGCCCCTCCTAGCTGGGAGAAGTGAAGAGCTCTCCTCCTCCCGGGACAGGGCACCCTCCTACACTTGGACCTGCGGGGGCTTCCCTGCCCTTGCCTGGGTCGGGACCAGCCCAGACTTGGCATTGGACTCCTGAGCTGGGTCAAAGGAGCTTCCCAGTCCCCCATGCAGGGAGGATGAGTCATTCCTCCTCCATAGCAGGGATGAACCTTCCAGATGCCTCCTAACCACTGACTCAGTGATCGGAAATGCTGTTTTTGGAGTCTCACTGAGGGCTCAGTGCCAGTAAATCAGACCTTCCACTATTGAAATATAATTTGCAGAAACGCTATTTCCCAGCAGGCAGGGCAGGAAGGGAAGGAGCCCACGTGGTGGGATGAGGCCTCTCACACAGGCCCTGTGACCCAGCCTCTCCCAGGGGTCAGTATACGAAGGAGAGTATACGAAGGAGGGTCCACACGGGGAGGGGGCCCAGGTCTGTACGGATCATGGGCTGGGCCTTTCGTGAGCGTCTGAAGGAAGCCATGGGCCAGGCCTGCCGGACTATGGTGAGCAGAGCAGGTGGCCATGGTCAGCCACTGTCCTGAGCACCAGCTCAACACCCCAGGTGACGCCAGCACCCACCTGCCCTGACTCCCTTCTGCTGGGGCAGGTGCACCACCATCTCTCTTCTCCGACTGCTGCTTCACGGGGATGTGGCTGCAGCTGGGCAGGGAAAGTACTGCTGTCCTGGGAGGAAAGCCAAGGGTCAAGCCCAGGATCTGAGTCCAGTTGAACGGGCTGCACTCAGAAGTCACACTCAGCTGAGGAGCACACACAGTGAGGGTTGTAGCAGCAATCCACAGCCGTGTAACAAATGGGCCTTCCTTAGCAGATCAAAAATCTAGCCAATTATTATCTCCACATCCGGCTTAGGAGTCCCAGCGTGGCTTAGCCAGGGACACCATCTCTGTGACCTGATCTTGGAAGTGACCATCCTGCATAAACATTTCCCATGTTTACTTTCTACTCAGGACTCGGAAGAGTCACTGGTCCAGCCTGTGCGGGGAGCGGGGCTGCAGCACGAGGTGCAGCAGTCAAACCCTGTTCCCCGGCATCAGCACAGACTCTTCACCACACTGAGCGGCTGACTTCCCCAAGCAAATGCTCGGCTAGCGGCTTCCCCATAGGGAAGCACTCAGATCGAGGGGGCTGGCAGCAGCCTTCCTGCTTCAGACAGACAGATGTGCTGAGCCTGGATGGGAGAACAGGCCAACCAGAGTTGGGTGGAGTGGGGCATGGGGGGCGGTGCCTGCTGGGGTCCCCGTGGGGCAGGCAGGGTCCCAGAGTGCTGGGCGGAGGTGGGGGCTGGGCTCCCCACCGTACTAGAACTCGACAGTGGGCCCCACACCCCCAGGCTGCAGGGACAGCCGTGGGTCCCTGGGCCAGCCCCAGGCACTGTGGCCAGCACAGCATGGGGACCCCGCTGGGCTGGGGCCTCAGGGAGAGCTCAGCCCTTCCATGACAGGACGGTACGTTGGGCTGCAGCCCTGTCCCACCCCTGCTCGTCCAGCCTCATTTCGCTGAGGACCAGGGACCATTCCCGCTGAGGCAGGAAGGGTAGGGGTACTGCCAGGCCTCACGATGGGGCATGACCCAGGACAGACCATTAGGAACACAGGCCAGACTCCCTGCCCAGCATGCTCCTGACTTTCTCTGTCTCTGTCTGTCTCAGAGAATTAGTCTGTGTGGGAAGTGGGTTGAAGCTATGGGGCACAGGGCAGGAGGGGTGGCCGGGCCTGGGACTGGGTGGTCCTGGGGGAACAGGTGCTCCTCATGGGGTGGAGAGGGGAGGGGAGGGGGGTAACCTGCTGGGGTTCCCCTCGCTCCTGATCTCAGCATTTTCATGCCATCTCCTTCAATGCTCTCAGATGACCCCACAGGTTGGTTCTATTTCCCTCATTTGTGAGGTGAGTAAAAGGGGGCTCAGAAAGGGTAGGTGACATGCCCAAGGTCACACAGCTATTAAACAAGGAGCAGAACTCGGACCTCCTTGGGACACTTGGGAGCTGGTGGACACCTGAGCCCCCAGAGCTGGGCACAGTCCAGGGCTTGTCCCTTGTAAGAAGGGCTGGGGCACCTGCAGCTTCGCTGTCCCTGCCTCAGCCAAGGAAAGCGGCTCCAGGGCCTGACTCCATGAGCGGCTGTGAGCGCTCCAAGCCTCGAGCGTTCTGGATGGGAGAGCGCAGGCCAGTGCCTTGTAGTGGGTCCTCAGCTCCAAGGGGCATCTGGCCTGAAACCACAGAGACAAAGGGGTCTCGCTTCCCAGACGAGCCCCAGAGACCCTCCAGGGAGGGGGACAGGCCCAAAGCAGTTTCACTCAGTTCAACGCCTTACCCGAAGCAGCTCACTGGAAAATGGGCAGTGCTCTGAACACCGGTCCCCTCACACTTCATCTCCCTCACGCATCCACGCACACATGCATGCACATGTAGATCACACGCGTGCACACGCATACATGCACATGCACAGCTTCACCTACAAAGAAACCGCTTCCGCCCACCACCCACCCGTCGCCTGCACACACTTGCTTTTTATGTCCCCCTCGGGCATTTCTTCGCAGGCTGGCCCTGCTCTGGCCGCTGAAAGCCGAGGTGGCTCTGCTGACCTGCGGGGCCCTCAGCCGCCCCCACTGCCTCAGCCCTGCTCTCAGTGGAGCCACTCCTGGCCTTGGGAGGGGGCAGGTCCGTGAGCTGCAGTGCCTATGGTTTTAGACCATCCCAGACCGTCAAGACCTGTGTTGTCCAAGGGTGGCCACTGGCCCTGGGCTGCCGGCGCGGGTGTGAAGCACATCCAGCCTCCAAGGTTGAGTGTGAGCTCACATGGATAATTGTTGATACTTGTTACCCGTCGAAGTGGTGGTGCTTTGCACAAGAAATAAAACACAAGAAAATCGAGGTAGCCTGGCCACTAGGCAACTTAAAGCCACATCAGTTTCTTGCATTACACTTCTGCTGACGGCGGGCCCAGCTATGGGAGGCTGACCTGCTTCTCTCCATGTTGGCGGAAGGACCTGCCCCAGCCGCCTGGGATGCATTTGTGCAGGAAATGGGGCTCCAGGATAGGGTGGTGTGATGCTCATGGCCCTCCCCGCTGACCCCGCACAGGCCCAAAGTGGGCTCTGGTCACAGCCCGTTCAGCCTGTCCCTGGTTCTCAGACTGGAATCGAATCCATCTTTGTCACTGAAAGGAACCTTAGAGGCTCTGAGATGCTGGAGCCAGGCTGTGGGTCCCCCTCCTTTACACAGAGGCCCAGCAGCCTGGAAAGGGGAGGCATCCACTGCCCACTCACTGTCCCCAAAAGCCAGCCCAGGAACCCTCCTCCCTCACCCGGTGTGGGCACCGAGCAGAGCCCTGCGGGCACAGGTACATCGCCAGGAACCTGCCCTGGGCCAGAGGCACAGGGAAGGGAGTGAGTCATTACACCCCCCTCAACACCCCCCACCCCCCGCCCACGTTGCAGAGAGAAGGGCTGCAGCCCTCAGGGTCAGAGGCGCGGCCGAGCCTCCTGCAACGGGCGCGCGGGTCCAGCCGGCCCCATGTGACCTCCACGCCCCGCTCCCCTTCCCTCCCCTCCTGCTGCTGTGCCCATGCTGTGTTCTGAGCTTCCGGAATCATTGCTCCTGCATTTTCATTTGTCAGCTTCTGCTGCAGGACTGAGGCTGGAATCTCCGCACTTGTGTCCTCACTGCTCTCCCGGCTCCACTCACCTTGCAGCGCTGTGTACGCAGCTGCACTCCCTTCCTCTCTTAGAAACCAATTCTCAATCATTTCAGGTTTGCAATAAATTGTGCGACTTATGGAACAAGGGTTTTCTTCCCCCAGAGCTAATGCGTGTGTTCAAAGAGCAGAGAACAACGCAAGTATAACCGTGCACCACAGCAGTTACTTTTTAGTGTTTCGAGGCCGATCTCTTTTCTCCTCATTCTGTATTGTGTACTCAGCTGATTAGCTCTAATGAGCTCCAGAGAGTAACTGGCAAAACATTAGAGGAATTCATCGCCCATAAATGGGGGAAAGATGCTGTCTGTGCTTGGTGGCACACATCCAGGAAACACACCTGATGCTTCTGAGCACAGAGCCTGGATGGAACCAGATGGAATGTGCAGGCTCCTCACCCTAACAGCCGAGCATTTCCCATTATGGAAACTGGAGCCCCTCCCGGCTCCTCGAGGACCTGCTGCAGAGGAAGCAGGCGGTGCCGGCCGGCCGTGGGGCACCTGCTCCAGGCTGTCATTTCTGCTGTCAGAGGCCCAGGTGTTTCAGTCGGGGCATTCCCAAGTTCACCCGCAGCTCAGAGCCCAGCCCCTTGCCCAGGCAGCATTTCATACTGAGAAGGGCGCACCTCACCCCATCCTGCCAACCTTCTCCACACATACATCACTGGTCCCGATCAGAGAGAAAGCCGGGGATTTCATCCACGGATGTAGACAAACGCAGCAATTTAACGTGAGCAGATGTGCACATGCCACGGGATGCAGTGCAGACCCTTCGGTTCCTGAGGTGGGGGGACAGTCGGGGTTCTCGGGTTCAGCTCCTGTGCAACACCCATGGTGTGGAAGAGCACGCTGGCTGGCCCACTGACGAGACGCGCTGGCAGTGAGCGGTGTGTCCCAGAACCCAGTGCCCGCACACCAGCAGACGCATACACCTGCCCGCAGGTGCAGCCGGCCTCCAAGCTGAGTGTAAGCCTCAGCCGACCCTGACGTGTGTCATTTGAAGCTAAGGGTTTGGGGATGGTCACACGGAAAGTGCAAATCAAAGCGTCACCCATTTCCCCCCAAATTTCCAAGGCCCATGCCATGCATGCAGAACAGTCGACAGATACCTCGCCAAGTCAACAGGTATTCACTGAGCATCGACAGTGCTGCAGGCAGAGTGCCGAGACTGAGCCGGGCTGATCCCCACTATCAGGGAGCATGTTCCCCCATCTTCGTGGGGAGTCCTAGGAAGGAAACTCGTAGGAGTTTAGACTGATGGGTGAATGCGAGTCCATGTTGTCAGCAGAGATTGAGCAACACGCAGAATGGAACAGAGTGCCTAGAAAAGGCTGATCTGCAAAGGGGAGAAGTCTGGAAGTAATGAGGGTGGGGCTCACGACCACGTGATACGAAACTTCCTACGTGGTGAAGAGAACACCTGCGCCCTCACCTCAGACCACACAGGCACGAACACGTCAGCCAACCCCAGGGGACCACATAGAAGGAGACTGTCTTTGTGACCCTGGAGGAGGGAGACTTCATAAACAAGATCAAGACACTCAAACCACAAAGGAGATCCATCAGTTTTACTACATAATTAGAAACTGTAAGATAAGATTTGCTAAATAAGGTAAAGACAACTGGTAGAGACCTAGAGGAGATGCGTAACAAAGGATGAACAGCTGGAGACAAAGAACACGGAGCCAACCAGGGAGGACGCCCCAGCAGAAAAGGGGGTAGGCTCACAGACCAGCCGCCCCGTCGTGCCTGGCCCCCACCTCCCGCCTGCCCGGCGCTGTGTCATCTGCACTCAGGGCTGAGTCAGCCACCCTGCTCTGGAGGCTCACCCATGATCTGACACCGCACCCACCACCCCCACCCCACCAACTACAACTCGAAGCTCGAACACGGGGTGGAGGGAGCACACATGTCACTCTCATGACACAGATGGGAATATTTATTTTTAAAAGGATGCACTCTTGAAGAAAATTTTAATTTAAAAAAAATCAAAAGAAAAACCAAACAGTGCCTAAATCTTTATTTTTCATAACCTACATTTTTTCAAATTAGACAGTTTTACACTGAACTGACACAAAAGGAAACTTAAATTACCAATAGTTTACACGTAAGCTTGATTCTAGTCTCAATGAAAAGCAGCAGAAAACAAAAGCTCTCGGCCAAGCATCCAGCCCCCCCCCCCCCCCCCCCGGGAGCTGGGCTCCGGCCCCTCCTCCGGCTGCGATTGTCACTGCTCCCCGCGGACGCTCGCTCGCCCGCCCCGCTGCGGCCTCCCCACGGCCACAGCAGCCAGCCCGGCACGGCCACAGAAGGCACTCCTGCTGCTGGAGTGACCAGCAGTGATGCCATCACAGGAGGCCTGGTCAGAACAGCAAGACGCTGACTCCAAAAAAGCAACTACGCTGCTTGAAACTCACATCCGGCGAGGCGCCAGGTTCTCACTCTTACACTCCAGGAGGTGCGGTCCTCACACAGCTGAACAGGCGAGAGCGCCGTTGTGACTGCGGTACCTCTGACTCTGCACCTCGAGGCACTGCGGGGGGAGGAAGAGCCACACGGGCAGCTGCGCAGGGCGGGGCAGCTGCGCAGGGCGGAGCCGCCCTCCCAGCTTCCTGCCCTGCACCTTCCGTTCTTTTCTGAGGAGGATCAGAAAAGTGGGGGCCATCGGGCACGCGCCCTGGCTTAATTAGAAAGGATGCTGCAAAAATCACCCCCGAGTGGGGTCTACTCTAGAAGCCAGGACTGCAGAGGGGGCAGTGAAGGCCACGGCCGCCACAGGCCACCTCCGCCCATCCTCCAACGGCAGCAGCACGGGGCCAAGCACACGCCTCCAGGGCCTCGGGCTCCAAGAGGATGCGGATCCAGGCGGTGACATTCGGGGGTGATGGTGGCTGGCGACATCCACCCCCTCCTCCAGCACAGACTGCAGCGTCAGGGGATCCCAGCACTGGGAGCTGGCCTTTCCGACTCCTTCTACAGCACTCACCAGTTTGGGTGCAGGAGGTCAGTTATTTCTGATCTTTCAGCCAGCAATCTCACAACCACAAAGAAGTAAGGTCCCCCGTTCCTTCCTGGGGCACCGGCAGCACGGTGCCGTGCAGGCCTCGCGCTAGGACAGAGGCGCTGCTCGAGGGAGACGCCGTTTCCTCCGGCGGGCGGGTCGCGCGAGCCGCCTGTGATTCTAAGTAGACTCATTTCTTACTTTCACTTGAGATCCTGCCAGTTTCTCCTTTCTGGATTATACCTCAAAAACCCTTTCAAATTAGCTGTGATTAGTACATATTTACATACTTTTAGGAAGAGCATGAAAACATTCGAAGGTTTTAATAAGACTTTTCATCTCCCTTTCGCAGCAGCAAAGAGGCAGAGTCAGCCCAACACACCAGTACAAGAGAAAAAGAAAAAACCTCAACGAATTAAAATAATGTTCAAACCACAACACTGAGTTTATCTACATCCAGTTCAATAGCAGCATTTATAATATATCAGTTTTTATCAGATTTTTCTCTGTAGGGTACCTTTTTAATACATTCTGATTACTTACAACTGTACAAGCAAACCACACACTCCCAAGTGCACATGTTTAATACAGTATCAACTATTTGCATTTACAGGATTTCTCAACAATCTGAAGAAAGACCAACTGCTTAGGACCTCCAGGTGTCACAGCACCACCGCCACGTCCTGTCCCGCAGCACGCTCACTCAGCAGCCCGAGCGACACAGGGCCCACGCGGCTGAGCAGCGGCAACCACTCGCGCCAACCCAGGGGCCGGTCTCATGAACTCTAAGCTGTCCTATACAAAATTAAGGCAAAGTCATTTTCAAGTTTAAATAAAATTCAAGTCTTTAAATATTGGATGGAAATCATCTTCAAAAAAAAAAAAACCTCAGGCTTGTTAAATAACATTTTGTGGAATAAACTGTATGGTTACATTTAGCAGGAAATATTCTTATTTTAACGTCTGCTGCTTAGCACACTTAAAGGAAAAATTTAGGTATTTTAAAACAAAACAACTTATGTTTAACTTTATCAACTGCTAGCTTTAGTGCTTGCGTGTTTCTTCTGAGAGCAGCACTTCCAGAAGGGTCTATGAGACCCTCGTCTTGGGAAGAGAGCGGGAACCTGGTCCTCCACAACCACACGGGCACCACGAACACTTTCTCTCACAATTCAGGAATGTTCCGAGCCGCGCGCCGGTGCGGAGGGATGGGGAGGCACCCCGGCAACGGGCCAATGCGGGAGCAGGCTCCACACCCTCCCTGCCAGCTCGCGGGAGTAAGACAACATCAGGGTATCATTTTGCGATAATGTGTCAGTGGGCAACAAAGTTTATGTTCTCATGTAGGTTCCATTCACAATGTGCTTTGGGTTTATCTTACGTAACAGACACTTGAGACTGGAGTGAGAAGCTGGTTACTTGCTGGCAGGACAGGAGGGCTCTCGGGGCGCTCTGCAGGGTCACTCTGCCCAGGAGATCAAAACGGGCTAGACTTAAGAAAATGCTAGAACCCCTGTCAAGATTGTGAATGGATGGACAACTCCAGGCCAGCGTGCGGCGCCTTCTGACCCATCCCACCTCCGGGCTACACTCAGCATTGCCCCGCGCCTCAGTCCCACTGTCCTCAGCCTCATCCGTCGGTCTGGACATCTTAGAGATACGCACTTGCTAACCAGTTATTTTAAAAAATGAAGTAGCATAGTTCTGCTTAATTTAGAAAAACTCACTATATATATAGATTGCATTCATAGTCACACGGAGGTTTAATAAAAAATATCAATTTGTTAGGATAAATGCATTTTCTATCCTGAAAAAAATCAGACTTATGCATCATCTCCAATTAAGCACCAACCTAAAATAAGATTTATATTAATTAAATCCTGAAAAATAGATTTTTTTCAAGAGGGGGGAATCCGACTCATAGAAGAAAAATAACTTGCAGGCACCTCGGGGGCCTTATCTACACTGCAACCTCCTAATCAGCAGCTCACTCCCACCTCGAGAGGGACAGTGCTTCGTTATGGCGACCCCAGCTCCTCGCAGCCCGCCAGACCTTGGCACTCACTGAGGGGACCTGGGGAGGGTGCTCTGTTCTCTGTGCGGATGCTGCCCTGCGGCTGGGGGCGAGGGCCGGCGCCCCAGTGGCCTCCTCTGGTCTCTGGGTGGTTTCGGGCTGGACTTGGGGGCAGGGGGCTCTCTCTCGGCGAGCTTCCTCTCTTCCTTCCCACAGCCGACAGTGTTTAGCTTCTGCTCTTTTGGGGGCTGCAGTGGGGATGGCGGCGGCTCCCTACTCGTCCTCTGACAGATCTCTGCGTAGCTGGGTTTTCTCAGTTCCTGGGAAGCAGACACAGCTCTGGGGTTACAGGACAGCATGCGAAGGTCAAGGTCACTTGAGGTAAAGGTCAAAGAGGTTCAACTATAACTAAATCTCCACACTCAAAAGTACTGTTACTTTTAAATAAAAAGTTTCCACATTTCAACAGTGAGTTTCCACTGCAGCCCATCTTTCCCTCCAAGATACTCTAGAAATATCTGGTAAAAACAGATAAAACTGGAAAAGGTGTGGGGGTGCTAAGTGCCGACTGAACTCCTTCCAGCCTCTGGCCTTCTGGCGTTTCTGAGCCACATTCCAGCCAGAAAGGAGGCGAAGACACCAGACGCCCAGAGAAACACAGAGGCAGCACGTGCTTCCACGCCAGACACCCTGTGCAGCCCAGTGCAAGCCTCAGGGATGCAAGGCAGGTGAACTGCAACACGGCTCCAGGGCATCTAGCAACGACCATGGGCTGGGGCTCGGGCAAGACTTAAAAAGGTTTAAAAAGTGAGCAGGGCTTGCAGGTAAGTGGAGGATGAAGGCTAAGACAGAAGAGAACATTTAAAGCTACGTCACCTCCACCACCTGCTTATTAACTTAAAAATAACTTTAACTTATGAGAAAACCTAGTGGACAAGAAGTGCTTAACTTCCAAATCCAGATGATTAAAGCCCACCCAACATCAAGCTGAGGACAACACAGATCAGACAGAAAAGAGTCGGAACCGGCACCCAGAGGAGGAGACAAGAGGAGGGGCCTGCGGCCTGGGGCTGGGCTGGGCCAGTGGCCCTGATCCCAACATGCTCAGGTGGCCAGAAGCCCTGCGGATCCCGGAGCTGCAAGCCCTGGGCCACTCAGGAAGGCAGCCCCACTCCGGAGCCCGAGGCTAGGAGACCCTTGGCCGTGGCAGGAGAAATGAGCAGAGTGGGCAGTCACGAGTGCCAGCACCCTGCAGGGCGCCCTGGACAGAGCACAGTGCCCAGTGGGGCACCTACCGTGGTGGCGCCGTTCACCTGCACAGATTTGCTGGCGGTTGTACTCAGGACAGGAGGAAGTCTGTCCACATTTGTGGTGTCCCTCTGCTTCTCCGCCACCTTGGGATCCCTGCAAAAGTGCCACCCAAAAGGGCCCGTGAGTGCCCCGCCCACGGGCAGCCCAGCGGGGACACGTGGGGATGGGGACAGGGTGGCACTTACTCGGGCGGGCGGGCGGGGGAGGCAGCGTGCTCGATGGTGGTGGGTGTGGCACAGGGGGCTGGCAACGAGGGCTCTTGGGGGACTACCGCGGGAAGAGTGTTCGTGCTGGCATCTGCGTTTAGGCTCTGAAAACCATTGGAAAAACAGTTTACAACCGGTAGACAAGCGTCTGTGAGATCTCAGACGTAATGACAAACATGTGGCTGACAGTGCTGGGAGCCCAGGTGTGATCCTGCCCTGAGGACGGGTGTGCTCAGCCCAGACCAAAGCTGGAAACACAGCCAGGCCACAGCCGCCTCCATCCTCTTGCAGCCGTCGACGTATCTCGTCCCAGGCCCTTTTCTGTGGTCCAGCACCACCAGCTGCAGCCCTCCTCCCCACTGGCCAGGCATCGGAAGTCATCGGTTCACCCTGACAGCATAGTGCCCAGCACAGCCCGGCACATAACGAGCCTCCTGTGCATGTGGAAGTGAGCAGGTGAGCAGAGAGCCCACATAGGTGCTGGGTAGGTGTCAGCGAGCAGAGGGTGGGAACTGGGTCTTACCCTTTCTTTGGACGATCCTGTGAGCAATCCAGACAGCCTGTTCTCAAACAAATCCTCTGTCTTCAGATGCCCTGCTGCCCTGGGCAGCGGGGGGAAACTGGACAGCCCTAATTCAAAGCTGGGGGATGGAGGCCTGGGTGGTGTTGGAGACTGAGTCTGACTCCTCTGAAAGAGAAGAACACCATGAAGTTGCCTGGGGTGGACGGGCAGGAAGGTGCTGAGAAACACAGCAGGTGAGGGAGGCCCACGCTTGGTCCCCAGTCTCCTGGTGTCCACACCTGCCTGCCAAATGGACAGCTAGTCCAACCATGCCAAGCCCTGGTCACCTGACCAGAGCTCGTCTGTTAGGCAAGAGCTCTTCAAGGGCAGAGCTGAGAAGATGAAACCTCAGGGCTGCTGCAGCCACGGTCAGAGATGGGGGTTAAGAGCCGCATCTGTACGGCCACCAAGACCCTCTGGCAGCCGACACAGACCAGCAGGACACAGCAAAGTGCCAGATGCAGAAGAGCCCGAGTCCAGCCTTCACCTTCCTCACTCCTGACAAGTTCCGTGTTATTACAGCAGAGTCTGGAATCTAAGTCACAAAGGAAACAGTAAAAGAAAAACAGAGGCCACTCTCTCAGCCCCCTGCAACTTACATAAGAAATGTTACAGAGATTTCCTTTAAAAGAAACAGTTTAACAGAAAAAGGGAGGGGGCTTCAGTTATCTGAAAACTAACTTACTGAAATGCCCTGTATTTTAATCAGGAAGTAAGAGCATGGTGTTTGCCAAGAGTCTCATCACGTCCCGACTGCAAGACAGTGACTCAGTGCAGTGATATCTGAGCATGATTGTAAGCCAAGGTCTCAGGAGAAAGGCAGTGACGTATTTTTACTGAACACTTAGTCATCCTGCTGGACGCCGTTCTGTAAGCACCCCGCTCCTTGGCTGAAAGGGACAAGGAGCAAACAGGGAACCGCGTTTGTGTTCAGTAGAGCAGGGGCGTTCGCAGTGAGCGGTGGGCCGTGGGCCACGTGGGCTCTCATAGGGCCCATGAAGCCTGAAAGGGCCAACCTGCCCCAGAAACTTACACCAACAGGAAGACCATCCCTGCAGAAGGAAAATCTGGAGAAGGATCTGTTAGCACTCAGAGGAGAGCAGGTGAGGATGAAAGCGGACCCAAACTGATGAAGCCCTGTCTTCCGGGGCCCCTGCCTTCATCTCCTCAGGGCCACTGGGGCCCGCGGCAGCCCGACTCGGGCAGGCACGAGCCCTCGGAACGAGGCCGCTGCACGCTCTGCAGTTCGGCAAGCTCGTGCTCAGACTCCACTGGCTCAGAGCAATTTTTAGAGGCTTTATTTTAAACATCTGCATGTTTCTGAGGTGAACTCAGCTTTTTAGAAAATACACATTTTTAGGAAAACATACTTGAAAAAAATTTACTAAGTCTCAATTTCCAGGAACGAAGGAGATGTGTGTAGCATTTTCAGGGTCTCAGCAGCGTTAGGAGAGAGACAGCGCTGCCCCTGGTGCCACGGGCCAGGCTGGGCCTCGCCTCCCGCTCACACAGTCTGGGACCCACCGCTGGTTTCTCAGGCCCTCAGACCACCCAGCGCAACAAGAGGCCCACTCTTGAACACACACATCTGCGCCACGTGCTGGGCTTCTAAGCGGCTCCAGGTCCAAACATGGGAACGGAACGCAAAACAGAATGAAATGGAAATGGCAATGGAAAAAAAATGTCACCTTTGAAGGTGATGTAGTGACTGAAAGGTAACGAGTGTCTGAGGAGACATCAGACACAGACTTGTTCATCCAAATGTTACAGGAATTCATTGGTTCCAACAAGAACAGACATAAACTGCCTTACCAAAGGGTTCACCGAAAACTGGCCTGAACTGACCAATGTGATAGAATTAGGGGTGTTCATTTTCTACCAATTTGCCCTTTCCAAGCTCCAGGCAAATACCTGGCACCTTCTGTGAGGAGAAGGCACATGCTCAGTGGCTCGGGGTGAGACCAAGAATCTCCTCAAGGTCCTTCCCTGCCCTCTACAACCAGCGTCCAAATTCATGCACCCCGCCTGGCCATGTGGGGACGCACGCACCCGCCCCAGAGCCCTGCAGAGTGTCCCCCACGGAAGGGGCCATTCAACCACCCCCAGCAGACATGACCACGCCTCAGGTACCCACCACCTGCATAAATCATCACTCATTTCTGGGTCTGTCACGACCGTGAGTTATGGCAGGAGGCATGCTCCCTACATAGTGGGGACAGAGTAAGCTACTGTGAATCAAAAATACTCCCTACATAGTAGGGACAGAGTAAGCTACTGTGTATCAAAAATACTCCCTACATAGTGGGGACAGAGTAAGCTACTGTGAATCAAAAATACTGATGAGCTAATTCCTACAGAGGGGAAGTCTGTTCTGTGTGTCCAAACTCATAACTCCAGGGATTTCAAAGTAGGTGACCTGGTTACCACACAGAAAGAACCCAGCTAGACACCTGCAGGCGGACCCCACTGTGCGCACACCGCGCCCTGGCTGCACCTGTGACCTGCACAGGACATGCGGGCACCGGGGGCTCCTCAGGAAACCAGCCACCACCGCCTTCTCTTCAGAGCATCAAAACCCGTCCATTATCATCTGGCAGACGTCGTATTACGAGGAAACCGCTTTTGAAAAGCTCCTTCTCATGCCTTAATTGACTGAATTACGCTTCAAGTCTGTTCAGTGTAAACCAGGCTCAGTGTCCCGAGCGCGGCAAGATGTACTCACTGTGAACTTCTCCTCGCTCTTCTTCTGGAAGCCAAAGGAGTTTTTCCTAGGGAAGAGGAAAGCACAGGACTGTTAGATTTTTCCCCTTGCAACATATTTCACTGAGCACACAGGTAGTGCACGTATATTCAGCCTTTACACAGATGACTTCCGATTCTAAATTCCCAACTCTAACGAGTGTAAGCAAAACAGACATCCTACAGTAATGGACTAAACCTGAGGTCTATCAAGGTAAATAAAACACACGCTGAAAGGATTTTCCCATTTGGAACTTCTGTTAGCGTGTAAATACTTGAGTATCCGTTCAGTTGTAGAAGACGTGTAAGATCTGATCCTGAGCTACAAAGACGAACCATTAAAGAGCGGTGATGAACGCCCATCTGCATGGTCGTCACCAAGATCCCAAGCAGCTGCAGGCACTCACTGCCCCGGCCTTCATGCTCTGGGCCAACAGCCTTCACTGGCTGAACCAACCACGCAGGTCGCGGAGCCCCTGTGCTTTCTACACCTGTCTGCCATCCTTACACCCCCGTTCTGGGCTCCCAGGTTGCAGAGTCACACCCACAGGCAGCAGAGCCGTTCCACACGCCGCAGCCAAAACCGCAGCAATGAACACCTAGTGGGTGATGCCTGGGCTTCCACGGCCTGACAAGCCACATACTAATTCCAGTTCATAATTTTACTTTTACTTCCTTATCCATTGTCATTTCACTGAAAGCAAAGGCTCCCTAAGGGCCGTATTACATAAACTAGAAAGAAATTTAGAAATAATCTCGACTAACTCCTTTGTTTCTCAGAGAACCTCCCAGCAGCCTTGCCCAAGACGGCCTAAGGTGTCAGAGGGTGACCCCTGTGCTGAGCAGGGACAGCCTGGCCGCCCCGCTAGGGGAAGCACAGTGCAGGCCTCCAGGACTCTGGCCCAAAGCCACACCCTCCTGCAGAAACTAGTCCAGAAATAGCCCCCGGAGACTACATGCCTTCCCACAGGATGCCACAGGACTGAGGAACATTCTGCCCGTGGTGCACGGGCACAAAGTCATGAAGATGGGCGTGACTATGAGACCCCCACCCCGACCCCGGCAGAAGCAGCATGTCTCGGCCTGGGCTGCCCCCCTGCCCTCATCCACATCTGTGGCCTTGGGGTAGTCCCTCTGCGTCTGAACGACACTCCAGCTGAAAAGCCCTGAAGAGCCCGAGGCCTGGTCTGGAAACAAGGACCATGAGGGCGTCCTGACCAGCCCCTCCCCGCTGGCTTCACATCCCGGGGCACCTCAGCCTACCATTCCCCCTTCCTGATGTCTGGCTGGTGGTGGATGAAGTCCTGGTGTAGACTCTTTGGGGGGAGCTCGACCCCTCACTGGAGGGGGTCTCCACAAGTTGGACAAACCGCATGCGTCTTGCTGTGGTCTGAAGACGGAAGTGGTGGCAGGACCGCCTGAGATGCGTGGACAGAGCAGGCCTGCCCCCACCGTGGAGACGCTGGGCAGTGGCTCTGCACCTGCGGGCCCCGCTCCATGCCCAGGGAGATGGCGAGGCCTGGGAACGAGTCCTGGTGGTGCTTTTCCCGCACCATCTCCAACCAGCCCTGACTGCGCCCAAGGACCACCTTTCTGAGGGCCTAGCCTCAGCTCTGCAGGCCCTGCTCCAGGCCCCTCAGTTTACAACCCACGCCGTTCCCCCAGCAGCAGCCTGCTTCCTGAGGTCGCTGCGTCTGCACTTCCTCAGTGTCCCCTCTGCCCCTCAGCCCTCCAGTGCCTGTCCAGCCAACTTCATGTCCAATTTCCTGATGCTACGCAGCCCCGGCCATGCCAACTCCACCCAGCCATGGCGAACCGGACATCCACACTGCCCTGGGTGCACACCAGGTGCCTGACAGAGGGGCTTCTGTGTGTCAGACATGGTCCCATCTGCTCTGTACAGAACACACAAAGAAATTGTTCTTAAAGTTTTCCAAGTGGGTAAAAAAAAAAACCTTAGGCAGGTTGAACAAGTGCTGGTTGTGGCTCTGGGTCAGAGGGCAAGTCCTTCCTGGCAGCCCATTTGGAATTAACCGCTGAGGGAAGGAAATGCATAAAGCCAGCCTCCACCTGTCAAGACCGTGCTGGACATCACTGATGAACCCTCGCACCCCTCCCCGTTCCCATCTTGTCCCCCGATGAAGGGTGAGTGGCAGAGGGTGAGACAGGGAGTGGCACCCATGGAAGTGAGTGGGGAGAGGGCATGAGGGGCAGGCTGTGCAGGACCTGCCAGAGCCGTGGAGGGGCAGGCGAGACCTCCCCTAAATGTGGCCAGCGGCACCACGTAACTGGAACAGCTCTTGTTTATAAGTAAGCTCAATATGAATTTAAACGCTGGTCTGCCCGCCCACACAACTCACTGCCTGCCTGCCGTATGACTCTGCAGTGGGAGGAGGAGTGAGGCAGGGCGACCACAGGCTCATAGAACACGGAGTCTGGTCAATTCCCCACAAAGGATGACTGGGACCTAACACAGTTCAGCCCACCCCCAGTCCTCACAGGACGGTGTCCTATCACCAAAAAGAGGGAACCAGCAAGTCCCTGCTCTGAAAGTTACCCCTCTGAGTAATCACACAAAACCTCTGATGGCTACAGCCTTCAATGTGATTTTCTGTGATGGATTTGAAAATAATGATTGCAGAACACACCTAAATGAATGGAACTTGAAACTACAAACAGTTTATAAAACACCAGGTGCTTGATCAGCAAAGACTAAGTACTCACCTTCCTCTACCTAAGCCAGGGGAGAGCTCCAGACTGCTCGGCTCCACGCGCCCCGGCCCTGCGTCTCTCTTGGCGAAGGCTGGAGGGGTCTGTGCCCATGCTTGAGGCTGACCTGCCGGCCTCATCTGTGGGCTCTGGACACCATTAATCAGCTGATCCTCAGTGAAGGTAAACATGGAAGAACTTTCCAGGAGCCCAGGCCCCCTCTCTGCACTGGGGATGGCATGGCACGGGTGAGAATTACTAGGGTTCCTATAAATAAAGCATTTGTACAGCTCAGCTCTAGAACGGTCACAGAGTCACAAAATGAGCATGCTAATACGCAAATGTCTAGGCAAAAGTGTTCTATTTAGAAAAAAATACAAAAAGTGTTATTTAGCATTGTTAACTCATAGTATGTCTGATAATGCCAATCTGAACACAACATCAATGCTCTGCTTGGCTGTGGTCCAGGTCCCCAGAAGCCTTTGTCTCCAGTGAGCCTGTCCTTTCTGCAGGCACCACAGCACATATTTGAGGGTCTAATCCTCAGAGAGCGTGATCCCACACTTCTGGGTGTTTCATGTCTGATGGACATTAACGCTGGTCAAATCTATCATCAGCGAGTGTCAGGGGGACTCGAGCACGTGGTGAGGACTGCCAAGGTTTTCCATGTGTCGTGTTTCTGCTCTGCTCTGAAAGCACACAGTATGGCGGTGACCTCATATTACTTGCCTGCTTCCTGGAGGGTACTGTCTGAGGGAGGCCAGAGGAAATGCTGCAGGTATGAAGGTGGGAGACGTGAACCCATTTATAAATCCAGCATTTGGAAATGGAGTTACCTAGATTTATTAAGAACAAAGAGACTTCAGTTGGTTAGTGCTGCACCTTGTGGCAACCTGGGTCACTTCTGTTCCACGTTCTGCAAGGAATGTCCACTCCGAGAAAGGCACAGCAGGGTGAGGCCCGCTGGAGTGTCTTCTCGGCTGCACTGCTGGGAGCCCACTGCAAAACCCTTTTCAGATGCACCTCCTTGCACCCCTCATGCTTGCAAGTGCCCCAGCTCTCCTGGAACGTGCAGTCACATTCTGCATTGTACGAGGGACTACACAGCTTAGGGAACGCCAGACTGGAGGGAGGCAACCTGGGCAAAGGGCTGGACCACATCACACAAAACGCATTCAGTGTGTGCAGCCAGCCCCCGTGCCTCCCAATAAGCCGACCATGAGGGCTGCTGCGCTGGGGCAGGTGTCCCTGCCTGAGCCCCACGTGAAGCCGGACTCACCAGGGGCGGGTTGAGATAGCTGTGTGTGGCTGACCAGGCCTGGGGGGCGACCAGGCTGTAGAGAGGGAAGTGCTGCTGGGCGCTGTAGACCGGAGGCAAGTAGAACGAAGGCAAGTAGAACTGAGGCCGTGTAGCGCTGCTGCGTGTAGAGGCTCAAGTTCAGGGGCCGGAAGCCGTTCTTCGGCAAAAACGTGTTTATAGCTATTGCCTTTGCTTTTATCCGCACCTGTGTGAAAACAGTAAGCTTCTGTGAGAATACTAAAGAACACTGATTTGCAAACAAAGTATAACCAAAGGTCCTGCTTACCTTAATTGGTTTTCCTTGAAAAGTTTTGACTTCTTCTCGCAGATATTTGTACGCCTGAGGGCAAGAATCATCCGTGATACCAACGTGTTAATCTTACGAATAAGACGAACTGACAACTCAGTGCCTCGAATAAGGAACTGTGTACTTAACACACGGTGGACGTGACCAAGAACAGTACCCCTTGACCTTTTTGGGTCACACTCCTTAAAAGAACCTGATAGAGGCTACGGAACTGTCAAAAATTCTCACAAACAATATCTGTATACAGCTTTCTAAGCATTAACAGAAACCACAACAGCATCCCACAGATCACAGGCTAAGAATCCTTACCCGGGGAAACAATGATCCCAACGTGCACCTGGAATTACACAGGCTGGGAAAGAAAGAGTGAAGATCACAGTGTTCAAGTCATTATTTACGAACCTCCTCCTTCTCCACACGTCCTCCACGACCCCGAGGGCTCTGAGCCGCCCCACGTGGGAAGGAGGGCTTGTGCTGCTCCAGACAGGCTCTCCCCACTCCCATCTCTCTGTTCCTGTGAGGCCCTCTTCCCTTCACCCAGTTAAAACCCAGCCTTCAGACCCTGGCTTCTCTGCCCGAGCCCCAGCAGTCTCGCTGACAAGACCTGGTACCACATACAGGGCACTCCCTACATGGGCGCATGTCTCCCTAAGGAAGAGTCTTCCTTTACGGGAAGGGAACCCCCTGAACTCCTTGTCTCCCACAGAGAGCCTCTCGACGCTTTTTCAAGGACGTTGCAGTGCGACACTGCCCTGCAGCGTCAGGGTTAGGTTCAAAGCCCCAACACTTTCCTGCACAGGTGAAAGGGCAGAACCAGTTTCCCTGCGCTGTCAGCATCCCCCGTCCTTAGGAAGTCATGCCTGCACTCTTCACGTTGCTACAGAACTGTCTGCACACACACCTGCTCTGGTTTGCTCTGCACTTACGTTCAAACCCAGCACCGTGGCACGAGAGTGGCCCGCAGGCGCAGAGGCCCACTGTGTACCAGCGGCTAGTGTGCTCCACGGGGTGGGGTGGAGTGGGGTGGGATGGGGGGGGAGGGGCAGCGAGCTCACCTGTTGTGCGTCTGCCTCTGTCTCAAATGTAATAAACCAATTATCGTTATAGGCGAATTCACAGTTTATGAACTTCGGTAAGTTGTCTCCTTTAAATAGTGCTTCTACTTCCTACAGGAAAGAGGTCAGAAGTTAATTAAATTCCCAGCTGTGCCGCCATTTGTCCTCCCCAAACAGAAATGACACACTCTGAATGACAGATGCTTAGAAGACAAGCCAAACACACTGATGTCTAGAACCCTCCCAAAATGGCTAGGCATTCAGTGTGGCTTCCAGAGTAAGGATCCCACTGCCACAGGAAACAAGCTCACAACCTACTGACCTCCAATGTACCACTGACTCAATTACCGTGAAAATACCATTTTATCTTACCAGTAGGCCAATAACCACGCAACTGGGGGAGGAGGGGAGGAATGTAATTTAAGAAACTTAAAAATTAGCTGGGCTTTCGGTTCCAGCTTAAGATGGACCAAACTTACCCTCCCCACAGGAAACAAAGACAAAATATAAGAAAGAATGGTTTCTGAGGCCACACAGGAAGCACAATCCCTGGGGGACAGGTATAAGTGAGCCCGAGTGCCCAGTGAGGGCCTGGGGTTCCCAGGCCATGGTGCCAGGAGAGCGAGCACAGGCCAGCCCAAAGCTGCAAGCTCAGGGGCACCCCAGGACCCAGCACGCAGGAAATAGCCACCTGACAAGAGGGAACCCCTGAGCTCTCTGGGACGCATGACTGTTCCTCCCACCAGCCTCAGCCGGGGAGTGTCCAGTGCGTCTGCTCTGCTCCCCCGCCACTGACTGAACCTCAACACAGAGCCCAGGAAAACACCACCACTCAGTATAAAGTGAACTCCAAAATGCCTGGCATGCATTCAAAATTTACCAGGCACACAAAGAAACATAAAGATATGATGCATAATGAGAAAAAATCATCATTCAAATTGGCCCCAGAAAGGCGCTGAGGCCGCACATTCGCTCGAACCAGCACAAGCACACTGGCGCCCGTGGCGGCCCTCTCCTCAAAAAAGTGTTTGTTCCAAAAATTACTTAGCGTAAAAATATGTTTTGTCTCAACTTGTGGATTTATTATTCTTATTTTAAAACGAATAAATATTTAAGCCTCTCTCCTTTTAATTTCTAAAAATGGAAGTTACCATAAACTGTTTTTTTTTAACATCAAGTGTGTACTCGAAGTCCCAAGACCAGAAAGTTTGAGAACCACTCTCACTCTGAGTGTGTAAATCCTGGGGAAAAGTGTTACTGTACCTACTCATTCTTTAAAATACACCCTCCAAAACCCACAGAAATAAGCAGAAAAGCCACAGAGAAGTGCAAATACCCTTCGGAGCAGAAACGACTTACCTCTACGGGTGTGGACTCAGAGACCTCGCGCAGGATGACTATGCAGCGGTTCTGGTATGGCCTCACTTTTTCTCCCTTCTCGTCCACTTGGACTAAAGGTAAAGCTGTGGAGAGAAGGGAAAAGGACGGTGCACAAAATTAAAACAAATCAACCATCTGTATTTCATTACAACCACAGATACCCTGGGGGGACGTGCTAGACTGTACTACTAACTGCGCTGAAGAAAGCTGTGCGACAGGTAAACACCAGAAGTCCTGACAGTTCAACACAAACTATCAAAAGATTTTGCACCTTTGAAACGGGTCAACACGGCCAGTACCAGTCAGGCCTGACTCAGGCCTCACCGGCTTTTACTGATCTCCTTTCGGTTAGGTTTTGCCTTTTGGTGTCACTCTGTAAACTTGTATCCCATACAGTCAGGTCACAGCACATCAAGGTCACTATCAGAGCTCAGGGCCATCCACCACCACGACGACATGCGTTACCAGCTCCAGAAAGGAAGACATAACTTCACTCTGGTTCTACTGCTATCAAGGGGGTAATGAGGGAACATTATGGAAAAGCTCCTGCTAGTAAATCAGACAAATTCCATGAAACAGAAGCAGTCCTTAAAGCACACAGAGCGTACCAAAGCGTACTTTAGAAAAAAAGAACATTTTCTACACAATCCTATCAAACATTCAAGAAAACAAACAAAAACAAAAACACACCAATTCTACAAACTCTTCCAAAACACTTTAGAGTACTTTCCAACTCAACCTACAAAGCCAGCATTTCTACACCCAAACTAAGCAAAGACATTACAAAACAAGAAAACTACAGACCAATATCCCTCAGGAAGATTAATAAAAAATTCTTATCAAATTTTGCCAAATTGAATCCAACAAAGCATAAAAATAGAACTATATAATGACAAGTGGATTTTTCTCAGTAAATAAGGCTGGTTTCCAAAGAAAATTAAACAATGTAATTCACCATATTAATGGACTTAGAAAACAAACAAAAACACAATTACCGCATAGACACAGAAGCATCTGACAAAATCCAACTTGTATTCCTGATAAAAATACTCAGCAAACAAGGAAGGGGAAGGCAAACCTCCTCACTGACAAAATGCCAACGTCCAGCACCACTCGTGCCAGTAGATGGGTTAGGCAAGGATGCTGACCCCCACTCTCTTCTGCACAGCCCTGGAGGCCTCAGCCAGGGTAGTAACGCAAGAAATAGAGATTACATGCATGCAGACTGGGTGCAGGAAGGTAAACCTTTTCATTTGCAGATAGGCTAAGCTCTATATAGAAAACCTGATACAATTTCTATAAAAAACTACAATTGTGAGTCTAGAAAAGGTTTAAGTATAAGACCAACACACAAAAATACACTGTATTGCTACATACTGGCACCAATCAGAAATTGAAATAAAAATATTTAAAATTGTGTCCAAAATATGAAATACTTAGTTATAAATCTGGAAAGATATGAAAGACCTGCACATTGGAAACTCCAAAACATTGCCAAAGGAAAAAATTTTAAGACTTTCCTTAGTAAATGGAAAGATATTCTGTGTCAGTGGATTGGAAAACTCAATATTGTTACAGTGTCAATTCTCTCCAAATTGATTTATTAATTCAATGTAATCCCAATAGAAATACCAATAGGCACTTTTGAAAAACCAAAATGTTAATTCTAAAGTTCACATGGAAATGCAAGCATTTATGCAAAATGCAGAGAGCCAAAGCAAGTGGAAAACTCTGCACCTCCTCTAAGACCTACTGTCAAGCCAGCACCACCCAGACACTGCAGGACAGGTGTCAGAACAGCCCAGCAGACTCAGGCCGACCCCCAGCCGGAGAGGAGCCCCCACCTGCGGAGTAAATGACTGAGAGCGGCACAGGCAGTACGGTGGGGAAGGCTGAGCCTTTCCGACAAGGGGCGGGAGCAGCCGCACACCCACACCCCAGGGGCTGGGGACTCAGATCCTCCTCATGCCATACACGAAAATGAGCTTATGGGGATCACAGATCTAAAAATGTAAACCTAAACCCAGAAACATCTAGGAGAAATCACTTGTGGCCTGGGATTTAGCAAAGATTTCTTAGGAACAATACCCAAAACAAGCTCCACGAAACAAACAAGGTAGTCAGCTGGGCTGCGGCAGGGCGTCTTCAAAGACAGGAGGGGACAAGGTGGGGGCGCCCGGGAGAGAGAAAATGAAGCCACACGGACACACCCACACCTGCTGGGAAAACTGACGCGGAATCGCTGGGAGCGCTTGCCCTGGTCACAGCTCAGCACTCCAGAAACAGGCAGCAGCTTCCCAAGCGCACACACCTGCCACCTGCTCCGACCTCCCACTCGCAGCAACCTACCCAAGAGAGGCGGGGACGTCTGTCCACACAGACTCACACCAATGTTCCTGGCAACTTCATCTGTAACGGCCAAAACCTGCCATGACATAAGCATCTTCCGATTCGGGAGACAAACCAACTGTGCTGTATCTACTCCATGGAGCATGACTCGGCAATAAAAAGCCACAATCTACTGACACTAAACAAAATAATTACACCGAGTGAAAGAATGCAGACACTCCCCGAAAAAAGACAGTTCATGACTGATTCCATTTATATACACTTTCCTGAAAATTTAAACTAATCTATAGTGACAAAAAACAAACAAGCAGGGTAGCTGCCTGGGTCAGGAGGAAACTCTGGTGGGTTGGGGCAGGTTGACTGACACGTTCATCATGCTGGCAGATCCTCAAGTGTATAAACACGTCAAAATGTACCAGATGTACACTTACACCACGTGAATCTGAAGTGTGTAAACTCCACCTCACCAACAAGGAAAGCTGTAAACCCATACAAAAACCAGGCAGTGGCAAAGCGCTCCGTGCCCTCCCTCCCCGCCTCCGCCAGTCTCTCTCCCTGCTTAGCTGCCCCCAACACGCTGAGTCAGCAGCTTCAGTCCTATTCATGTGTTTATGCTCCTACCCCTTATCTCTGAATCCACAAAAACAGTTCTGTTTACATGTGCCGAAACTTTATACAAATGGTATTACCTTGTACGTAATTTGAAACACCCTTTTAATCAACATGATGACCTTAAATTTTATTCTTGTTGAAAAATATATGCCGAGTTCATTTTATCCGCTCTAGCATTCACTGTGTGGCAGCTCACAGTGTATTCACACCCTGATGACAAATGTTTTTGAGCTCTTTTAAATTAACAATTTCAATTAAATTAACTATAAATATAGAGCACTTGAATTAGATACAGTGTGACATGCACTATATATGTATTGATTATAAAAAGTCTAAAAATGTAATTTATGCAACTCAGTCGACATGAGAATATTCAAATTAAAATAAGGTACTACCAACTGTCTGTGGTGCATCTGATTCTATGTTAGGTATTTTGGGGATGGGGATAAGATTCAAACTTAAGAAGCCTCTCTGCTCACCCTCTCCAGAACTACAACTAATACAGTAATATGCTGACTCTACTCTGATCATGCAGGTTATTACATACGTACATATATTTCTGTCCAAAAGTTAAGTGAAAGCAATTGGACAAAACTAGCTGAATATTAATGGACAGACAACAACATTCCAACCCAAGAACCCGCACAGAAACAGTACTGGAGAAGGAAGTGGGAAACAGTAGGGGAGAGCAGGGCTGCCCGGGGCAGAAATGGCTCCTTTAAGCAACTACACAGGGTTACCAAACATGCTCCCAGCCACCAAGTGTCAATGGAGAAATTATCCTCAGCAGGGCAGCAAAGTTTATAAGGACAGCCTGAAAGGAATAAGTAAATCTGGGATTCTCAACAATAACCAAAGACTGTTAACAGAGTAAAGAAAGCTGCTGGTCAGATGGGAACCAAACTCAGCTGACACACAACACGGCCTGCTCTCAATGGACCCAAGAGACAAAGCACCACTGGAGGCACAACACTGCCTTGGGAAAGAAACGGGGGTACAATTTTCAGAACTCAAACTTCATGGATTTCCATGTTTGCCAGGTTTTTTTTAATTAATTTAATGGCCTTATGACATTTACAGAGGAATAGAGAACTTTTTTACGTGAACAGAAAATCCAACTAAGTTCTAAAATAGGACGTTCATCTTTTTCTACTGCTGTTAAGTCAAATGCACGAGAAAAAGTCTTCACTGTCAGCAGCACAGCTAAGCTGGGAGAACATGAACACCCTGCGTAGGAGTCAGTGATGGAAAGTCATGGCAGGAGACACAGAAAGGTAGCTTTAACTCGGGCACCCACCACTGCGTGCCTCACGAAGGGTGCCCCTCAGAGATGCTCAGAATTGCGGGGGCAGAAGCCACCAGCTGGATACTTGTAGCCCCATCATAAAAAGTGCAACTTTATAAAGAATTAAACATCATCCCATTCTTAAAAAAATCCCACACAGCACACATTTACTATGAAACTAACACCTGTAGAAGCCATCCCGGGTGGGAGGGGAGAGGCGCAGCGTTACGGGGCACAAGGAAACTGGGTTTCACCAACATACATGTGGGTCCAAACTGAGCCAACTGTGTACTTTAAACACACACAGTTCACGACGTGCTGACTATACCTCAGTAAAATGGTTTTTACAAATAACAAAATGGTTAGGTTGCGAGAAGCCTGTCTGCAAAGCAAACCAGGGCAGGTCACACTTTAAATACCCACCCTCCCTGAATCCCTGTGGGTCTCGATATAATGTTTAAATCTTCCTTTGATGTTGCCAAATGTCCAAGGAACGAGCTAATTCACACGATGTTTTTAAGGAAGAATGCAACAAACCCGAACAGAACTTCGGCAGGAAGCTGAAGTCTGAAAAACTCTTTCAGCAGCTGGCATGCTCATCAAAGCGCACGCGGCTCTACTCTGAATACCGCTGTTTATTTTTCATGAGTGGCACAGCGGCTAACCTCTCCATTAGCCTTTTCTACCCCACAGGCCACAATCAAAGATGCGCCTGAGGGCTGTCATGGAGCCCCATCAGTGCCCCAGCGCCATGCGCCTCACCAGATACCAGGACTGTCAGAAAGGCCTGGGAGGCGAGGGGAGACTCCACTTGCCACCGAGTATCTCCTCACGAATGGCTGAGCACCTGATGGTCACGTCAGCAAGAAAGATGCCGTCTGGGCCACGTGCGTCTCGGCCGGCTGCGGCCTACTTACACCTCAGCACTTCGACAATCAAGTCCATGTCGGTGCTAAGCTTCTTGATGTGGCCCAGGTTAGCAACCATGGTGATTGGCACGTACTGATTACTGTCCATCTGCGATATAAGGTACATGTCACTAGCAAGGTTCTCCCTGCAGAAAGAAGACAATCTCTCTTAATTGATAACTTCTTTAAAAGGAAGCCTCGCAAGAGGTACGAGCGTGGTACGGTGTTGCTTTGAAGTTTTCTCTAAATTCCAACCCCACCTACCATTTGCCACCTCTCTTACCTTGGGACAATTTTTTTCAAAGACATCTGGGGAAGCAGAGAGAGCAAAAGTAAAAGTATGCTGCACTTTGTACAATCACAATCAACAAGCAGGTAAAACTTTCACAAATGTGCTTATAGCTTATCTCTTGTCCCAAAGTGTTTGAGTAGCTTATTAAAAATATAAACCGAACCTTTTAAAGTAAGGAAATCCAGTGATAGAACAAAAGAAAGAAAAATGCAGAAACACCAGGGAAGGCTGGTGCCCAGAGTGCCTGTGGCTCAGGCTGGACACCTGCAGAGGCCAGGACTCCAACTCTGGCCTCCCAGCCCCCTGGAGCGGCCAGGGTGACAAAGCTGTGCATGTGGCCAACCACATATGCCACAGGGCCAGTTAAACCACTGACAGCCCTGGAGGGAGGAGGGCAGGTATCCCGAGGAGTTTCCACAAAGAGGACCACGCGCTCAGAAACCCCTCAGCACCACACACAGCTGAACTCTGGCTCCCAAAAGAAGGCCCCACGAAGCCCATGCTGTGCAAGGGTGCACCCTGCCCCCAAGCAGCCCTGCAGGTGTGGACTCCGCCGCAGGAGCCCAGGGCAGGCCTGCAGGAGCACCTCTTCCCGGGGAGTTGATCAGCAAGCCATCGAGGCGGTGTCCCAGTCTGGGCTGCACAGCGGTGGAAAGCGCCCAGCACAGCGCCCCTCCCCTCGCCCTCACGCAGCCGCACCGGACACCTGCGCCAAGTCTGAGGGCAGAGGCGGCCCAGAGGAACACCCGGAGAACCGCCCTGACTGACAG
The DNA here is from genome assembly GCF_009834535.1 of Camelus ferus. NCBI lineage: Eukaryota > Metazoa > Chordata > Mammalia > Artiodactyla > Camelidae > Camelus > Camelus ferus. The sequence continues at coordinate 20,481,833 of NC_045730.1, forward strand.
GGAGCATCTCACCTGGCTTGTCCCCTCACACTCAGCCCCACCTCCCCACACGCCCGGGTCCGCAACGCGACCCTACACATTCTGCTGTATTTAACAGAAAAAACAAAAATATGACTGCTACACAAAGAAAACAGCTTCACAGTGCAGCGCTTGGCATACTTTGAGAACTAATATAGGAAACGTGTCCTCAAACTTCAGTGTGCTAAAAAATGTCTCTGTGAGATTGACCCCCCCAAGGCTCCTCGCTCACAACCTGAGGGTGGGTGGGGATGGGAGGAAACCAAAGTTCAAAAGCAACCCAGGTAACAATCAAGACACACCTGTGGACAGTGGGCAGCAGGCCAACAGTCTCCATTCCCTATCAACAGATGTAAGACACAGAGGCTGACAGACAGCCTCTTCTCCCGTGGAAAGCACCCTGTCTGTGTGTGCAGTTCCAGTGCACAACACCTTGGCCACAAGGCACCAGCACAAGCACCACCACCAGCACCACCACCCTTACCTGGACAAGCAGAATTCCAATGTTTTCTTAAGTACTTCCCGGGGGTCTTCCTGGCTTTCTGGTTGTGATTCATTTCCTCCTACACAGAAGCAATGATTAGCTCGGGGAAAATGGCTTAAAATTTACCAAACAGATAATTCTGTACAACAATGCTCATTTTTCAATATACATATTTATTCATCTGCACAATTAAGATAGAGAAATAAGAAAAATGCTATTTTACAAGGAAATCATAAGCAAAAACAAACAAAAAACCCCTTCTCACCCATACAAAAACAGTTTCAAAAAAACAGCCTAAGAAGTGGTGTTTATTAGCGAAGTTTAGCAGGTGCTTTTTATCACAAAATGAGTATAAGCTTATTTAACGTTTTGTCTCAATTCTAAAGAGATTTTCGGGTAGCCTAGAAAAACACAAGATAAAATGACAATAAAATATAAAGGAAAGAATAAAAATAAGGAAAAGATAAATACAGGCCCCCCAAAAATCAAGGCTGGGGATCCTGAACACACGCAGCGGTAAGGCTATGCTGTGTCTACACCACAGCCTGACACACTGGCCCTTACACTGCCGGACAGGCAAAGGGACAAGGCAGACACTGCTTGGATACAGCGATCCCACCAGAGAACACTAAGTGAACAGATCCTCTAGCAGAAACAGAACCTGGTACTAGATTCTGGAGAGCCCTCCTAAGATGTCAGATGGCATGTGGGTAACTTCTGTGTGGGGGTCACACGGAGCACCTACCATGGACCGGGGCCTCCAGGACGGTGCACTGAGCTCAAGGTGAGGCCCCGGGCCCTCCCCAGCACTCTGCTCACCAGGTCAGGATCCCATTTTAAGGTGGCACTAGGAGAGAAAAAGCACTTAAATTCTAAGAACTAAGAGTTTTTTTGCACACTTAAAAAAAAATCTTTAAAAACTGAAGTGTAGTTGATTTATGACGTGTTAGTTTCTGGCTGCACACTTCTACGTAAGTTTCATGGTACAATAATACATGTGACACTGGTATTTTAAAACAAGAGACACTGGTATTTTAAAAAGTCAAAGACCATCAAAAAGCAAAGACAAAGCAGGGGCATTTACAACAAATAAAGACAGAGAGTTTGTTTTATATAAAGAGCTTTAACAAAATCCACCCCCCACCAGCAAAAAAACAAGACAAAACAAAACCAATGGACCTGATGAGACTGAAAACTAGAAATGGCTCTTGAAGCTACAATCTCATTTCACTCCTTCATCCAGAAAGGCCTGTTTTAAGTACCCACGTGAATTCACATTCCACACCCCACGTTTCAGATATTCACTACATGTCTCCTGCGTGCCAGGCACCATCAAAGCTGTTTGTTCAGCCTCAGTGAGGCAAAGCCTCTGCTCTCAGTGGGAGGCAATCAAAAGTTAAACAAGTAAACAGTAAACAAACAGCAGTCAGGCAGACTGTGACACAGTGGAGGAAACCACAGGGCACAGGGCCGTCGTGCCACCCAGCCACTCCACACGGGGCTGGAGAGGGAGCCAGAGGTGCACAGAGACAGCTGGTCCAGATGATTCCGGAGAGTTCTGATGGGGGAGGCCGGGTGTGGAGGGCAGTTCCACTGAACATGAGAGAGGATACAACAACGTGGAAGGTTCCTGACACGGCAGGTGAAGGGTTTGGGGACGGAGGACTGGGAGACTCGAGGTGTCAGGGTGTGAACTGCTCTTCCCACAGCAAGACAGGAGGTCGTCTGCTTCCAGGCAAGATGGGGAGCAGGGCCTGGAGTTACCTCCCCTCACGGAACCACCAGCAAAACCACACACACCTGTTTCCAAGAGTTACAGTCATCAAAACAAACCAACCTATGGAGAAGAGACAGCTTGGAGATAAACCTACATGCTTCAAAGGATTCTGACAAAGGCACAGAGGCAGTGCAATGGAGAAAAGAGAGTCTTTCTGACATGTGGGGCTGGAAGAGCAGCATGTCCATGTGGGGAAAAAAAAAGAATTTTGCTTCATACCTCACACACTACAAAACTTAGCTTAAAATGGACCACAGACCTAAAAAATGTAAAATTTAAAACCATACAACTCACTGGAGAAAACCTTAGTGACCTGAGATTAAACAAAGATTTCTTAGGTACAACACAAAAAGCAAGATCCACAAAACACAAAACAAAACAAAAAAACCTGATAAACTGGACACAATTCTGAACTTTTGCTTTACAAAACAAACTGTTAGGAGAATAAAAGACAAGTCAGACTGGAGGGATGTATTTGCAAATTACATACCTGATAAAAACTTGTTACCAAAATATATAAAGAACTCTCCACTCAATAATAGAACAACCCAATGAGAAAATGAACAAAAGACTTGAACAGATGCTTCACCAAAGACATGTGCACATGAAAAGACGTTTGACACCATCAGTCACCAGGGAAATACAAATGAAAAAACCACAGTAAGATCCCACTACCCAGCTTTGAGAATGGCAAGAAAGACTGCCTACATCCAGTGCTGGTGAGGATGTGGAGCAGCCGGAGTCGGGCCCACTGCTGGTGGGATCCAGAGGGTTCGGCTACAGAACACAGCTTCACTCGCTCTTAAGAGGATGAACCTATGCCTAGCAGATGATCTGGCCTCTGATGATGAGGCACTTCAGCGTCATGGCCAACTCACCTGCAGTGCTAACTCCTGACTCCCCCTGACAGAAGTCTCGAAAACTGAATACATCCTACGTTTATACATTATTGTTCAGGCTGCTACCACAGATGTTCAAAGAGATTAAACTCTGTCCTATCATTTGGTCTTTCTATGGACTCTGAAATTTTAAGCACTTTTTGAAGACCCAGCATTCAGAAAAGAGACACTACATAATTCTGTGATTCGATTGTGTTGTGAATCATGGAATCCAGAGATCGTGGACTTTGGAGCACTGATTTCATCATGAGAGACCTAAGAAAAACAGATGATTTTTTTTTCTTGATGAGTAAGAGTGAGCTGTTTTGATAAGTATAATACCAACGTATCAACAGACCTCAACATAAGACCACTTAGGATCAAGTGTTAAGAGTGTGTATCATCTACTCAAAAAGTCAAAGTAAGTCCTCAGGCTTTCCTAGGGCTACTCGGTTTCTACAATAGTTTTTTCACAAAATCTAAAAACTGCTGGGCCTTTCACTGCCCACTGCGGGAATACACCCTGGCTCTGAATGCCACCAACGTGAGGCGCTTTCTCAAATGCAAAGTCAAAGTGGCTTTTAGTGCGGAGTCGTGCGTACCAAGTACAGAGACTCAGCTACTACCTAGGGCCTGCTTGTGGAGTTCCTAAAGAATCACTTGTGCAAGTCAGGTCTCTCAGCCTGGATATTTGCACCTAAATGTCACCTCAAAGGGTTCCTTAGTCACAAACTGGTCTGGGATATTGATAATTCAATCCTATATTATACGCTTAAATTACAATTCCAGAAATCTTGGATCATTTCAAAAGAACTCTTACCAATACCCAAAGGACATCAAAAATGGAAATAATTTAGTATCCAACTCACTCTTTCTCCCTTCCTCCCTCTCTCTCTCTCGCACACATACCTACACACACTCCTGGGAGAAACAACTTCCAACGACCAAGAAAAGGAAATCTGATTCCTGGGCAACCACGGTTCAGACGGCTTATTTCTAGAGCTTAAGCACTTGACACCACTTAGTAAACTACTACATCCAAGTTTTAAATGGTGCCTTCAGGTTCACAGAGGCAGTAAGTTGACAAAGCACGGCATTTCCCCCATAGATACAGCAAGTACCCTTGTCTAATGGCACAGCTATACAATGTGCCATCCCTGAGGCACACATGATTGTGTTACATGCGAGTTTCTGAAAAGATCACAGGGAAATAGGAGATGTAATCTAGGAAAATAAAATAATTTCAGTCTCTAAGTGATGGTTCTTTTAATAACTTAGAAAGAGTACTATTAAGATCTTAAATGGATTAGATAACCTTTTTCTATCTTATTTGCCTTATTTCACAAGTCCTCCACGATTAAATTTGAGTAATAGGTGGAGACAGACATGCCACTGGTATTTGGGAAAGGCTGAAAAATAAAGATTTTCATCAATCAAGAATTAAATTTGTCATTTATAACAACAATCTAAATATTTTAAAAAAAAAACAGGTTCAAGTCAAATTTTCAATAAATTTCCAGTCCCACTGTTGTCGTGAAATATTTGAATCACTCTAGAATGTAATATGGTTTCATGATTTCTGGGAACTTACTACCTTGAATCTCAAATCTGTAAAGCCTAATTTTTTTCATTAAATGATCTCTGAAAAGTCTTTAACCAAAATTAATAATTTAATTGGTCTAACTGGATGCACCAATCTCTTTATTCCAGCAAAAACAAGATACAGAATGTAAACTGCAATTAAAACTCTAAAAGCATTTCTTCAGGAAAAAAAAAAAAAAAAACTCAACTCCAACAGAGAATTTAAGAAAACCTCAAAAATGTTTACACTATTTGAGTCTCAGCTGTGGACATGATGCTGTACTTCCCCCGAATACCTGAGTAAGGTTCCTTACAAATGAAGGCCATCTTCTATGTAATCCAATATGAAAACTGAAGAAAGGAAATCAGTATTTACACATTACTGATTCTGTGTCCTTTATTTTGCATCCTATCAGGAGTCTCAGGATTTAAACTTGTCCCATTATTGACAATGTTCACTTTGATCACTTGACCAGAGTAGTGTTTACCAGGCTTCGTCACTAAGAAGTCACCCTCTTCCCTTTTGTAATGAACACGTATTTTGTTGGAAGTTATCTTGAGGCTCTGTAAAAATTCCATTCCTAATAATAAACTGAATTTATTGATTTGCTTATATCAATATGAACATAAGGATAGCTACTTTATTCAATGAGTCATGATCCATTACTAACAGTATTTAAGTTTAAGTGTTAAATGTTTCCAGATTTAACCCTTGGAAACCCTATCAAAGCTGGCTCCTATGTACTTTCAACATATCCCCATCATTTATGAACACTTCTTTACTTTGTATTTCAAAAAGAAGTTCCAGTCTCACCTGGTACGTTCCCTATCCCAGCCTAGGCATTTCTTCGTGGATAGAACCCTGGTTCCTTTCGGTGGACAAATGTTCAGAGATCAAAGGCTCTATGTTGATAATTGCTACTGAGATGAGCTGTTTTCACTTAATCTCAGGGGAGAGAGCTAGGGAACATGTTTAATTGAAGGCATACATGCATACACAGATGTGTGCAAATATTTACGAATACACATTTATATCTCTTTATTTCTATATCCCATCTTTTGTGCTACTGCTGTCCTTGCTTTTACATATGCTATAAAACCAAAGAGCATTGATAATTATTTTTTCTTGTTTTTCTGCATCATTGCCAGCAGTTAGTATTATCAGATTTGGGGGTTTTGCCACATAAATAAGTGCATAATGGTATCTCACTGCTGTTTTAATTTGAATTTCTGTAATGATAAATAATGTTTAGCATCTTTTAATATGCATACTCACCATACATACGTCTTCTTTTAAGTATGAGCTCAAACCTTTTACCCATTTTCTTGTGTTTATTTTCTTTTGAGTTTTAACAATTCTTTATATAACTGTTTTGACTCCTTTAACAGGTAAGTAGATTGCAAGTATTTTCTCATAGTCTGTTGTTAGTCATTGCATTCTCTTAAAAAATGTCCTTTCCAGAGCAAATGTTTTTAATTTTGATAAAATCCAATCACCTTTTTTTTTTTTCTTTCTCCAGGATAACATATTTTTTGTGTCTAAAATGAAACTTGAATTGTGCCCTGGGGGCCACGGGGCTTGCTGCTCTTCTCTCCGAGACTAAGGCTTTCATTTCAAAAGGGAGTGAGGCCCCTAGAGCCCCTGCCCCAGGGGCCGCCCCTCCTCCCAGGACCCCACCCCTCCAGCCAGGCTTCCCGTCTCCCGCCTGACCTCCCGTCTTTCCTGTGAGGACCCTTTGGAGGTTCGTGGAGAAAAGCCTGTGAATGGGTGCAAATTCCCTTCTGTCCATGTTAGGAGAGAGGGGTTATCTTCTCACTGGAATTCATGCTCAGCCTTTAGGAAGTGGTTACAAAGTTAACCAGATTCTTGCCCATGTGCCATCCTCCCATATCCTGCACAGCTAGCTGTGTCTGATACCCTTAGAGGGACCTGTTTTTCACTAGAAATCAGGTAACTTGCTTGTCCTGTGACTTCAGCTCTCTAGTGAGTACAAAAAAAGTTTCAATTTTTTGGTTTACTTAGTTTGAGAGTGACACACTTTTTGCAACTTTCTATATGCCAGGCAGAAGGAGAACTCCGGATAACCTTTTAAGTTGTTTTACATTCAAAACTCAGTAAATTCTTCAAATAATTAACCAAACATGCTATGTATGCATTCGTGCACACACAGATACATGAAAGTGAAGAGAGGCAAGTTTTCACTTTATTCTAATAAGTAAAGTTACAGAGAGGTTAATGAAGATTTTCAAAAACACTGAAGTGTGACACAATTTATTGTATAATTTAGGCCAATTTCATAGTTGATTTATACACTGGCATTTTTTATTAGATGCCAGCGAGCAGGAGATATAAAACTATGAGCCCTCATGAAGCCTGTAAAAAGGACAGGAATATATGTCAAATGTAAGTTACTGCTGGAAGAAATTGCTGATTAACTGTCCTTTACCCTCAATTATTAAAGATTAATGTTTTACAGCACAATCTGAGGGAAGCACAGCCTGGGAATCCCATCTCTGCTCTCTCTACACTGTAGATGAACAAATACCAGTACCTTATGAATTCTGCTCTTCAAATAGTCCAGAGTGCTTTTGGTATTTTGCCTCATAGCATTAGTTCTATGGCTTTGCCCAAGCCAACAACTGAAATAAATGTCTCCCTCAAAAAGAAATACTTTGAAAAACAAGTCAAAACCCCTAAAGAAATCAAAAGTAACCATCAAAATGATGGTATCATCACACTGAAAATGCAGCCAGTGATACCATCAACATCACATGGGCTGCCGACAGTCCACCAGCAACAGAGTGGCTGCAAACGACTAACCAGCCCCGTAGAAAACCTGCTGAGAAAGACTGAACCATGCTAACAGGGGGAGGGAAAAGCTGAAGAACAGTGTGAGCGCTCGGCTCCAGGTGCACAGGATACACCGGGGAAAGGCATGCTCATGGTGCCTGGCATCATTCCTCACTCTGGGGACTGTGATTTAAGTCCTTGTTACGGTGACAGCCTAGGGTAATGCATTCCTCTCGCTAAAATAAGTTTCTCACCAGATCTATTCTAAGAGCTTACAACTCTTCACTGAGAATATCTCTATACTGGAGGAAATGCTCAGTTTACATGATTTAAACAGAGCCCCCTACAACAGAGTTCCCTTACCGAGGTTATGATTCACCTCTCCATCTAAAACTATTCCCTTGTCTCCTCTGACCTAAATCCCTTTCTTGTCGCCTCTGACCTCAATCCTGTGCTAACTGAACACTAAACCACAGTCAGATGACTAAGACAGCTGTTACTGATAGCATCAATGTACTAACATTGCCTCGTAGATATCATTAACATACAGACTCAGGCTTTTCCCCCAGGGCAAGATGAGTTCACAGAACCACGAGCCATGGACCACCCTGACAGAGAGTCATAAACTGGACACATCCTGACTCCAGAAACCTTGGTTAGGCAATGTCACAGAACCGTCACAGGATGATGATTTTTCTTTCGCAGTTTCTTTGTTCTTCCCGTTTAAAACATCCCTAACTCAAAGATCAAGGTGAAGGCGATCTGAGATTTGTCTCCCACTCCCTTACTTGGTGCCCTGCAAAAAAAAAAAAAATCCTTCGCTGCAAACACCTGCTTGTCAGAGTTAAGCTTTCTGTGTCACAGGCAACCCTTGCTTGATAACATCATAAGAGAAAAGCAAGCATCCTGCATAGTCACCAAGAACTTTAAACTTCAAATCACATCAACAGCATGGAGAGTATTTTGACTGATTAGGATAGAGCAGCAATATATCCAGGATAATGTAAAGCCACACACAAAACTCAAACTCACACACACACACACACACACAAAAGGAATTCATTTTTTTACCCATACAGAATTTATGAAATTTGCCCTTTCTTGTTTTTTCACTTTGATTCCTATCAATCCTATTTCTCTCTCCCTCCCTCCCTTTCTCTTTCTCAAAAACTTTCCCATGACAAAAAACTCCTTCTTGTCCAACTCTATTATCTTTCCTAAACTCTGCCACATTTCAATCCCTCTTTACAGTCTATCAGTAAACTCATCATTAACCACTGCATTAATCTTTCTTTGCCCAATATATACACACTCCCCTTTCCACTGCTGTCTTCTTCCATTTTTCTTCCTTTTTTCAAAGTGAGACTTTCCTTTGGGTTTTTTTTTCTCCCAATTCCATAGATTCTCAATCATCTGCCTGTTTCACATGCCTACCCACAGACACTGATGTTTAAAAACTGGAATGAAATGCTGTCTGTATTAGAGTCAGTCTTAGTGGAAACTTCCCTAGAAGTTGAAGAGTTAAGCATCAAAAGGGAAAAGTAGCAGTTGTGAAGGCCAAGACTCAGTGACTCAGTTTACTCTGGCTGAACAATCACTACTAGATGTATTCTGCTCAGTCCAAGTGATCTCAGCGTTTTCACCCTATTTGTTAATGAAATAAAACTATTCAGAAAGCGTAGTACTGACTCATCAGGCTACTGTGGCTTCCAATTCAATATGCAGAAAATCCTAGGGTATTATTATAACTGGTGTACAGAGACCAGGGAGTAGCTTTATTTTCCTACAAACATTGTCTTTAAACACATTCTGCTTAATCTCTGCTCCCATTTTACACACATCACATGACTTCTGAGTCATTTTAAAGGATCAAAATCCATGGTCAGTAAGTAAGATTCACCTTTAGGTGAAAAACTTCATCGATTTTAAATCAAAACTTTCATCTCCTTCTCAACCCAAAGCTTTCCTCCTCCAATACGAGCCTGAACCATGGAGCTATAGTGGGAGAGGTAACACCTGTTCCTTCGCTACCACTTGACCTCTTTCCCTGCCATTTTCCGGCTTTTTCTTGAGTCTGTGAGAAGTTTAAAGAAAGGAGATGAAATTTTATATTCGCATTTCTCTCTTGCTGACTCACACCGGGTGACCTCCGATATACCTCTGCACAGCAGGCACGTGGCCTTTTGAAAGTGCAGTACAGGTGGAGTTCCCTGGAGGTCCTGTGCAGACTTTGGCCTTCTGCATTTTCTAGAATGGGCTATTACAGTCTTGGGATCCACCTGTGCTCACATCCTACCTCCCACCTCCGAAGCACGCGATCCAGTCTTTTACTTCTGAATTCTCCTTGCCCCAACATGCTACGATATTGCTTTTAACTATCTCTGCCAGTGAGAGTGGAGGACAGAGGCAGTCCTCTTCCATTATGCCGCCTGATTCCAGTGGCTTTCCTGTTTTTAAACTTCATGGTAGTTCTTTGTTTATTAATGTTTTTCCCACGTAAATAAAGTATACTACAGATGAAGGAATACTCCCCACAACACTGGCATATGCTCAATAAGTAAAAACTGGTATTCTCAGACATACCACTGCAGAGCTGATCAGACTCTGCTTCTTTTCTTTATGAAAGCACTTTATTAATGTCCATTTGGAAGACATCTAGAAGTAAGATTAATGTCTCTGACTCCTTATAATCATAAATCTATCCTTCCAGGATACGGAGAATGCTACCAATGTCATGACGCTTCTTTTTTGACAATATCAAAGGTAAACACACAACCACAAATTCCCCTTAACCTAAGGAAATTGACTCTGCTTGTCATTTAAAAGTCTTTTACAACCAAGGACCTGAATGTCAGGTCTATTCAGAATAATGAATTTGAAATTGCCAGTGACAAAAGCTCCAACTGTCAGCTTCTATTTATACAGGAAAAAGAACAGAGGGCAGTGGATTTTACAGATTTGACACTGAAGTATTTCATCACTGCAGGCCTCAAACAGTGTAGAAAGCAAAAATGCCATATAATTCACACATAGGCCAACACAGGCCACAGCATTCAACCTTTTTCCTTTTAAATGCTTCTTTATACAAGTTGGAGTTTGCTTAAAATGCCAGGCTCCACAGCACCAGTTACATACACCTAAATGCCATTTGCATAGGACACTGAATACATCACAAACAAATATTTGCTTTGTATCTCCTATTTGCTTGTCTAGTTCAAAAACAAGGCTCTTTTGAAGAAGGGGATGTGGTCCAGGGCTGCCCCCAAGGCAGCCCTGACAGGGGAAACCCACAGTATACTAATCCCTTTCCCTCGGGCTCCTTGTGGGTGAGGCCACGCTGAGACGAACATTACATACAGTCTTGAGAGGAGGAACACCTGCACACACACCCATGGGAGAAAGCATGTGTTTCCTGACATTCTCTATACCTTTTGTTTGCTCCTCCCAGTTAATTCTCCAAAATTCTGCACCTTTTGTTCCAGGATAAGGACCCGAATAGAAAATATCACAGATCCCCATGCCTTCTGCCCTTCCGTGTGGCTGAGTCAGCTGAGAGCCCAGCAGGCTATTGGAGGGAAAGACAGAGCACAGAGTTCTCCAGCTCCCATTGTGAAAGTCCCCTTGGATTGGCAGTGCCCTCCACTCCAGTGAAGGTCATGGTTTCTCCCAAGGTAGCTGCTCTCCACACAGCTGTCTTCTTCCAGGTTATAAAAACCACTCCCTTCCCTTATTTCTTCAGATCTAGAGTATTTACAGCTGTTATCAGCCCCAAGCTACAACCTTCCACCACCTTAAAAATCATTCCCTTTATTGAGTCATCCTTGAATTTTGGAATTTGGAGTGTGTCACTGCTTCATGCTGTAACCCTGGCTGACAGACCTGAGGGTGGACAAGACACCTGCTTCATCCCCCACCACTCACTGAGTAGCTTGAATAATGCAGGGCCAGGACACATAATAAACCTTTAATTCATGAATGAATGAAAAAGGAAGGAAAGGAGGAGGGAAAAAATCTGCTTACTGGACTGGTATCTTAAATTAACAGTGGCTTTCAGTGTTCCCTCCTTTGGTGACGACACCGAAGGGACATTCAGATTAATTATAGTGAGTCTCTGCCTTCCATCTTCCCTCCAACATCTCACCTAGACTCTGAAAATTGCCTTGACTCTCTCCATTTTGATTTTAGATCTCCTACAATTCACTTCCTGTATAGCAGTCAGGTTGATTTTCCCGAAGACACGTATCAACCCTGTAGCTCCCAAGGTCCTCACAGGTTTGTAGATCAGATCACCTGACATATAAAATTTTCTTTTGTTAGTTCCTTCCATCGTCCTTAGATTCATCTGTCAAATCCTTCATGTAAACCTTCAAACTCTGTTTCAGCCACACTGAACCGCTTCCTTTTTCCAAAGGTATTGTAGTTTTGTGTGTGTGTGTGTGATCCTGCCCACATGCTTTTGTTCTTTTTCCCTTTACTCATTCTTTGCCAGAATACTTCCTATAAATTCTTCCAGACCCAAAACAAGCATCATCTAATCCCACAATTCGAGGGCCCTTTCAGGATCCCCCTGAGCTTCCACAGCACCCCATGCTTTCTTACCTTCAGGCACTACAACATGCTCTTTATTTCACTATCTCCTTCCACTATCTGTCTGGCACACAAACAGTGCACGATGTTTGTCCAATGGATGAAGGAACCAGTCAAGATGATGGATATGAGCATTACTGCTACTTGATTCAGACCCTACTCCCCCATCCTGCTCACTCATTCATATACCCTAAAGGTTCTACACTCTGACAATCATCTGGCACGTATTCTCCAGAATAAAGAACTTCCAGTGCAGTGGAGACATGTTATTGGGTCAAATAAATTATTAAAGCACATAAGGAGAAAATACTAGTGATCATGGAGGAAAATGAGTAAGAAATTTATCAGATGACAAAGTATAAAACTCCTTGGCTTTAAAACACTTAAGGTAAAATAGTTCCTTATTTTATAGTTGCTTTAGGAATGCAACATTTGACATTTTCAGGTACTATTAAGGTTTTAAATCAGTCAGAGATTTTATTTTCATCACTTCCGTATCAAGTGGTTGGCTAACACAATTGAGGAGAGACTTTATTAGAAAATTATCTGGCTACTCATAGCATCAGTGAGAGTAACAGAAGATCAAAAACTGAGTAGAAGGAGAAAAGCAAGGATGCCCCTGAGGTCATGGCCACCGGAGCTGCTGAGCAGCCTCGTGAGGCTCCCACCCCGGAACACTGTTCTGTTCTCTGTCCCTTAACTCCATGCAGAGCACCTGGATATACACTGAGATTCTGACACCAGGGGAGGCATAACTCTCTAAAAGGAAATCAAAAGCCATTACCAACAGAATGGAGACTAGGGACACTGAGGTAAAAATACAAAGCCACTATGTGAAATAGCAAATATCCACTGAAATTAGATTTAGTCATTTTTTTAACTTTTAGAAAATTTTTAAAACTTAAAACACACATTAGTTAATAAGAGAGGTAATGGTGGACTTAGGGAGTTCAAAATGTAGGCCACAGAAATAAGTCTGATGAAGGACTAAAAGAAAATAATTTTTAAATGTGTTTTGCAGAAACAAACTCACAGGCATAGTAAACAATCCTATAATTACCAGGTAGAAAAGGGGAGAGAAGGGATACACTGAGAGTTCAAGAATCGGTAATATTAACTACTATATATAAAATAGATTTTAAAAAACCAAATTTCTTTTGTATAGCACAAGGAACTATATTCAGTATCTTGTAGAAATCTATAATGAAAAATATAAAACAAATATATGTATGTATGTAGTGACTGAAACATTATGCTGTACACAGAAATTGACACAACGTAACTGACTGTACTTCCACAAATAATATAAAAAAATCAGTCAGTATCAGTGTTCTGTATCATAAAATTCCATTAATCCAGATCTAAGTTACTATACAAAAACTAAACTAAAAACTCTTCTAAATATTTTATTATTTAATGATTTGTTTGTAATATAAAGTCATTTAGTTTCTAAAGGATTTTTCTTCTATTTAAATTTCTCAGATTGTTTTCCTTTTTCTTTTCCCCCGGTTTCTGTAGAGGAATATGGCTAATCCAAGGGCAATCTCAGTGGAATAAAGACATCTGATGCACCAAAGAAATATGGATTGATAGGAACTGTTCAGAAAAGGAGTTTATCAATCAAGTAGGATGTTCTTATTCTGTGTTGTGCCAATTAGGATGTGCAAATCGAACACTGGTGCTTTCCGTTGCTGTTGCTGTTGCTGTTTCATATAGCTTGCAGAACATAATTACAGAATTACAGGCTGTCTACCCAGGATGGATGTCTCATCTCAAAATAAACTGAATCACACATAGCTTGTCCCATTTGTTTTGGTCCCTTTAATATCAATTACAATGACTGTCGGTTGAACACAATTTTAGCACAAAAAAAAGATTATACCTGGTTATGTATCACCCATGGAAGGAAAATTCAATGTTTCTCAGCTCTATTATACTAGCCTTTTCCATCTCCCTTCAACCTGTATGGTCTTCTCAGGAAAGGAGGCATCAGAGTGACGAGGGCCTAGCAGTGAGCTTCAATACAACACCTGACACGTTTTCATGCATACAAGCCTCATCTCTTGGTTACACTGACGGACTCTCTGGACTATAAACCAACTCACACAAACCTAAGTCCAAAGGCAATTAGTTTATGCAACCAAATGGTAAATGTGACTCTGCATTCTGTCAGAGGTGACTAGGATCTCAAATGAAAAACAGAGACTTTAAACAGTCCCCATTAAGAAGAGTACCCCAACTGTTAGTGAACATTACAGGTTAAAGTTTCTGGAAAGCAGACTCTGAGACAGTTTAGGGTTAAGATACTGATAATGGAGCATCAGTTAAATCAACAATCCTGGAAGGGGAGGAATCAGAATTGAGCAGAGGAAAAGGCCAAACTGCTGTAAGGTTTGACAGCCTCACCAGAGCTCAACTGACACTCTGGAGTGGACCTGCTTTGGAACAAAACAAATGAGCCTTTATACCTTGGCCTCCATCAGTCATTGGATGTGAAATGACCCTGAGAGGACATGCCTTTATATGAGATGGCTATGCCACTGAGACATCATTCAACAGGTGAAGACTATTTGCTGCAGCACCTGAGGTAACAAGTACTCCCCTCAAGAGGGATCTGGTGGTCCACAGTCCTACTACAAATACCCCCTGTGCACCACTGTGAGTCCTACCTGCATATATCCTCAAGGAACAGCATCTTCAGGAATCACGAAGCCTCACTTCTTGAGAGAAATGTAAAAGAAGCTTTGTAGAGAGAAACTGCTGTCCAGTCCACAATGGACACTGATTTTCACCTTCTTCCACTACCCCTGCGGGATTCCCCGACTCTCAGCTCCCACCTCCTCTGGTCTCAGGGCTTATTTTATGACACGATCCAAACTCTGATCCTGGAGGGGACTGGGTCCCCATTTGGCATGCTGTTCTCACGGCTGGAGTTGCTATAACTGTTCATTTATAGAATAAAATGGACAAGAGGAATGTCTTACTCTGTTTAGGCTGCCCTAACAGAATACACAGACTAAGTGGTTTAAACAACAGACGTTTATCTCCTCACAGTTCTGGAGGCTGGAAGTCCAAGACCAAGGTCCAACAGAGTTGATTTACGGTGAGGCCCCTCTTCCTAGCTTACAGATGGTCACCTTCCTACCATGCCCTATCACAGCCTTTCCTCTACACATGCAGGGAGATTCGTGAGCTCTGGTTTCTCTTCCTCTTTTCTAAGTTTACCAGTCTTGTTGGATTAGGGCTCCTCCCTTATAACCTCATTGAACCTTAATTCCCTCTTTAAGTGCCCCATCTCCAAATGTAGTCACACTAGAGGTTAACACTTCAGCACACCAATTTGGAGGAGGGGACACAATTCAATCCATAAGGAGAACCAAGGGTACCTAAACAGTCCACTTTGGTTCCTTAAGTATCACCCTCAACCCAACTGTGTATCAGAAGTTCTCATCCTCTTGATGTTCAGCATCAATTATTCCTGCCAAGACGGTGTCTGCACCTGCCTGTCAGTCTCTTTAAACAAGGAATTCAACGTGCCCAGTTGACTGATGTAGATGGTAATTTACAAGGACCCTGGCAAAAGTGCACTCTGAGGGACCAGGACATCTAACCCTCAGAGTCCAGAGTTGCAGGGGAAAGAGGCATCCACCCCACCCAGATCACTATGAGTGACAGTACCTGAGATCACAGTTGCTTTTCTCCTATGGTTCTGTCAAAGATAAACACAGCTAAGCATTGGTTAAAGTGGTGAAAACATCTTATTCAGCAATTCCTGACTGCAGGGGAAAGAGCTGAGCTGTTCTGGGCAATCTGAAAGGAAGAATGAGGGCGAAGGCAGAAATGATGCATATAAATCACACATTTTAAAGTTTTAGCCAACATGAATTAGCTATTAATATCATTTTGATTGCATTTTCAAATAAGCTAATCACCTTAGCTGTGGCTTTGTGACAGAACAAAGCTAACTGGTTCCCATGAATAACTGCCAATGGAACACCAACTATGAACATGACAACAAAAAAACAGTAATAACATAATAACTAACATTTGTTGTATGATGTACATGTACCACGTGTTTTACATGGATTATTTCCTTAATCTTCACAAATTTTCCATTAGGTAGTTACTATATAATTTTAAATTCTAGGTCACATGGAAAGAAACATGGCCTGTACATTCTAAAAAAACACACACACACTTGCATATTTCAAACTGCATGGTCCCAAAATACATGAAACATTTCTCTATAATGAATCAAGTACCCAAATAATTACAAAGTAAGGCTCATCATATAGCCTCTCACTGAGAAAAACAAGAGATTTTGAAGAATTGTTAAATGACTTAACTATCAAAGAGTAGGATTTATTGTCCTACAAAAGCTAACTTTTTGGATGGAATTTACTCTGTTCATCTCACAGGAAGAAAAACAAAATCAAAGTGTCTGCTACTGTCTTCCAGGGACAGACAATGTCATTTGAAACCTTCTCATCACTCTGTCAAGGCTGAAGCCATGGACGTGCACCAACCACTATACCTGAGCACATCAGAGTGAAGGAAAAGGCAAGAGGTGTGCTTGCACCTGTAGAACTGTATCCTGTTCCACGTGGCACCACTGACTAGAGGTCAGCCGTCTCATGAACCACAGCACCAACAGTCATCCTTTGTGGGATATGGTTCCCAATCCAACTTAAGTAGTTGCTAAAAGTGGATTCTACTGTCTTTAAAATTCCCTGAACGAAATAAAACAAAGCTCTAGAACTTTTGGCTTTATTTACATTGTCACATCGCCATCTTGTGGCTGCGGTTGGTAGAAGAGGAAACTGCTGATCGCTGGTGATCTCATCTCAAATGTCCAAGCAAGTCAACTGAGGCTAAAAATGCTCTGTTGCTATGACTGGCAGCTACTGACAGAGGAGAGCCCAACCTCTATATGAGGGTATGACTGCTGAAAAAGAAAAGGCATCTCTAAATTAAGTATAAAACAAATAAAAACTCAATTAAAATCTGAAAAGGTCTTGGTATGAAGCATCATATAATGCTCCAGTGAAGGACAGTGAGGTCAGATTTTCTCGGAAGCATCTACTATTTTCTTTAACTCAGACAATTACAGAATGAGTGCTTTTCAACAGCATAACAGATGGATTATAGATGGATTATGAATTCAACTGCATTCAATTCATGCAGCTACAGGTAAATTTAAAGTAGAAGCCACTCGAAGCAGTGTCTCCCTATTTGGCTGATTTGAGAGCTCCACTAAGGACTGCATCAAGACAAATTCCCGTGCCCATTTTGTTGATTAAATTTCCAACCCTATTTTACTTTATTTGAAACACGAATGGGATGGCATACTAACATTTAATTATATCTGCTGCAGGTTCATTAATTCACCCAAATTTGTCAACTTTAGTATCAGGTCAAACAGGAAAATTATGAATTTTGTCAAGTGGAAGTTCTTTTTTTTTTTTTTAACATATTCCAGAGCAGGGAAATCTTCAAGAGAAAGATGACGCATCTGCGTCACCAACTAGGCTAAGTCAGCTGGAAAAGAGGGGGGTGAACAGTGGTCCAGTGAGCCAGGGAGGAGGAAAGGGGAACAAAAAGCTGAGCAGGGCAGTTAAAGAAAAGTTAGGTGATGTGGAAGATGGTATTTATTCTGCCTTAGTGTGAGACTGCTCAGAAACCTATGACTGACGACTATCTCTATTATACACCAAGAACCTCGAGAGAGAACTAGGGGCAGTTCCCAAGAAGCTGGCACCACAGCCAGAATGAGTCATCACAAGGCTGAACAGACTCCAAGACCTCCGGTCTAGCTGGGAGAGGTCTTCCGCAAGCAAGCTGTCCAAAAACACAGATTAGCTGCTCCACAGATACATCATCGTTTCTAAAACCCTATTCATTGTGGGAGAAGTCCACTGATGAGTAACTTCAAGGCAAGAAAGAGTTCTTACTCTCCTTCACCTTGCCTCAGCTTGACATCAAACTGTGGCAAAGACCTAAATGGTTTATTAGGTTTGAAGTGACATTTCCACTTCCTTTAAATCCCTAAATTCCATTAATTCTTAAAATGTATTTTCTTACTACGGTCTCCTATTGACTCAAGATATGCTGAATTTTATAACCAGTAGAAATATATCACTCTATCTCCACTTCAATAAATGATTTCTACCTTCTGTATTTATTGCCTATTGTTAAGAGATATATAGTCCAGATTATAACGTGGAGAACATTCACTGTCCTTAAATGCATGGATGCTCACTTCAGAAGTTAGCAGAGCTATCACACCATCTCAGATAATGGCCTACTCTTTGATCATTATGATAATTGCTTGACAGTGGTCAGCAGATCACTAGAGACATTTAGAAATTGAATTACTTGCCCTTGAAATAGAAGGAAACAATGAGGAGAAATCATTTTCATAGGAATAGGAATTCTACTCATCTCAAATATGAATCCTCTGATGAGCATTTGTATTAGGGATTCAGATAAATACCATTATAGGACTTTCTGCCTAAAGGAAATGGAAAATAATCTATAAAGAGGAGACATTCTGGGAAATTGAAACACTGGCTTCAGTTTCAATGGACATCTTTGTTTGGCTACAATAGTTGCTCAAAAGGATAAAGTCCAGAAAGGGTGAATTATCATTTTTACATTGCAAGATTAACAAAATACCAACTTAGGTCAAAGTTGAAGATGCACTTGTGTGTATTTCTGTTAGTGCTGAGTCCACTTTGTGTCCCTCCCTGGGAATCAGAGTTGGCCAGAGGTGGGCAGTCGGGTAAGTTTTGTGGGCTGAGCTGATCTCCATGAGAGAAATGGATGCATGAAGTCCTAGCCTCCTGCTAGACTGGAATCTGAGCCACCAGTAAGTGGGGCTGCAAGCATATATACTTGAGCCATATTCATGGCATACTATGTTTGGTTCTAGTCTTTAAGAAGATATAAGCTTAAATCAGAAAATCAACATTCTCCCCACTCCTAAACACTCAGCACAGCTGAAGGGGCTGCAGCACTCATAACTCTGGGTCCCAACTTTGTGACTATCAGAACCTAGGTTAAGACACTGACAATGGCATTGTCGAGGTGGGCATCAGCCGCAGTGACACACCCGTGCTTTTCACAGCCAGCAGCCATCATGGAGAGAGCCAGCTCTGCAGAGAAGAATACAGGAGATGTTCACAAGGTTAACCAAAGAGAGACGAGCCTTTTATCTCTGGATTTTCACCCTGTTACAAAGTCATAGCTGAGCCCCTCCCAGATGCCTCATAAATGTGCAGAACAGTACTGGTGCCCTTACTCCCTGGAAGCCTTGATGGAAAGTGAGTATTATGAAGACTAGCCCTTTGTGTTCTGATCTTCCTTATGCATCAGCGTAACTGCAAACTTATTCAGACTTCAGAATTTTTATTGTTCGTGATGTGTATGAATTTGAAAAGCATGCAGCCTAATTTTGTGATTGTCAGTGAGCTCACGGGGCAGGCTCTGAAAAAGTTACCCATTTGGTCTGACAGTACAACTGATATGAAAATCCTAATTGGTTAATGAACATAAAACACTTGGAGAACATTCATCTTTCTGACTACTTTCATGGGTCTTCTTCAACTAGTTTTACTCTCATCACATACACCTTTTCATTTTTTAACTTTCATTTACTGAAACAGCCAAATATGGACATCAACTCGAATAAGCCTCAGAGTAAAAGAAAGGTACACGTCTACAGCTGCCCTGAACAACAACGAGCGTGAAGCCGCTGGTATTCTGGCTCCATTTGCGGTCTTGTTACTGACGAGTGACACTAAGTCACCAGATACAGAGATCTGAAAAAGAAAGTCACTTTGTCTATTCTTGAGCTGGCTCAGGGAATTCTATAAGTGCATGAGCATCTTCCTCTAAACCTGGTGTCTTGCTTATCTTCTCTTGTTGCCTTTCCCTCAGCAGAAGCCTGAATTGGGCTGGTGAGAAAAGCACCAAGTATAAGATGAAGAATAAAGCCAAAACTATAAGACACTGATGAAAGAAACTGAAGATGACAAAAACAGATGGAAGGCTATGCTGCATATTAATATTGTGAAAATGACCACAGTACCCAAAGCAACCTACAGCTTTAATGCCATCCCTATGGAAATATCAATGGTATTATTCACAGAACTAGAACAAATAATTCTAAAATTTGTATGGAAACACGAAAGACCCAAGAACTGCCAAAATAATCTAAAAAACAAAGCTGGAGATACCACGCTCCCTAATTTCAAACTAAAGCTACAGTCATCAAAACATTATGGTACTGGCAGAAAAATCAACACATAGATTAATGAAACAGAACAGAGAGCCTAGAAATGAACCCACCTTTTCATGAGTGATTAATCTATGACAAAGGAGGCAAGAATACATAATGGGGAAAAGACAGACTCTTCAATACATGGTCTTGGGAAAGCTGGATAGCTCCATGCAAAACAATCAAACTGGACTAGTGTTTCACATCATATACAAAAATAAATTCAAAATGTATTAAAGACTTACATGTAAGACCTGAGACCACAAAACTTCTGGAAGAAAACACAGGCAGTACACTCTTTGACATATTACTAGTATTTTTTGGATTTGTCTCCTCAGACAAAAGAAACAAAAGCAAAAATAAACAAATGGGACCTAATCAAACCAGAAAACTTCTGCACAGTGAAGGGGACCTATTAACAAAATAAAAAGGCTGCCCATTGAATGCGAGAAGACATTTGCAAATGACATAGCCAATAATGGTTACTGTCCAAGATAAACAAAGAACTTATGCAACTCAACATTAAACACACAAACAACCCAAGTAAAAAAACCACCATACAATCCAGAAATTCCACTCATGGTTATTTGTCCAAAAAATATGATATATGTATCCCAGTGTTCACTGCAGCATTATTTACAATAGCCAAGATATGGAAGCAACCAAAGTGCCCATCAATAGACAAATGAACAAAGATGATGTCTATATATACAATGAAACAATTCTCAGCCATAAGAAAAGAATGAAATCTTGCCATTCGTGACAACATGGATGGATCTAGAGGATATTATGAATGGTGAAGTCAGACAAAGACAAATACTGTATGACTTCACTTATATGTGGAATCTAAAAAACAAAAATGAACAAATAGAACAAAGCTGAAACAGAGTTACAGATACAGAGAACAGATGGATGCCTGAGGTGAGGGAGGGAGGGGGGAAGAGATTTATAAGATATAAATAACTTTGTTTTCCTTTTTATTGTGTTTCATGAAAAAATTACAGATTTTATATAAATCTCCAGTGAAAATCTTCATTGCAGTTTAGTTTTTTAATTTACTGGTGATGGAAAGTGGTACTTTTACATGATTATCAAAAACATATTTGAACTCATGCTGGCCATCTGGAATGATCTTGGGAAATATTAAAATAAGGACCAGAATTCCTTTAATCAGCTCCATCATCTTTCCCCATGTGTTTAGCAGAGTTTCTTGATTTTTTGGATTTATATTTTACATCAATATTTTTTAAACATTTATTGAACTTTTTGTGGTCTAGTATCTAATATTTGGCATTGGGGGAAAACATTCCATGAACATATGAAAAACTATTGACTACACTATATAAAATACAACATACATCTATTGGTTCTACTTATTTACTGAAGTATTTATATCAATTTAATTAAAGATTATTTTGGTGCTTATTATTTGGCAGGTTCTCATTTTCTCATTTAAATTTTATCTACCTGATCAGTCACAGATTCTTTTTTTTTTTTTTTTTACTCTCCAAATACAATACACTTTCATAAATTCTTTTGTTTACAGAAATTTGTTTTTTACATTTTGGTTTTATATTACTCAGCATTAAGACTTCTATTTGTTATCACATAATGATTTTTGTTATTGTATTTTATTATTTGTTATCCATGCTTTCCTTTAATTTTAATTGAATTCAATTCACTGTATCTATCATTGCTTATCTCATGTTCTTCCAAGATCTCTAGCTTGCAAATGCTATGTTGTTGAATTACACTGGTTTTCAACAGTCAAACCTGAGACTCTTTGCTATCTGGAAATCATAAGCAAAATTAAGTCATGTCCTTCTCACTATAAAAGTTGCTTTATAACAAAATACCCCTGAACCTCATTCCACCTTCTGGTTTGAGTGCTCCTGGTTCACTATCTTTTGGTGTGTGTAAAATGAGCTTTTACTAATTACTACTTCAGCGATTTATTGGTTTTAGTCTTTTCTTAACTTTTGACACTACCTCTTCCAAAATTTATGTTTTAAAAATATCACCGGAGAACTTTTCTGCCTCTAACTCCAGGGGATTAAACTTCAACAAGAAAAGAGAAATACAGATGTTCTCCTACAAAGGAAGAGTGAGAAAGAGTTTGTCACTAGAAGCGCGACCGTTAAAGACGGGCTGGGCCTCCCTGGCTCCGCTCTCCTCACCTCGGCCTCTGCGGCCTTAACAGCGCGCGGCCCCCGAGCCCGCTCTCCCTAGTTCGGCACTGCCCTCACCGCCTGCCCTACCTCCAGGCCCGTCCTCGCGCCTCTCCGGAGCCGACACAGTCGCTGTCCCGCTGCAATGTGGCTTCTCCGTGGTCAGCAACTCGGCCTAGCGGCTCCGCTGGGCCTCACCTGCCGACGCATCCAGCCGGTTGGAACAGAGCCGGTGGCTTCCCCACGGACCGGAACTCAACCGCCCAAGTCAACCGGCAGCGGCTGCGGGGCCCCGCCCACGCCGCACACGTCCCACGAGAAGTTGCGCCAGCTGGAGAGGCGGGAAATTTAAAGTGGTCTCAGAGAAAACTGCCCAGAAAGGGGAAGGGTTTAAAGATATATTGGAGGAGGCAGGTAATATGTACTTCCCATCACCTAGTCTTCCTTGATAAAAACAATAAACAAATCCCAGTTGAGAGACATTCTACAAAATATTTGACCAATAATTCTCAAAACTATCAAAATCATCAAAAATAAGGAAATTCTGAGAAAATACCACGATCAAGAGGACCCTAAGTAAGCATGACTACTGGATGATCCTGGTAAAGAAAACATTAGGAAAAAATGATAGAGTCTGAGTAAAATATAGATTTTAGTAAATAATAATGTATCAATATTAGTTCATTAATGTAATAAGGGGAACTCGTTTATTTGTAAATTTTTTGTGCAAAAACTCTATAAATCTAAAACTTACACAGCATAGTGATTTCGTATTTCTATATATTTCAAACAGATCACTACAGTAAATCTAGTTACAATATGCCACCATACAAATATAATACATAGTTATTGTCTAGTTTTCCCACACTATACATTTCATACTCATGACATTTATTTTGCAACTGGAAGTCTGTACCTCTTAAAAAACTCCAAAACTCCTTCCTTATTTCTTTCCTCCCCCAACTCCCTCCTTTCTGGCAACCACTTGTTTGATCTCTGTATCTAGAACTGTTTCTGTTTTATTATGTTTGTTCAATTGTTTCTTAGAGTCCACATATAAGTGAAAACATACAGTATTTTTCCTTGTCTGAAATAGTTCACTTAGCACATTACCCTCTAGTTCCATCCATGTTGTTGCAAATAGCAAGATTTTATTAGTATTTATGGCTGAGTAATATTCCAGTCTTTATATACTACATCTTTTTTATCCATTCATCTATTGACGGGCACTTGGGTTGCTTCCATATCTTGACTATTGTAAATAATGCTGCAATAAATATAGGGTGCATGGTTCTTTTCTAATTAGTATTTTTCTTCTTTTCCAATAAATACCCAAGAGTGGAACTGCTGGATAATGTGGAAGTTCTAATTTTAATTTTTGGAGCAGTCTCCATACTGGAGATTGCTCTGAGGCTGCAACAATTTACATTGCCACCAACAATGCATGAGCATTCTCTTTTCTCTACATCACTGCCAACACTTGTTATTTGTCATCTTTTTTGATGATAGCCATTCTGTCCAATGTGAGGTGATATCTCATTGTGGTTTTTATTTGCATTTCCTTGATGATTAGTGATTTTAAAATTTTTTTCATTTGTCTGTTGGCCATCTATATGTTCTCTTTCTGAAAAATGTCTACTCAAATCCTCTGCCCATTTTTAATAGGGATGTTTG
The DNA here is from genome assembly GCF_009834535.1 of Camelus ferus. Taxonomy (NCBI): domain Eukaryota; kingdom Metazoa; phylum Chordata; class Mammalia; order Artiodactyla; family Camelidae; genus Camelus; species Camelus ferus. The sequence continues at coordinate 20,506,069 of NC_045730.1, forward strand.
TTTTTGATGTTGATTTGTATGTGTTCTTTGTATGTTCTGGATATTAATCCCTTACCAGATATATTGTTTGCAAATATGTTTTCACATTCATTAAGCAGCCTTTTTGCCTTGTTGATGCTTCCCTTTACTGAGTAAAAGCTTTCTAGTTCTGATGTAGTCCCATTTGTTTATTTTTGTTTTTGTTTCCCTTAACTGATGAGACATCCAAAAAAATTACTAAGACCGTGTCATAGAGCATACTGCCTATGTTTTCTTCTAGAAGTTTATGGTTTCACATCTTACATTTAAGTCTTTAATACATTTTTTTGAATAGTTTGAGAAGGATATGTATTAATTCTTTAAATGTTTGCTAGAATTCATCTGTGAAGCCATTTGATCCTGAGCTTTTTTGTTGGGAGTTTTGTTTTTTTTTTAATTGATTCACTTTCATTACTGATTGGTCTGTACATATTTTCTATTTCTTCTTGGTATAGCCTTGGGAGATTGTATATTTCTAGGAATTTGTCCATTTATTCTAGGTTGTCCATATTATTGGTGCATAGTTGTTGATACTAAAGATTGTCATCAAATCACAAGGGAAGAAGAAAGGAACAAAAAGAACAGACAAAAACAACCCCAAAACAATTAACAAAATGGCAATGAGTACATACCTATCAATAATTACTTTAAATGTAAATGGATTAAGTGCTCCCATCAAAAGGCATAGAGTGGCTGAAAGGACACAAAAACAAACTGAACTTGAGGGGATGGGAAAAGGTATTCCATGCAAATGGAAATGAAAAGAAAGCTGGGGTAGCAATACTTTTATCAGATAATATAGACTTCAAAACAAAAAAATGTTACAGTAGACAAAGAAGGATATTACATAATGATCAAAGGATCAACCCAAGAACATATAACAATTATAAATATATACACACCCAACATAGGAGAACATAAATAAATAAAGCAAATATTAACAGACATATAAGGAGAAATCACAATAATACAATAATAGTAGGGGACTTTAACATTCCACTTACATCAGTGGACAGATCATCCAGAGAGAAAATAAAAAGGAAACACTGGCCTTAAATGACACGTTAGACCAGCTGGACTTAATGGATATATATTCAGAACATCTCATCCAAAAGCAACAGAATACACATTTTATCAAGTGCGCATGTGAACTATCTCCAGGATAGATCACACGCTAGGTGACAAAACAAGCCTTGGCAAATTAAAGAAAACTGAAATCATATCAAGCACATTTTCTGACCACAACACTATATGACACTAGAAATTAACTACAAGAAAAAAAAACTGCAAAAAACAAAAACACATGGAGGCTAAACAATATGCTACTAAACTACTAAAGGATCACCAAAGAAATCAAAGAAGAAATCATAAAACACTTGGACACAAATGAAAATGAAAACACGATCCACAATCACTGGGACACAGCAAAAGTAATTCTAAGATGGAAGTTCATGGTAATACAAGCCTACCTCAGGAAATGAGAAAAGAGTTTCTTTTATAACTAAGCGAATTATCTTTTTCATATTGGGTAAGTTTTTTCAGCATGGTTTTCAAGGATTAGTCCAAATTACCTGTCAAATTTATGTGTGTGGAGTTATTTGTGGTAGTCCCTCATTACAATTTAAATATCTGTGTAGAAAGTTATTGCCTATTTGATTCCCGATAATGGTAATTGGTGTGTTCTATTTTTTTCTTAGTTAATCTTGCTAGAAATGTGTCAATTTTATTGATCCCTCAAAGAATTAGGTTTTTGTTTATTTGATTTTTACCTGTATCTTTATTATTTGCTTCCTTCAGCTTCTTTTAGGTTTATTTTGCTCTTAAATTCTTCAGATAGGAGCTTAGATTATTGATTTGAGGTTTTCCTGTTTTCTATTGTATGTAGTTAGTACTATAAATTTCCCTCTAAATACTGTTTTAGTTTTGTCTAACAATTGTGATATATGGTAGCTTCATTTTCATTCAGGTCAATGTAATGTATTTTCTTTTCATTTCCCTTAAGACTTCCTTGTTTACACACGGACTTTTTAAGAAGTGTGCCATTTAGTTCCAAGTGTTTGGAAATTGTCTCATTATCTTTCTGTTTTGACTATAGTTTGATTATGTTGTGGTAGGAAACACTCTGTATATTTACAGTTCTTTTAAACTTTGAGGTCTGTTTTATGACCCAATAGTATGGTCTATTTTGGCGAATATTCCATTTGTACTAAAAAAGAATAGGTATTCTGCTGTTGTTGACTGGAGTGTTCCATAAACAATAAAATTAGTTCAAGTTGATTGTGTTGTTCAGTACTTCTTTATTATCCCTTGAGAGGGTAGTGATAAAGTTTCCAAGTATATTTTTGGATTTATCTTCTTTTTCTTCCAGTTGTACATTTTTCCCTCTTAAATCTTGAGGCTCTGTTGTTAGCTGCATACATAAATAGAATTTTGTTTGTTCTTTGTAAATAGACCATTTTATAATTCTATGTCTCTTTATCCCTGTAATTTTCTTGGTTCTTAAGTCTAATATTAATATTTTAGCTTTCTTTTATTTAGTGTTTGTATAATTTTTTTCATCTTTTTAACTTTTATACTACAGAAATCATTTTTTCTTGTAGGATTCATGTAGACTGTATTTAGTTGGGGTTTACTTTTTTATACAATCTGACAATTGCTGCCTTCAAATAGGTAGGTTTAGATTAGGGATCAATAAATATCTTCTATAAGGGGCCAAATAGTAAATATTTAGGCTTTACAAAACTCATACTGTCTGTTGCATATTTTTTACTAGAATTTATTTTTCATAACAGTTCTGGATCTACATAATAATTGAGCATATGCCTCTTCTCCCCCTACACACAATTTTACACCAGAAACTAGGTTTTCTGATGAGAAATTCACAGTCATTTGTATTACTGCACATATAACTACTGTTTTAACATCCTTATTTGTTTAATGCAATATCTGGATCCCCTATGGGTCTATTCTATCATCTGTTTTGTCTCATGGACTTTGGCCATGTCCTTGGCCTACCCATATATATATATATGTAAGAACCTTGCCAATAACATTTTACAGCTTTGTATGGTATTCTCCTTCTTTGAGACGGCTGAGTCTGTCTTCCGGCTGCTAGATAGAGTGCTGGCTGACCAAATTAATCCACTTAGAGAACAGATTAACTCCTGTCTGAGTTATAGCACTTTAGGGAAGCCCTCACTGTTAGGTCTTAAACTTACAGAAATATCAATTGAGAACATCTGGTGTTTACCACGGTTCCTCCACAACAGCACTTTCTAAATTTGAACTCTTATCTACAGAGCATCACAATACTGGTGAAATTTTTCTCTGCTTTTCACAAGATTTCTGCTTGATTTTAGCCTCTAAGCTTTATAATTCAGCAAATGTAGTAACTGAAAACCCAACAGAGCGTTACCTCACTTATCTACCTTTCTCCTTACTGAAATATCCTGCCCCACACCATGTCCTAATTTTGGTCTCTTTAGGTTCATAGGTCTGTCAAAAGTTGTGCCAGTTTTTTGTCATCTTACTAGATTTGTTTTTTGTTTTTCCTCTCAGACCCTTTGCCAAAATCTCAGCTTCTTGCCAATGTCTAAAAATACTAAATATCCTCAGGGAAAAAGTAACTGCAGAGGTTGCTTCTCCTCTCAAGTTTTGCCTTTCTCCAGGAATTTGGGCTTTAACTTCCTAGTTGTCTAAATAACTGTCTGATGCCCTTAAAAAAGAAATCTTTTAAAACTTCATTCAGTTTTTCTAGGTGTTCTCAGTGGGAGCACTGTTCTGCATAAGCTACTCCATTGTAGCTTGAAGTGGAAGTCTTATTTTCTTTACTTATTTTACTTGCTTAGTCCTTTGGTTTCCAATTCCGGTTATGTTGCCCTTATTTAACAATAATCTCTGCCTAGTTCTTTGAACTTTTGTATGTTTAACTTAGAGGAGCTATTACTTATACATACTTTCAGATGTTTCCAGTTCCATTCTCTGATAAAAAGGCAGACATACCAATTCAGGAACAATGGTAAGACTGGCTTTGTACAGACAGTTAGTATGGTCTCCCAGTGGCTACTCCTTTTAACACAGAATTCTACTTCTAGGTTCTGATTCATTTCAATGTGTTTTTTCTTTAGACTATATGACTGCAAGTAGTCATATCACAAGCTATCATTATGACATTTCTGCCCTTTCTTTTATACGTTCATTAATTCCAAGAATGATATAAAATATGACGGTTATTGGATAAATAATTATTAACTGACTAAGAAATAAATTGTTAGGTTTGGACGTAAAAATCTAATGTACATATATTCAGAAGGAACCCTACTTCAAAAAGACACCTGCACCCCAATGTTCATAGCAGCACTATTTACAATAGCCAAGACATGGGAACAGCCTAAATGTCCATCAACAGGTGACTGGATAAAGAACATGTGGTATATTTATACAGTGGAATACTACTCAGCCATAAAAACCGACAACATAATGCCATTTGCAGCAACATGGATGCTCCTGGAGAATGTCATTCTAAGTGAAGTAAGCCAGAAAGAAAAAGAAAAATACCATATGAGATTGCTCATATGTGGAATCTAAAAAAAAAAAAAACAAAGCATAAATACAAAACAGAAATTGACTCACAGACATAGAATATAAACTTGTGGTTGCCAAGGGGGCAGGGAGTGGGAAGAGATAGACTGGGATTTCAAAATTGTAGAGTAGATAAACAAGATTGTACTGTGTAGCACAGGGAAATATATACAATATCTTATGGTAGCTCTCAGAGAAAAAAATGTGGCAGTGAATGTACACATGTTCATGTATAGCTGAAAGGTTGTGCTCTGCACTGGAATTTGACACAACATTGTAAAATGATTATAAATCAATAAAACAAATGTTTAAAAAAAAGAATCTAGGTTTAATAGGACTGGTGAGGGCTGTGGCCAAGTAAAGAATATACGCCCCCTTTAAAGGCATTCAAATTCACATTCTTCAAACTGTGGGCAAAGATACACCTTCTAGTTGGGTTCTCTGAGATAGACTGAGGTCCCACTCCACCTCCTCAGCTCACAATAAGGAAACAAGATCCAGGCAGGAAGTAGCTTGTAGGCAGACCCCTGGCGCCCTCCCTTCGCCCCCAGCAGAAACTCTCCTCTACCCAGCCCCCACTTCAGGCTACCTTGAGAGAAGACCAAGATGCAAAAAAAAAAACCCATAAATCAGCGGACATTGCTGAAACGCTGACAGCAGGGAATAACCATACAGCGTACGCCATCAGCGCCAGTGACCCATGCCGAGTGTGTGCCTTCAACACCAGTGACGCGGGCCCAGGGTGTGCTTTAAGAATTAAAGAAGCCAGTCTGTAGATAACATGTTGCTCAGTAAATACCTGTTGACTCTCTTTTTGTTGGAAACTACAGCAATATGGACAGGGATTGCAGTGAGAGTAGAACAATGAAAAGTTGGCTCTTGCTATAGAAGACTTTGTGTTTCGCTCCTTGTGAAGATTTAAAGTTCAGTTCTGTCACCTAATTATCATTGTAACCTACGCTTTTGAAATTACTTTTTGTTTTATATCATTTAATTGGTTATAGTTCAATGGTTATATTTTATATTCTGTTGAGAATATTAAGTGATTTTTACTGAAATATTTTGGCTTAACCCTGGAATGTTACTTCATCTGCTTTTCCATGTTAAAGGCAAGAAAATCCTCATCAACAGTAATAATAAAACAACCACTATCTTCTAAAGTTTGCTGTCCCCTGTTTGCGTGTGATCTCACGGGGAGCCTTTCCAGTCTTTGTCGCGTATTGAGGCTTGAAGCTAACCAGCTTTCCTGACACGCCTATTTGTTCTTGCCTGTCCAGCCATTCTTGTTAAGACTTCCACTTTCTTCTCCTGTGATAAATCTTAAAAACTCACTCTCATTTCACTTCCTCCTTTTATTCTTCATCTGAAAGGCTAATGCTTGGTTTTTACTACAGTATCCACCATTTGGAAGCTCTTTGCTTTTGTCATTTTGTGGAGTGTTCCTTAATAATCCTACTGGGATGGCTATCCATTCAATGCATATTTTTAAAGAACTTACTGCTTCCCTCTTCAGGAACCTTCACTATTGGTTCACTGTTCTCTGATTTTTATTATTTTTGTGTATCTGTACTGAGTCCTGGATGCTTGAGTGTCCTGAAAGACTTTTCGTTTTATTTGATTAAATTATAGGTTTTGTAAGGCTGTTAACAAAAAGGGCAGCCCTCTGGGCCCTTATCATGATCACTGTTTTATTAGAAGCAGTCATTTTCACCTAATTATTAGATACCTCTAAATTTCTAAATAAAATATGTATAGTGAAATTTTCTTAACTTCTGCGTTTAGGTATTATGTACATACTTTCTAAAACAATCATAATGCCTTAAAACAACCTAAGTTTATTTTCTTACAATTCTGTAGTTTAAAAGTCTAAAATGAGTCTCATACTAGAAGCAAGGTGTCAGCAGGGCTGTGCTCCTCTTTGAAGCCTCTACAAGAGAATCTGTTTCCTTGCCTTTCCACCTTCTGTAAGTTACCGGCATTCGTTGGCCTGTGGCCCGCATCCCCACCTTCACAGCCAGCAACACTGGGTTTCTGTGACAATGCTTCTGTTATGACATGTCTTTCTCTGACTCTCCTCTTCTGCCTTCTTTCTTTTTCAAGAATCCTGATGATTACATTGGGTCCACCTGGATAATCTCTGTATTTCAAATCAGCTGATTAGTAACCTTAATTCTGTTGCAGCCTTAGGTCTCCATTGCCATGTGAGGTAATATATTCACAGGTCCTAGTATTAGGATGTGGACATTTGGTTGGCGGGTGGGAGCAACATTATTCTCCCTGCCAAGGGGATTAAACTTTTAGGGCCAATACCCAACTCTTTTTATCTCTATTCTTCCTTTTTCCAAAATCATTGACTATAATTAATTTTCAGTTAAATATATATTCAATATTAGTATATTATGACCATGTATATATGAATTATAGTGTACTACCATGCAATTTTTTTAATACAGTTTCTCTTCTTGGAGTTAATAACTGCTTTTTTTTGGTTTCATTAGTATTCCATGTCCTTAGTATTTATTAATTCCCCAGAATTCTTAGAGAAGCATAAATCTTCTCTCAGTATGTTCAGATGCATTAGATAATTCATTTTAATTTTTGTAGTCATCATTTTTTTAGTGTAATTTCCTCCTATTTCAATCTGTCTGCTTCTAATCCTGCTGTAGAGATGTCTTGAAATTTCCTTTTATCATTGTCCTGAGAATTTCCTTTTCTCTTATGTTGGATCCCCTGTGTCTTAGGTTGCATATGTTATTCTTTCCTCGTTCACTTCCTCTTTTTGGTGGAGCATAATTCTCTAGTTATCCTTCTAGCAGAGGAAGTAAACTTCTTTCAGATCTGGTGTGTTTGAATGAATCTTTATTCTACCTTCATATGTGAAGGTAGTTTGGGTGTATAAATAGAGTTGTAGGTTGGAAATGATTTTCCTACAGAATTTTAAAAGCATTGTGCTTTTGTCTTCTTGTTTCCAGTGCTTCTGTTCAGAAGTTTGATGCCATTCTAATTGTATGTTGTATGTTAATTTTTTTCTGTTTCTATGCTTCTGTTTTTCCCTCTCCAACGCTTCTAGGAGCTTTTCTTTAGCCCTGATACTTGTTTTTTCATTTGCTGTGTTGGTTATATGGTATACCCTTTTAGTCTGAAACTCATGTACTTCAGTTTGAGGAAACCTTTTTGAATTATTTCTTTGATTATTTTCTCCATTTTGTTTTAATAGTTCTTTCTAGAACTTTTGTTTTTCAGATATTTCTTTCTGTTGATCCTTTCATTCTGGGGTCATTTTTCTTCCATTTTCAATCTCTTTGCATTTTTCGTTTTTCATTTATGTGGTAGAATTCCTCAATTTTATTTTATTTTCTTCCTGTTAATTTAGGGAGAATTAACATCATGTTCTTAATTTCAAGACATCATGTTCTTGTTGTAGCATCTTCTGTACTGCCTCCGAGGATACTAGTGGTAGTAGTAATAGTAATAATAAATAGTAGTAATAAGTAATAAATAATAATAATTATCATTATTTTAAGTTTTCTATTCCTGGCATTATCTTTTTACCCCAAGCTCCTTTTGTGTGTGTGTGTGTGTGTGTGTGTGTGTGTGTGTGTGTTTTATCTCTACCTTTCATGCTGGTGATAATGCCCCCTTTACTATCCTGAAATGAAAATAAAAAATACAACCTTCTTTTATATATATAATTATATATTATATATATATAATTTCAAAATTTTCTGATATCTTGAATAAAGTGGAAAGGACTAAAAGAAAGTAATTTAAGGTACAGTAATATATATTTCAATATAAAAATGCTCAGGCATGGCTACATAGAAGACATAATGAAGTAGCCAGGTATATGCAATTACTGTGAATGTGATTGATACAGGTAGACTTGTGCAGGCCTGTGTTAAATCCCTCAAGTTGATGCCGTGATTTTCTGAAGTGATAGCAAACTTGGTAAAGTTTTGAACAAAACAAAGTTTATTCTCCCTCTCATTTCCGTAGTCGCATTTCTAGGACTCTTGGTATGTAATAAGATCAATGCAGAAATGCAAAAAAAAAAAAAAGTGTTTACATTTAAAACAGAACCCAATTTGATGCTCATATGTTTGTTTATAAATAGGATTTCACCTACTTCAATGCCTGTGAGATAGGCTTCATTTTTCAAGGTTGTCCTGTTCATCATAGGGCCTCCTGATACCCTAACTGGTAACTCTTAAATGCCAGTAGTGACATCGAAGTATCAGTCAGCCAGAAACATCCTAACACATTCTCAAAACACCGCCGAGTGGCCTGAACTCTAACCCCCGAGAACTACTGTCATAGATGGAGGTAGTTTTCCTTTTTGTGTAAACACGTGTTGAAGTAGATCTATTTGACCCCTGCACAAGCAATTTCTCTATCCCTGCTTATTCCCAATCTTAAGAAACTCAGTGACCTAAGTGATAGGATTACTTTTTGTTTTCCCTTCAAATGAAAATCTAGAAATATTCCCTTTTTAAGTCAGTGAGGCATATCCTTTTAGGGTAAAAACAATGAATTCTTTTTGGAGATTCCTAATGTTCTTAGGATAATACAAAGGCTCCTACAGTAAAGAAAACTTTTTAACTTTATTGAATGTAGTAGTTTCCAAACGTATTTAAACAAAGACCCCTTTTTCATACACTACATGTTAACATTGCACAAAATACACGTAGTAAAATACTTTGGTAGAGTAATCAAAGCTCAGGGTGTTAAATTGCTAGACACAGCTAGTACAAGTGAAATTATGAATTAAGTTAAATCTTCTGGATGTTTCAGTGGCAGGAGGGAGAGTGTTCCACTAAACAGTTCTTGGTGAAGTACTGTATTAATTGTGATGGTAATATGAACATGACTGCCTATCTTGGGAGTGGTCTTCTAGAAAGAGTTATTTAAAAAACACTGCAGGTCCAGAAAAGACAGGGCTCCAACAGGAATGGTCATACCTGTTGGTCATACAACTAGGGACTGCCATTCACACAAAGTACAGTTTGGGTGGTGCTGTCTACAAATTATACATAGGATGTGGTGACCATGATATAAGATGTAACAGAGATAATCATGCTCTGCAATTATAGAGAAATGATTTCAAATTCAATCTATAGAGGTATTTTGCAGAGGAAGTAACACTTGAAATGGATCTTAAGAAATGCGTAAGACATTGGTAATAGTTTTGCTTTAGTAGGTATATAATAAATAGGATAGACTGGAAGAATGATGTCTTCATTAGCGAAAGGAAGAGATTAACAAAGGGAGAGGTTTTTCTCAATCACTTAATTCTGCTTTTAATAATAAGTTCCTTCTATGACTGCAACTAATTTAAAATTGGAACATTGAGAATTTTTTCTAACTGGATTATAGAAAAAAATGATAAAAATGTTTCTAGTGGATTTGTTAGTTTTTTGTTAACTATGGGCTTAATCTGATCTGCTTTAAAAAGATCTGAAAGTGGAAGAATCTTAATGCAAAAGAATCACATTAATATTCAAGAGAGACCATGTAAAGCAGCTTACAGACGGCAACACAGAGTTATAGAGGGAAATGTGGTAAATAGTTTGAAAATATACCCACTTTTGTTTACATAGTGTGGGCAAGAAAAGAAGTGAGTGATGACTAGTAGTTCGATATGGATTTGAAACTCACAGTCACTAGGGAAGCTTGTTCCCTGAGAAGCCTCTTAAAGTAATTGCACTGGTTTGTTTTCTGTAAGGGGCAAGAAGATTTTTGTGAAGACTGGTATGATATGATAGTCAACGTTAAGGCTTTGATTTAACTTTACAACTTAGAAGGAGGTGTTCATATATTGAATATTTCATGTATAATTTGTCTTCTTGCTCTCAAGAAAATAATTATGTGGAGATCAAGATTAACTATGTATGTGTCTGAGCTGAAATTAACCTCTTTGAGAATGAGTCAGTAAATGATGGCATCAGAAAATATGGTCACTGTTTTCTCCTTTGTGTATGATTGCTTCATCTGTGACTGAATCTGTGGTGGTTTAGTTCATGCAGAATTCAGAATTTGTGCCCAGACTTCGATTTCTCATTTTCCTTTGTTTATAGCGCTGTTAAAACAGTGGGTAATGACCTTTGTAATTCTCATTCTTTTTATTTTGAGTTCTAACATGATAGATGTTACTGTGATCCTTTGAACTCCATTTAAAAATGTTTTGTAACTTTGATGAATTTGCCTATATATTTAAAGTTTTACTTGACTGAATGGTGATACAACCCTGTTCTCTCACTGGAGAAACTATTTAATGAATGGTGCTAAGGAAGACAATGTGGAGACACACACATATATTTTCTTTTAATCTGTTCAGAAGCCTTTATGACTTTTCAGACCTGGCATCCCTGGCCTCCCTTTGCTTCTCTTGCTAATCATTGTCCTAATAATCTTGTGATTATAAGACACTCTCTGGATAATAGCATCATGTAAGCAACAGAACTCTCTACATACAGATTTAAATATACTGTATATATTTTGTGGTTAGTTATAGCAGTAACTTCCCTACCCTTTTCATGACATTGCATAGATAGAAAATGATATTTCTATGTGGAGTAATCAGGAAAAGCTCTAAGTCATTGAGAGCTTGATTCACCCCAGCCCTTCCCCACAAACTCTGAGGGCCAAGAGACCTGTGTCTCGGCATATACATGCCCGTGGTGTCACAGCGCATTAGTTAGGAAGCTCTGAGTGATAGTATTTCTTTGATAAATATATTCCTAACACTTTTGTTACTGCCTCAGTAAAAGGGTGTTGATGTTCATGGATTTAAGTAAAATTGTTACCTTGAAATTCTTTCATACCTGTGTTCTCCTGCCTCCCCCAAGTTAGAACAAAATAACAGCATAGGGCTGCTGTGGTATACCGTGTCCTTAGTGTGACAGTCTTCATGCAGCCAGGGCTAAGAAGAAAATGAAAAATTTTTGGAGTATCCACTAAACTGAGCACCTTATAAGCATTATCTCTTTTAATTTTCAAACCCATATTATGAGGCTGGTAGTAGTATTTCCCTTTTACAGTGAAGACTTTGTGGCTTCTGAGGTTCAGTGATTTGTTTGAGATCATACAGATGAGTGGCAAGGCTGAAATGAAAACTTTTGCAATGTGACTTTAGAGTCCCTAAGATGTATTATCATATGAATTCTAGGACTTAATCCATTGATAAATCTTCCTTTTTAAAGTAAACTGTTGCCACCAAGTGTAGATGTGTTCTCCTTTGTCCTGATCAACACTTGAGGTTTTGTGGAATAGTTCTCTTCAATTCTAAAGCACCCAGACATTGTCACTTGAGAAAATACACAACACCAACAAAAGAAAAGACAAAACCCACATAATTATCTCAACAGATGCAGAAAAAGCATTTGATAAAATTCAACATCGATTCATGATTAAAAACTCTTATCAAAGTAGGCATAGAGGGAACATATCTCAACGTAATAAAAGCTGTTTATGACAAACCCACACCTAACATCATACTTACTGGAGGAAAGCTAAAAGCCTTCCCACTTCTCCACTGAAATCTGGAACAAAACAAGGATGCCCACTCTCACCACTTCTATTCAACATAATATTGGAAGTCCTAGCCATGGGATTCAGACAAGAAAAAGAAATCAAAGGGATCCAAATTGGAAAGGAAGAGGTAAAACCTGTCACTATATGAGGATGGCATGATACTATATATAGAAAACCCTAAAGACTTCACACAAAAACCCCTAGAGCTAATAAAAGAATTCAGCTAGGTAGCAAGATTAACATACAAAACTCTGTTACATTTCTTTACACTAACAATGAAATATCAAAAAATAGAAGTTAAAAAAAATCTCTGAAAATGATATCCAAAAAACTGAAAAACTTAGGAATAACCCTTACCAAGGAGGTTAAAGATTTATATGCTGAGAGCTACAAAACATTGATAAAGGCAATTAAAGATGATTTAAAGAAATGGAAAGATAGCCCATGCTCTTGGACTGGAAGAATTAATATTGTTAAGATGGCCATAGTACTCAAAGCAAGCTATACATTTAATGGGCTCTCTATCAAATTACCTACAACATTTTTCACAGAACTAGAACAAATAATCTAAAATTTATATGGAATCACAAAAGACCCATAAATGACAAAGCAGTACTGCAGAAAAAGAATGAAACTGGAGGCATAACCCTCCCAGACTTCAGACAATACTAAAGCTACAGTAATCAAAACAGTGTGTTATTGGCACAAAACAGACATATGGATCAATGGAACAGAACAGAGACCCTAGAAATAAACCCACACTCCTATGATCAATTCATCTTCAACAAAGGCAAAATACAGTGGAGAGAAGATGGTCTCTTGCCGGTGCTGTTGGGAAAGCTGGACAGCTGCATGTATATCAATGAAGTTATGACACTCCCTCACACCATATTCAAAAATAAACTTAAAATGGCTTAAAGACTTCAACATAAGACAAGACACCATAAATCTCATAAGAGAATACAGGCAAAACATTCTCTGACATAAATCTTAGCAATGTTCTCCTAGGTCAGTCTGCCAAAGCAATAGAAATAAAAGCAAAAAGAAAAAAAAATAGTTAAACTTATGAGTTTTTGCACAGTGAGGGAATGAAACTATAAACAAAATGAAAAGATAACCTACTGAATAGAAGAAAATATGTGCAAATGATGCACCTGGCAAGTGCTTAATTTCTACAATATACAAGTAGCTCATGCAACTCAATAACAACAATAACAAAAAACAACCCAATCAAAAATGGGCAGAAGAGCTAAACATATATTTCTCCAAAGAAGACAGAGATGACCAATAGGCACGTGAAAAGATGCTATATTATACAATGCTATACTAAACATCAAAAACATCAGTTATCTAGGAATGAAACTAATGAAGGAGGTATAAGACCTCCACTCTGAAAATAAAAATTATGAAATATTATTGGAAGAAACAAAGATTTAAATCAATGAAGGAATTATACTTTCGCTAATTAATCAAGAGACAATGTGGTAAGTATAGCAATGCTCCCAAATCAACTGAAAGGCATTCCAATCAAAATCTCCGAATATCTTTTATGGATAATGACTAGGCAATTTTAATCACCTGGAAATACAAAGGGCTAAGAATGACAAAGATAATCTCAAAGATGGACTTACCACAAAGATTGATACAAATGTTCACAATAAGTATATAGCAATTAAGACAGTGTAATGTTGATGCAAGGATACAAAAATAAACTAATGGAACAGAACAGCATGTAGAAATAGACCTACATACATACTTCGGCAGCACTCCCTCAGGGGTACCTAAATTCCTCTTTCATTTACTACAAGGGAGCAGGTCAGGATTTACTGTGACTACCTACTACCCTATGATGCCCAAAGCTTTCAATGATAGATAATATTCAGTTAGCCATGGGATCAGAAGCCTAAGACTCAGTGGTGTTATCACACCATCGTTAGCAAAGTTGACTCATGAAGCCTAACAAAAAAAGACTGCTTGTCAAGTTTTGGGAGGACTGTGCAGACAGATTCATAATGGTCTATCACTCTGGAAGTTAAGGGAGAATTGTGTCCCTTCCCCTCATCCGAAATCCAGCCTAGCATCTCTTTGGCTTCTTGAGTATTGGAAACAGCAGATGACACATTTGGGCATTCTCTTTGGTCTTTTGTATCAGGTAACCTACAGTGAGTATAAGCCACAGACCTACACTGGAAGTTAATCAGCATGCTGTGGTATGCTCCCTACTCTGAGGTACCACAAACCTAATGACCTATTTGAGCTACAAGCCTCCATGACTGATGATTTTTTGTGCCAGAGTCTTTGGAAAAAGAAGGCAACCTCTGCTCAGAAGCATCCTCAGTTGTACAGGACTCACTGACTCCCAGAAACAGCTATATCTGAAAAGCAACTCTTAGCTTACTACTGACCTCTTGTCAGAAGCAAAGCCCCGTCCTGCAGAGACTTTGTGATTTTGTGAACTGATATTCTCATTTAAGATGAACCAAAATGGATTCACAACTAACCATTTGGCAAGCCTTACTTATGAATTGGAAGTGGTATATTAAAGCCACAGGGGTGGTCTTAAGAGATCTTCAAATCTTTAAAGAAACACCATCAGTGGATCACACAGCCCTCAGAAGACTAGAAATCTCTTAAATGAAGTTACTCTTGGTTACTAAGGGGAGATTTCCAGAGGGATTACTGACACGTTATTTACATGCACCCTGAGGGCAGATATCTCTATTACTCTGAGAGTAACCCAATTAGAAAATGTGGTACAAAATTTGTCCCTGTTTTTACCTGAAATAATAAATGACACCAGCTCATCTGTGGAAAGCATTCTGGTCAGCCTCAGTCACTGATCAGCATTGCTGTGGACGACAGAACTGCCCAAAACTTCACCCTTGCAGGCCAGGGTAGAATATATGCAATTGCCAATGCATTCTTTTATACTTGGATTAACCATCTCAGGCTAAGAGGAAAGGTCAATACAGAAACTTAAGGAGAATGACATTATTCTTAAGGTAGACCCTAAGGCCCAAGAAATTTGTTCAGCTGGCTGGGTCCAGGACTTAGCCAGCAGGATTGAAGCCAATACTGCAGGTGGCTTTATCTTGTTGTTTAGAGTCTTATTGATATTAGCCACAATTAAATACTATATGAAACAAGTTAAATGAATTTAGCCCCCATATCTGTTCATCAGATTTATCAGAGCGGTAAACAGTGCGATATGCTCATGGAAAAAAATCCATCATTATGGCCCTTGAAACTCATGTTTCTGGCTTTTGGACTATTTCCAGTCTCACAATGGTGTGCCCTCTATCACAAAATCTATTCAATAAAAGGCTGACAGTAAATGTTTTTGCACATCTTAACATTTGTTTATTTGGCCCACATATTTTATGTTCCTTCTCTCGTTTTTTAAAATTATTAATCAAAATTTCAAATTAACACACTCTTTCACTACTCTTTTTACTGTTCTTTTACTGGTTAGCTCAAAGTTACCACACACATCCTTGACTTTTTACAGCATAATAATAAATGATCACATCTACCACCTTCCCATTAATGGTAGAATTTTAAAACAATTAATTTCATTTGTAACTTCTTTTGGAGAGCCAATTTCTCAATATGTAGTAAAACTAATGTACACAAAAGCAATTCCCCTTCAATGTCCAAACACAGATCAATTTTACAAACGTGTACAAGTAGATATGTGCAAATCTATTTGTTACTGCATTGTCTGGAAAGGTGAGAAAGTTAGAGGCAACTTCATGTCCATTAATATTATAATGGATAAATACACAGTAGTATATTCATAGAGTTCCACAGCACTGTTAAAATGCGCTAAATAGAGAGCAACATGAATCTGATGAACATAATTTCACACGAAACTAATGCAAGAGTACACAAAATGATGAACTTTAGAAATCGTATGTACATAGGCACATAAGTAAAAATATATAAAGAAGCTTTAGAGGAGTTGTTACCCATGGGGAGAGAGGAAGAGAAACGGGATAAGGGACAGGTGCAGACGTCTTAAAGATTTTACGTATTTTAAACTATTGATGCAATGATGGCAAAGTGCTCATATTTTTAAAATTTGAGTGAACAATATTTAGGTATTTAAAATTTGAGCAAATACCACCACTCCTACTTTCTGCCTATTTGAAATATTTCCATAAATACATAAGAGAAAACTTTACATAAAAATTTCACTATGAGTACAATGAGCAGAAACACCTACTTGAAAGTGTAGTTGCTTCACTGAGTGTTAACATAAACTGACTTTCTATATATACGGGCAAAACTGCAGATGTTCCAATGATAACTAAAGATTCTGAAGCTCTGGCCAGAGATAGGCACACAAACATAGGACTCTTGATGAGAATCTGAAGTAGAAATAAGTTACATATGAATTATTTTATTTTGTTAAGAGGAATAGATAGACCTACTTGTATAACTGGTACACCCACATAATCACAAACACTTTAATATTAGCTGACTTTCAAAATTTTGCCATGCTGATGAATGTGTAGTATCACAATGCTTTATTTTATATTTTTCCAATTTCAAATATAACTGAGCATTTCTTCATGTAATTGTTAGCTATTTAGCATTCTTTCATGTGTACGAACTGCCTATTCATACTTCTATTAGGCTTCCTGAAATTCTTGTATAGATTTTCCAAGAATTCCTTGTTTATTCTAAATATTAATCTCTTATGGTATTTATGGAATTTAGATATTTGTCACTCATCTTTTAACAGTCTATAGCTTTCTTCATTGACTAGAAATCTTTGACTTAATATAATCTAATCCATAAATTATAAGTTCATATTTGACACTATTGCAATCTTGCCTAATCTTTTCCAACCTCTATGTCACAAGGCATTTCTTTCATTTTAAACATTAACTGTGTCATTTCTTCAAATCACAGTTTATTAACCAAGAAATCACCTTTCTGCATAATATCAAGGAGGGACCCAGCTTCATTTTACCATACAGAACACCAAGTTTGCCATCACATTTAGTGAACAATTATCCTTGGAGTGCCTCTTCCATCACATAGCAAGTTTATATATCTATATATCTATACATAAATTTGTTGCTGAGTTCTCTATTCTATTCCACTGGCCTATTTATCTGTGCTGAGGAAATGCTACCTTGTTTTTACTACTATGGCTTTGTAGCCTGTCTTAATGTGTAGTAGGATCAACACTCTTTGTTTTACCTATTCATGCCCTTATTCTGACATAAGAATTAAGAATCAACTTGTCCTTTACTAAAAAAATAAAATTCTTGCCCTAGTATTGATTACATTTCATTGAATTCATAGATTGAGAGAGAAATCACATATATGAAAGCTGTCATTTTATCCATTAGTACAGTATATCTTTCAAACTATCCTAGTCTCCTTTAATACAGTTATGGAGTTTAAAATTTTTTCATGAAGTTCTTGAGTAGCTTTGTTAAAGTAGTTCCTGAATTATTTATAGTTATTACTTATAGCAAACTATCATTTGCATGATAGGAGTCCCAGAAGAGAAAAGGGAGAAAGGGGTTGAAAATGTATTTGATGAAATTATGGCTGAAAAAATCTTCTAAAACTGAAGAAGGAAACAGATATCCAGGTACAGGAAATACAGAGAGTCTCAAAAGAGATGAATCCAAAGATACCTACACAAATATATACCACAATTAAAACAGCAAAAGTTAGAGAAATCTAAAGGCAGCAAGAGAAAAATAGTCACATACAATGGAACCCAGTATAAAGCTATCAATGATTTTTCTGCAGAAAATTTGCAGACCAGATGGGAGTTGCATGACATATTTAAACTGCTGAAAGGGAAAAACCTACAACCGAGGATACTCTATCCCGCAAGGTTATAATTCAGAATTGAAGGAGAGATAAAGAACTTCTCAGACAGGAAAAACAAAAAGATTTAATCAATACTAAACTGATCCTAAGTGTTAAGGGTCTTCTTTAAGTGGAAAAGATAATAACAAGAAGTAAGAATCTATGGGAAAGGAAAAATCCCACTATGAAAGGCAAATATAGAATAAAGGCTGTGGATTAACCACTTAAATGAGACAGTATGAAGATTAAAAGACAAAAATTATAAAATCAACTATAATTGAGATAAGCAGTAAAGGGAGTAACATGAAGATATAAATATGACATCAACAAAACAAAGCATGGGGGAGGGACCTAAAAAATGTAGATCTTTTAGAATGTGTTTGAATTTCTAAACCTCAATTTCAAGAAACCCACATGGCCATTTCCTTATTTCAGCAGCAGTGTGCTTGGGTAAAGAAACTTCTTCAAATCAAATGATTTAAATGGGTTCACCCCTAAACATTTTTTTCATTTCTTGAGTGTAACAGTGCAGCACAGATCCCACACCCAGAGGGTTCCCCCCAAGTTTTTCACTAAGCGTGACCTTGAATACCAGACCCCGAATCAAACATCCATTCTTTTCACCAATCTCACCACTGCAGCTGAACTAAACCCGGCCTCTGTGCAGACTATCCCCTCGCAGGGGGCGGCCGCAGCTCACCCAGCGACACACCCTCCTCCCTCTCATCTTCACAACGTTGTCCACAGCCTCCTGGTCTCACACTAGAAGTCCTTAGGACCTCTCCCCAGCGGACAAACCCCACCAACTGGGAAAACCACACCACACTTGCCATCCAGCCCAAAGCATTCTCCAAGAGGCAGAAACCCAAACAGCAGAGGATGTGGGTCTTGCCCTGGGGCCTCCCTGTCTCCCCGGGGCCTCCCTGTCTCCCCCCCAGCCCTCATTCATGTCCTCTGCTCCCCACAGCTGCACCAGGCCACCTCTCCAGCAGTGTCCCTCCTGTGCTGACCAGTCCGGTTCTCAGATCCACAGCCCAGCACCAGCCCCAACCTGCACTGGAGAGCGGTATGCAGAGCAAAACATGCTCCCGCCTCCTTCAGTTATGACCATGCGGTTAAGAAACTCACACTTCTGAAAACCAGCTTCGTTATGCTCCTTCCAGGCTTCCTACAAGATGTCAGAACCAGAAAATCTGACGTTAGATTTATTTTAAGAAAAGTAAGAGGCAAATATGCCAACATTAAAGTGAACGAGCCCTGTGAACCTCTTGGGTAACGTCAGCTCCAGTCTCGGAAGACAGAGGCAGTCAGTCTCCAGAGCTGTGGAAACCTGTTCAGCAGCGCTCTTCAAGCAGAGAAGGAACAAGAGCCACGCAGTGAAGTAACAGCACCTCACTTACACACGGCTTGAGGGGAACGGCCGTGGAAAAATAAGATTATCTGCATAAGCTGACAAAAGCAATGTGTACTCTAAGATGAAAGGACTGCTTGATGCATTTGTGACTGATGGCCTCTCATCCTGGACTTCAGCAGGACATGCAGGGAGCCCTAAAACCTGGACCGGGAAGCAGCTATCCAAGTCCAGATCCACATCTAAAAGCCAGAGATTGTTCAAAGGACAATCACGATTACACATCCTGGAACAGCTATAATCAACGAGTGTCCTGAGAGAGTCACAGGTTCACGACTGGACAGAATTCAAAATGGAAAGTGAACCCTTATCCTGAGGTGAAGGACAGACCTCCTAACCTAGCCACCCATGCACTGACTCCCCTGATTACGTGACACTTGGAAAGGAGACAAGAGTTTACCAAATATAATCAAAATGTCTTCGATTGCTTCCCCTTCACACCAAGAGCAGAAGCGCCCATGCACAGGAAAGAACGCAGTCCTGCAACATCCCCAGTACCACCCTCTGGCTGCAACTATGTGACATGTGAGCTCCCACTCAGAGTATGTCCTTGTCACCCCTCAGAGCACGAGGTCTATATCAGAGGCATCCAAAATCAAGTGACTTGCATTTTGCCACCCAACTAACATTCTGCAAATCTCACACAGCAAACTGGCAAGATGTGATCGTAGTTGCTAACAATTCTCTCCAGTGTACTCCAGCTGTGGTTCAGCACCAGGAGGAGCTGGCACATCTACAGAGGATGGTCCGTCTCCACTGAGCACAGCACCCACATCCACCAAACCCACAGGAGCCCCACCTGCGCATCACAAGCAGCGGACCAAGACCACAGAATAATGACCCAGGAATTAAAATCACACATCCGAGCTAATGTGTCTATTGAGTAATGAAATCTGGCTGAAATATTTATCAAAGCAGTATAACCACAGGAGACCACACTTAGCCCAGAGATGTCACCACTGCCCGAATATTTCAGAACTCCCTTTTCAGAATTGCCTTTGGGTCCAATTTTTGAGCCATATGAAAAAACAAATCAAAAACAAAACAGAAGCTCCTTTACAAAGTCAAAACTAACATACAGAATGTCACTCTTCTAACAAAGGAGGAAAGTAAAGGATTTCAAGATTTTCTGCTCCAGTCCGAGTGCAGCCTGCCCAGCAAGGTTTGGAACTGATGTCTCTGCGACCACGTCTCTTCTCAGAGTCACCAAGAGACCTCCGGGCAGACCCTGCCGATGCAGGAATCCACCGGCCTGTCTGCCACCAGACTGAGCACACCTGACGAGCTTCAGCACAGCCCTTCTCCCAGCACAAAAAGTCCCGGGAGCCCCGCAGAACAGCCTCAGCGGCACGAGGGCCAGGAAGCGGAGCAGAGTGGGGTCTCCTCTGGGTCAGCGCAGCTGTGGACCCAGCCAGGCAGACCCTTCCTTGAATGAACCGGGCACAAACCACCCCAAAGAACTCACTCAGGGCCGCCCGAGCTCCCCTTTCAGCGCATCAATTCCCCTTTATTTAAAGCGTATTTTAACATCAGAAAGTGCAAGTATGCATGCCTCAAAACCTTATTCTTTGAAGAATTTTTTTAAAAACTCCCTGGCCCCGGCTCTCCGTCAGGGCCCACGCTGACCTGCCTGGAGTCGGGGATGCGGTCTCAAGTTCTCACTCGATTGCTCACTGCATGGCATCACAGTGAGGCTCTGGAAAGATGCAACCCAGAGGGCAATACGTGCTAGAAAGAGGATTATTTCTATTGTGAATTCAACTGCCAGCAAGCTTCCATTCAAAGGTCGCACTTATACTTGGCCTGTATAACTCCACCCCGCCCAGCGCCTGAATCCCAGCCGCCCTTCCTTCCAGCCAGCCTGAAACACCTGCCGCGTCTGCGGGACAGCCCTCAGGCTCCGGCCCGCTGGCTCTGCGGGTTCAGGCCTGGACTGCACACCTCATCCGAGAAAATCCACACCAGTGCTACGTTCACAGTGACAGGCGTACACCTGGTCCTTCCTGGGTTAACAAGAATTTCAGTTTCCTTTTAGGTCCCGCAGGCCAGATATTATGGCAGTACTTTTAAGCACCTTTTTCAAGCAAGAGGACAGAGGGGCTCAGGATGACAGAGGGCCCCACATCCTCCCAACTGATGGGCTCCTGATCTCTGACCTCCACCCACTCCAGAGCCGGGGCACCTTCTGTGAACCCCCTAGAAGAGCCATCCCTCATTCCTCAGGAAAGGCAGGATAGAGGAAATGGCCTCCCACCCAAGACCCCCAGCACCAAACTCAACACTTCAAGGTAACCCAGAAGGCTGCAGGGAGACAGCTCTCCCTCCTTCCAGCCACAAGCTTGGAATGATGCTGAAATGACACTGAAAGCCCGACAGGGCCCACATCAACTGCTGTTGTCCTGACTTACCAGGCGCCGAGATGCTGAGTCATAAGCGGATTTGTACCTGGAAGCACCAAACAGGCCTGACAGCGTCAACAGCCGCTCGTGAAAAACACCAAACGCTGCTTCCTTAAAGTAAGCCCAACGCGACAAGCTTGGAGCTGAACCTCAGACCCCACGTGATTACACAGGATTTCGGGGCTGCTCACACAGCTCGCCTCTCACCACGTTTTCCTGGCTACGAATGGGTTTCCTCTGTGTGTTGTTAGTTTCATCTGGCCAGAAATGTGAAAGC
Organism: Camelus ferus; assembly: GCF_009834535.1. Lineage (NCBI taxonomy): Eukaryota > Metazoa > Chordata > Mammalia > Artiodactyla > Camelidae > Camelus > Camelus ferus. The sequence goes on from NC_045730.1 coordinate 20,528,123, forward strand.
AATTCATCCCCTTAAGATGACAGAGACAATCAGCTTTGTAGAAGCGGGTGAGAAAATCTACTATTCCACAAAATTATTTGATCTTTGCTCCTCTCAGAAAGGAGCCAAAAAGTAAAACTCCGAATCACCAAGCACAGTGAGCCAGAAGCACGCAGGCAGCGAGCGGACCTCTGAATGCAGACCACTCCCTCCCTAAGGAGCAGGTGAGGACAGGCTGGGCCCCAGCTCCACCACCAGCCAGCCATGGAGCTTGAGCAAATTTCTTAACCTCTAGGGCTCAACCTCCTCTCCTGTAAAACGGGAGACAGCTGAAGACTCACCGCCCTGGCCCAGGATCTGCACAACCTGGGCATCTGCCCCAGATCCAGCGCCCTCATCAGTGAAGTGAGGGCATGGCAGCAGGGACTCTCCACGAGAGGAAATCGGACAAGCAAGTGCAGCGGGGCTCAGAGCCCCGACGGGCGCCCAGAGGACCGCTGTCTCGGGAAGGCTTCACCCCTGGCCCTCCACCACCGAGCAGACAGCCCGCGCTCAGTCCAGCAGCTTCACGGATGCAGCGCAGCTAATAAATCTTCACCTGGAACCGAAGCCCACAGGGACAGTTTTGCCCACCAGGCTGGGAAGGATAAAGAGGGCTGAGAAAAGGCGGCGGCGGAGAGGAACACCCACAGGCCGCAGACCCTCCCAGTAGGCACTCAGGTCTGAAGCAATCCCTTGTCCCCCGCCTTCAGCAGAGCGCTCTCCCAGCCCCCTCCATGCCCAGGACGAACCCCTCAGGCCTCCAGCTCCTCTGGCCACAGGAGGGTCAGACGCCACTGCTGAGCATCCCAGGACTCGTCACGTGGAGTCCGAGCAAACCACCACGAGGGGCTACATCCATGCTCGCATCTGTTTATCGAGTACCTTTTACTCAGTTAGCATTTCAGTCTAATTTTGATCCTTAGAGATGTGAAACTAAAGCCATTTATCGGAAGATCACGCTCCTGAACAGATTTCCACCAGCCACGGTTTCCTTTCAGTTTGGGTCTGTGTGGGTTTTTTTGTTTCATTTTCAGGACATCAACCTATCTGCTTACCTCCCAGGTTAAAACGCAAACAAGCTGAAAGTTTCACATCCAGTCGGCTGTCACTGCCCCCAGCCTCATTCTCTCCCTCCAGCCTCCAGCGTCCTCACTCAGCAAACACACATGCAGATGCTCAGATGCTGACCTCCTTCAGTGGCCGGCTTCGCTCACTCGTTCAACAAATATATACAGAGTGTCTTCGAGGTATCGGGCACTGCTCTTGGCAGTTGGCACAATGAGCCAAATTAGAATGTTCTACTGGAACTGACATGCCAGAGCAGCTGAAAGAGGTACCCCACGTGCACACACGCACAATGCTCCAGAGGTGACAGGCCACAGAGAAACAGCAGTGCAGGGAGTATCCATCAGGGCCACAAGAGGGATGTGAAGTGGGTGACTAGGAAGGCCACACTGAAGAAGTGGGACTTGGAACCCAGAATGAAGGTGAGGGAGTCAGCCAAGAGGATACCAGCGGGGAGCATTCCAGGCAGAGAACAGAGCAAAGGTCCTGCGGTGAGAGCATGCCTGGTGTGTCCAGTGTGGCTGGAAGAGCTCGTGAGTGCATGGGAGGGCAGGCAGGTCACAGGGCCCAGGGGCCTCCAGAAGGGCTCCGCTGTCGAGCGCACTGTGAGGCTTTTACTCCACATGAAGTAAGGAGTGGCTACGGCTTCAGAGCTCTGAAAGGACCCCAGGCCAGCGGCCATGCGGAGAAGACCGTGGGGAAGGGGAGAGCGCGCAGGCCAGGCAGGCTGCTCAGACCTTAGCAGCAGCAGAGGCTTCAGAAGGGGGCTGACGGATCTCCTAGCAGACTGGACACGGAATGAGGGCGACGCTGGGTGTCAGGATGACTGCTGATCCTTGGAGGAAGTGACTCTTAATTATTTTGGATTTGAATTTCTCAACCTAAACTGACACTGTGGTACAGACGGTATAATTACTCTGATTTAACTGGTCTCACCGAATTTTAAATTCTCTTTAGCCAGTTCTTCTTCTTCCACAAAAAATAACCTCATCAGGCAAGTCCAGTGTGTTGCAGGTGGACGAAGCCCTTCCCAGAGAAACCACACACGTGACCTACCCCAGACGGCACCCCAGACTAGTTGATGTTTGATGGCTGGTCAAGCAACAATGGGAGGTTTCCATGTGTCGTTTACTGGCTCACTGACTTCGGGCAAGCCACTTCTCTCTGCCTCACTCCCTGTACTAAACTCTTGGCCCTTCTCCTAAGGAGCAGCTGGGGAGAAAAATACCAAGGGAAGGAGGACCTGGAGGGAGAACTCCATCATCAACCTTTCCAGCATTTCGGCCTCAGGAAGTAATCTAACTGTTGGATCTGCCAGCCCCACCCACAAGAGGGGGTTCCTCAGCTCCAGTTTGTGCCTGTGGATGAGGACATTAACCTCACCCTGACCTCTGAGCCTGTGAGGAGCACGCCGCTTCTCACAGTGGACCTGGAGGGTCATGACCATATAGGGTGTGTAGAGCTCTCGGATCCCTGGAACCACATCGACCTCCAGGTGAAGCGGCCCCTTCCCTGCATGCAGTGCAGCATCTCTGTCTCCAGGCATCATCCAAGAAGACTGGGAGGGCCCAAGAGGTCGACACTGAAGTGGGATTTCTGAGCCAGATCCCCTCCAGCAACCTACCTGCCGGACCTGTGCTCCTGCTTCTGAGAAGCTGTGGGCTTTGGAGCATCTGCCCTGAAAAGCCTTACTTTCTCCTTAACACTTAGGGAGGTTTGGCTCCACACGGGCAACCGTGTGTCCCACATCAGTGACACGACGCCTCTGTCTGTCTTCAGACCTGCACTGAAGCCCGCTCAGGCACACACCTGGAGTCCTCTGGCACTGTCCTTGTGATGCCCTCTTCCCAGGGCCCTGAGCTCCGGCTGCACAACCACACAGGAGAGACACAGGCGGAACATCTCCAAGGACGTTACTTAAGCACAAAAATTGCAAACCTAAGTTTAGTAAGGGATAATAGACATGACTCAGAGATCCACAACCAAAACTGCTGCAGAAACCCTCAGCTGGCTTCTCCATTTAACTTTCCCCTTTGTCAAGAAAATAAACAGGTTTGTACATAATAGGCCCAGATTGTTCCTTCACACTTATCTTCATTGCCAGGTATCTCCAGTCTGCTAACACTCCCAATATATTCCTAATCCTCCCAGTGTGAAGACTTGCTGTGAACATCTCCCAAGCCTGTCACCAGCACTTTATTTTTTTAATTGAAGTACAGTCAGTTTACAGTGTTTCAATTTCTGGTGTACAGCGTAATAGTTCACTCATACATGTATATATTTGTTTTCATATTTTTTCATCATAGGTTACAAGATATTGAATATAGTTCCCTGTGCTTTACAGAAGAACTTACTGTTTATCTATTTTTATATACAGTAGTTAGTATCTGCAAATCTCCACCTCTCAATTTATCCCTTCCCACCCTCTTTCCCCTCTGGTAACCATATGTTTGTTTTCTATGTCTGTGAGTCTGTTTCTCATTTGTAAATAAGGTCATTTGTGTCTTTTTCTAATTTACATATGAGTGAAATCCTGTGGTATTTTTCTTTTTCCTTCTGGCTTACTTCACTTAGAATGACAATCTCCAGGTCCATCCATGTTGCTGCAAATGGCATTGCTCTTTTTCATGGCTGAGTGGTATTCCCTTGTATAAATATACCACAGCTTCTTTATCCATCATCAACATTCTTAAAAGCAGAAATACAAGGCTTCTCTCACAGCCACTTTAACTAAAATACGTTTTGAATGATTTGTTTACACAAGTCACTGTCCCCAACTCGCTGCCCATGAAGACATAATACATTTACTAGAAACAAAAGCTTTCTAGGCTGAAGATGTTCAGCACTAGAAAATGACAGGACCAAGGCTCACCTGGCAGCAAAAAGTTCCAGAGCAGGTGGTTCCAGTCCCAGCTCAGCTCCTGGTGTCCCTGTGCCCAGGGGGCTTGGGCTCACTGCCCAGCTTCCTCGCCGTGAACCTGGAGTGACAGCACACCTGACGTGACCCAGGAGCCAGGGCACGAGGCCAACAGAGCGATGGCGCACCTTCCCAGGTCAAGGTGCACAGGGGAGCCTCGTGGTCACGATGTCCCCACACTCCCTCCAGTGACCCTCTGCTGATTTAACTGTCAGTTTCTTGTTTATTCTCAGTTTTGGTGCCTTCTGCTCAGATCACCTGGGGTCCCTAGCCTTGCTGTCTCCCTGGCTTCGGTCTCTGTTGGCCAAGCTTTCCGACAGACATTTCTCCTGACTCCCAGACCCCCCAATCCCCAGCGGCCCCCGGCCAGGCTCCCAGCTCACCACCATTGCCTCTGCCCACCAGCCACCCTTGGGGTGTGCGCAGTGATCCTTGCCTAGGTGAGGGGCATGTCCCTTCAGCCACCCCTGTGCCCCCAGGTGCAGTCCTCACACTGTAATAATGCCCCTTGTGTGTCATAGCTAGGTCATGACCCTCCCAGGCCTGATGTCACCTCCTCACTCCATCCAGGTTCCTAGCGCTCTGTAAGACTCACCTCCCCCACAAGTGGTGACAAACTGTTAGACCTGTCATTCTCCTGTGGTTTGGTTTGTAAGTGAGTTAAGAAAGATGAGGCCGGGAAAGATGCCACTTCAGAAATCCTGCAGGATTTTACCTCCACCCTCAGGGTCCTATTTCACAGGTGTCTGAGTTTTCAGCTCCACACCTGTTCCCCCAGCTCTGTGGATTACCTCTTTCCTTAATCGATAAACATTTCACAACCACGTACACACCAGTAGCTGAAAATACTATTTTGGCTGAGTATATGTCCTTAACACATCATGGTTCATATTTGGAAAGTCTCACGTGGTCTTACAATGAGGGGTCCAGGCCATATAAGGGAACTTCCTGGATAAAGGAAAACCTTAAAGATCAGCCCTTTGAATCTAAAAACAAGACACAAAACTTATTTACAAAACAGAGACAGACTCACAGACATAGAAAACAAACATAAGAAAACAAATCTTATCGAGATTTTCAGATACTAACTACTATACATAAAACAGATAAACAGCAAGGTCCTACTGTGTATCACAGGGAACTGTAGTCAATATCTTGCAGTAACTTATAATGAAAAAAATACAAAAATGAATATATCCATGTACATGTATGACTGACACACGATGCTGTCCACCAGAAACTGACGCAGAATTGTAAACTGACTATACTTCAGTAAAGAATAAAAATTTTTTAAAAGGCACACACACATACACACAAAGACCAGCCCTTTGAAAAATGTCACTATTTTTGATGGAACTCTTAGTTTTGGAAATTATAATAAAATTGAACACTTCAGTACTACATAGTTATCAGTGGATGTTTTTCTAAAGCACACACAGATGCCTGCCTCCTTACACAGTGGGAAGCAAACACAATTTCCCATTTCCCTTCTGTCCCGGAGCACCATGAGAGCACCCATGACCGAACATTGCAATAACCCCGCACGAGCTTTGCGTCTTGGGGTTCCCGTCAGGCAGCGTTAGGTTCCTGGGTGACTCCACGCTCTGTCACCTGCTCACCCATCCCGAGTCACCGCTGCTCCCTGCCCCGGACCAGCACCCAGGCGTCCGGCTCCGGAGTCGGGAGCCACCTGTGCAGCGCTGCCACGGGCCCGTGATGGCACGGCCGCCGTGGAAACTAGCGCGGGGGCCCCCGGAGTGGAAAGAGGCGTCTGGTGCAGCAGCCCCACTTTCGGGCGGATACCCGGAAGAAGAGAAGGCAGGGTCTCGGAGGCTTTTGTGAGCTCCTGTTCTCAGCCGTCCTACTCACAGCAGTCAAAAAGTGGGAGCAACCTGGGGGCCACCAACAGATAAACGAACCATGGTGTGTACACACAGGGGAGTATCGTTCAGCCTTAAAAAGGCAGGATTTCCCCCAGAATCCCTACGTTGTCCTGGATGGAGTGGGTTTTCTTCCTCTGGGTCACTCTCATCCCGGCCCTGACCTGTGTGTGTCATGACCCACCCGCACCCTGGGCCCTCCGCTCCGGGAGGGTCGGAAGAGGAGGGAAGGGCATTGAGGGACGGAGACAGGGTTGGGGGGAAGCTCAAAAGGCCCATCAGGCGGGCTTAGCCCTCAGCCTGGCTCATGGGGCAGGACAGATCAGCGCACGTGTGCAATGAACACCCTACAACGCTGTTTTACTGACGAGGGAGATGAGGCTTGGAGGGGTGGCCATTTCCAAATGCCAAAAATGAGCGGAGAGAAAACAAGGGCGCTGCTGTGAGTTCACTGTTCTCAGACTGATCCTTCCTGAGTTGGTGTGGGAGGGGTAGGTGGGGGAAGGTTTAAAAAAAAGGAAGGGGGAGGGTACAGCTCAGCGGTAGCATGCATGCTTAGCATGCACGAGGTCCTGGTTCAGTCCCAATTCTGCCATTAAAATAATTTAGAAGTACATTAAAATTTACCAAAAAAAGGAAGAGAGAAAATTCTGACACGTGCTACAACATGAATGAGCCTTGAGGATTTATACCATGTGAAATAAGTCCATCACAAAAGGACAAAGACTATGATTCCGCTGATATGAGAAATCACACTCAGAGCCAGGTTGGGGAGAGGGGCCAATGGGGAATTGGTGTTTAATGGGTAGAGTTTCAGTTTTGCAAGATGAAAAGAGTTCTGGAGATGATTACACAACCAAGTGAATGTACTTACCACCACTCAAGTGTACACCTAAAAATGGCTAAAACGGTAAACTTCATGTCGTATGTATTTTACCACAGTTAAAAATAATTTTTTTAAAAAAGAGCTATAAGCATTAATTCATTCAGTAAATACCTCTCTCGTGCCTACTGCGTATCAGGCCTGTTGACGCCAGGGCTGAGGTGCCTCGCAGAGCTGACGTTCCAGAGCACAGCACATAAACACACACGCCTTTGCAGTCCACCTACTGAGGCGCCTGATTGTAGGCTTTCATAAAACAAGTGATTTACACAGAATGTCTGCACCTGACCCGTCTGAAGAATATATTTGAAATTTAAATATCTTAATTCTAAAAGAGCACAATGATCAAAAAATTTATCAGTAACATCTTTTGGGTATGTCTGTTTAGTTTTCCTTTCTGTTATATAGAGTAAGGAATGGGATGTGAGAGACTGAATGTGCACACAGACAACGGCCAGACCATCCATAAAAATAGGGCTCGGACCCATAAGCTGCAGCCACCTGCCCAGGGGAGCAGCCCCGCCTAGTCACCAGCCCAGGAAGCCCACCAGCTCTAGCAACAAGCCAGGAGGCTAAACTAACTTCTGTACAAAGTAACAGCTGGCCCCAAACGGCCAGGACTTGATTAATAAATGACAGCCTTTCCTGATTTTTGTCCCTGCTTCCACCTTAGGACCAACCAGACAAAGCCAAAATGCACCCCAACCTGTCACGCTGGGTGCTGGACTCGGGTTGGTCCACCCCGGCCTGCCCTGCCACAGCCTCCGGTCGGGCGCACCTGGAAGCTTCCCTTTCTGCTCTGTTCAAAGCCTTCCCAATCCTCTGCCCACCTTTGTGTCTCCACCGGGACACAGGTGACCGTGACTGGTTCCCTGACTACAGCAAAGCAGAGGGAGGGCTCTGCTTTTCTCTCTTCATTGGTCCCTGTTTTCTCCCACTGGTGTTTACTGTGTCATTTCAAATTGCTGTTCAGCCTTTTACAGCACCTAGTAACTGCCAAGACGTAAGTGTTCCAGCACCGGGTGACCAGCCCAGGGCGTCCTCACCCCCACAGCCTCTCTCACCCGATGTCAGGGCACCACCCAGCCGTCCAGCAGGTGCGCAGGCACCACGTGCCCCACCCCCCACATCAGCTAGTTCTGCTAGTACAGTTTTGGGATCGTTTGAAAAATTGTTCTGGAATGATTCTTTAGACGTTTAGACTCGTTATTGTACTCACGTCAGTCACTGAGAAATGGAAAACATTTGCTTCTAATGTCTGTGGAGGGTTGGAGTGGCCCCAGCAGATGCCTCCAAGTAGGGAGATTGGAACACCCTACTGGAGAAGGTGTGTGCAAGAGATTGGGAACTGTTTGCTTGGGTCTTAATAACGACCGCTCAGACGTCAGGCGTTAGAAGTATCGGTGAAGCTGGGCTGACTGCAGGCTGACTAATCGTAATTGGTATTGTCTTTAGATACGTGATGGGATGTTCTCCCAGCACCTGGAACAAGACCTCCCCACTCTGTTGGCGGTGTCCGTCTGTCTCAGGCAGGATGATAATTCTTGCGGAAGGAAGGCAAAGAGAAAACGTTACGTTTTTTCAGTCTAGTCTTTGCTTCTGAGAATTTTTAAGATCACAAACTTGCAAAACAGGCTTTCAAAGAGACGGCACTTTCTCAATTCCGAATGCACTGTCTTTGTATTTCCAGGGGCAAATCAGGCTGGCTCGTAGATTGTGAATGACAAGGGCATAAACTTTCACACTGATGAGCTTTTGAAAAATGTAAAACACAATTTTACTTTAGGCCAGAGTGTAAGGGAGTCCCTTGAAACAGGAAAGGAAAAGAGAAAAGTCCCTTCTCGTGGCCTGGGAAGAGGAAGCAGTGGCTGGAGGGGGCTGCCCTGGCTGGTTCCCCCGCCGCCCAGTCCGAGAGCTCTGGGGAGGGGGCGTCCCGTGGGTGGGGAGCAGAGAGCCTACGGATTTCTGACGCCGTCTTCCCAGAGCCTTTCCCAGACGCACTAGGTCAGCTGTCACACTCGGTTCTGGCCTGCAGTTCTAGGTTCAGTGTGTTCTGTCCTGGGGTTGCACCTGCTCTCCATCCACAGCCAATAGGAAAGGCTTAGTATGAAGGCTTCTCTTGTTGAAAACTACGTTGTTTGCTGCCTTTTTTAGACATTGAATGTGCTGATTGTTATCTCGAGGAATTGTTTTAAAAGCCACTTTCAGACCAGTGATTCCCACACAGGGCTCATCTTGGACCTGTGGGTTAAGACTGCTCAGCCCAGGAGGGAGGTCATTTATTTCTTTGTCAATCTGTATCCCTCTGGTGGTCAGTTCACAGACTTTAGAAGGTTCTAGTATTCTTTAAAACCCCTTTTAAAACACAGTCACTTTTCTTAGAAGATTTAGGGGGAAATGACTGAAATTAAGAGAATATATATATTTTTAGCAAATAAGATCCTCAACCTTCCCCTTTACCCTCCCTGTGGGACCCTGGTGCTCACCTGCATGTCGAGGACTTGGCCAGTATGTGGGCAGGGACTTCGCTCCGTGTGGCCCCCATTTCTCAGTCCCGCTGCACCTCAGAAGCACCGGCCACTCTCCCCGTCTCCATGCCCCCCCTTCCAGTTAACAAGGAGATGGAGCCTAGCCCTAGTGGTGGTTTTTTAAATTTTTTAAAGTTGAAGTATAGTTGCTTTACAATGCTGTAAACAGTAAGAAACTGCTCTGACCCCAGCCCTCAAGAGCTTTTTAAAATACTGAGGGTGGAGAAAAAAAAAAAGAATAAAACACCACGGCTATTCACAGCAGCACTATTTACAACAGCCAAGACATGGAAGCAACCTAAATGTCCATCAACAGGTGACTGGATAAAGAAGCTGTGGTGTATTTATACGATGGAATACTACTCAGCCATAAAAAAGAATAAAATGACGCCATATGCAGCATGTTGCTGGACCTGGAGATCGTCATTCTAAGTGCAGTGAGCCAGAAAGAGAAAGATAAATACCATATGATATTGCTTATATGTGGAATCTGAAAAAAAGGACACAAATGAACTTATCTACAAAACAGAGACAGACTCACAGACAGAGAACAAACTTTTGGCTACCAGCGGGGAAAGGGGTGGGAAGGGATAAACTGGGAATTTGAAATTTGCACCTCTTGGGGAGTGATGGAAATGTTAGGTATCTTGATTGTGCTGGTGGTTTCAGGGGTGTACAGATCTATCAAAATTCATCAAAGTGTGCATCTGAAATATGTGTACTTTATTGTACAGGAACCAGACCACAATGAAAGTGTTAAAGTAAAAATTTATTTGGCTCCGCACCAGAAACCAGAGCTCTCATCCCCTCTCCTCCCGGCCACCTTTGACGACCGGGAGGGGACCACATGCAAGTCTGGCTGGTGAGGCTGGGGGAGTGGGCTGCCGGGGTCTTCTGTGCACACCCTCCCTGCCCTGCAAACCGCACAAGAGGAGCTGCAGCCAGGCAGGAGGGCCAGGGGCCCGGTCACACGGGAGCAGAGGCCGAGAGTCCGGCTGCGTCACCCCCTCCTCCGCCCTGCTCCTTAGTGTCACATCGCCAGGGAGAAGGGGCCCCAGTAATCAGATGGAATCTCCTTCCTGGAAACAACCACCTCCTTAGAGCAAGGAACACGCACGTGCACACACTCTGTCCTTTAAACTAAAGCAACCCGGGTGGGTCCTAATTCCGCTCCCCCTCCCAACTCCAGGCCTCAAGCTCCTTGGAAGCGCATAGGCTCTGCACCCCGTCCAGACACCTGCCCCAGCCCAGCCTCCTGCAGCCGGCCCCCAGCGCTGACCACCTCGCCTCAGGTGCGTCCTGTCTGCTGGCAGGTGTCTCCCTCTGCGTCCACACCCCAGGTGCGCATGCCGCAGCCACTGACTGCCCAGCTGCTCAGCTGCAGGAGAGGACGAGTCAGTGAATGAATGTGAGTTCGAGGCACCCTCTTCCTTCACCTGAAACTTGGGGTTCCTTCCCTCCTTTCTTGCTGGCCTTTCGTCTCTCTTCTCTGTGGGAAACAGGGCAAAAGCTGAGATGAAAGACTTCAAAGCCCAGACCCTGATGGAGGAGTGCTTCTAAAGAGAGCCCTGCATGGCAGGGGTTACAGGTGAGAGGAGGAGGAGGGCGTGGGAGGCCCCCCAGGTCTGGCCCTCATCCACAGGGACCAGCTCCACGGCCGACACAGGGTCAGGAGTCAGCGGAGATCCCGCACTCGGGGGCGCCGAGCAGATTCACGCACGAAGGTGCCGGAGCCTCTCACCGGCAGGGCCGCAGGCTTACACCCTGAAGCTTTTTATTATGAAAGCAGCTGAAACGGGCTGCCAGGAATAACTCAATGCAGCTGCATCCAGATGTGCTAACTTACACATACCTGAGCTAACGGAGCCTGCAGGCTGTTCGGAAACGGGAAATACAATCTTGGGTTGTTTTTGTTTTTACTTGAACACTCCTATGGTTGTTAGTCAGATCTCCAAGCTGACGGCCCCGTCTGGCTGACCTCCGGCAGCCGCTCTTCTCGGCAAACACCGGGCCAGACGAGGTGGCGGGACGAGCCCTGCAGAGCCCGGGCCCACTGCCGGGATGGCCAGGGACCCCCGAAGGCGCGCACAGTCCTACCTCAGCTCGCGACTCAGTCCAGATGTTAACATTTGTGTTACCTCTCATCACGGAACATCCAAGCGACACTAAAAACTCAGAAACTTATGTGAGATCTTTTATGTAACACAACAGAGTCAAAACTATAGGAACTGTTCAGATAGATAAATGAGCAGCAAACACTACAAAGTGTAACCAGCACGGTTCTGTTAAGAACTCCCTTCAGCTGCGGTGCTCAAGGGCAGCAACACAGTATCTTCTTTACAAAGCAACTAACATAAAAATCTGCAGGTGCCGTAAATTCCTCGGCATTACTTTCACACAGGCGTATCCTTGGGTGCGTTCTGTTTCTCCTGAGGTATTTTCAGTGGTTTCCTTTTATTGTACTGCTGGATGCGTCATCTGTGATCATCCTTCCCTAAAGTGATTTTTAAAGACCTGCACAAAATTTATTGCATAAGACACTATTCCTGACCCAGAGATTGGGAGCTACAAATATGTGGCAACAAGTCCTACAAATACCGCACCTTAAGGATCTGTTACGTACTTTTTTTTTTTTTTTTTTTTTAGTTTGTCTCTTTTAAAAAATTGAAGTTACAGCTAAGAGTTAACTACGTACAGTGAAGCAGTTTGGGAATGTTAGAGATTAGAAAATCCGATGAATGATACAAAGGAGAAAAGCCATCGTTCTTGCCGGCTGTATATTGTATTGCCTTCAAAAGCAACTGTACACGCTGTCATCAGTCCATAGTTAAATATTTCTACACGTCTGTCTTAGGAGAGCAGATGTCTTTCAAGGTCTCCAGTTCCTCTATGAGCTTCTTGTTCTGGACCTCCAGCACCGCGACGCGGCTCTCCAGACACTTGACGTATTCTTTCTTCCGACGTCGACACTCTTTAGCGGCTTCCCTGAAAGAAAGCAGAAGCGAAAGGGCAAAGGGAAAATATTTTTGGCATGCAGCAACGACGCGGAAGCAAGCCTGGTGAAGTGGCCGTGGTGGCCTTCCACAACGTGGACCAACACCCCGTTCCGCTTCCAACACTAAGCCGCACTGGGCTCTGGAGGGTCACAAGCTTCCCTCTCCCAAGTCCACATGGCAGCTAGTAGTTCAGAGCAAACAAGGTCCAAGTCAAAGACAGTTACTCTGCTTTATGGCAATAAAGATCTTTGAGGGCCTTGAGTTCCTCAATCAGAGTCTTGTTTTGGTTTTCAAGCACCGCCACACGGTTTTCAAGACATTTGACATATTCCTTCTTCTTCCTGCGACACTCCCGGGCAGCCTCCCTGGAACCAACACAAGGCAGGTGACTACAGGGCACCTCCCAGCACAATCCAGAGCTCCTCCGCGTCTGCCCCCCAAACTCAACCGCCTGGCAGGCCTCCCCAGTAAGGTCTGCGTGGGGCCCTGGGACAGCGGCAGCCAAGCTCTCCGTGGGTCACCCTGAGGCCCGGCGTGAAGCCTGCGTCCTTGGGCTCACGTCCCGGGATCACAGTGGCCACAACGGGCTTCAGTGGCCAAAACAGCAGGGCTTCATTCCCACGTGGAATTTCTACAAAAGTGTTCACGGATCTTTTCAATTCTCTCAGCTACTTCTGTCCACCCGGAGCCCCAGAGATATCACCGTGAGTTATGTTATTTGATCAAAAACGAGGGAAAGGGTTAAACCTCAGGAACCTTAACAGTCAGGATTGGGGATTCCATTCTCCCAAGGCTCAGCCTCGGCACAACAAGCGGGATCAGTCCTGACCGCAGGCCAGGCTGTGAGCTGGGGGACACCAGCACTAGGAGGCCGACAGGCAGACCACGCACGTTCAGACCAGGACGCAGGGCTCTGCCTCCGAAGCCAGGGGGGTGGTGGGGGGAGCACCGAGCGCGCGCTCAGCAGCTCAGACGCGAGGACACGGTGGCCCAAACGCTGGAAAGGACCAAGCCCCGCAGACGCCCGGGGACAGACCGACCAGCAGCGAAAGCAACACAAACAAACAGCTGGACAGCTCGTCGCTGCCGCGCACATCCCGCCACAGACGGCGGGATGCAGCCAGCATTCGCTCTCTCCTCCTGGGGGCAGGGGGTGGCAACTACATTGCTGACTCCTCTGTAGAATGTACCCCCTGAAAACAGCTTTGGAGTATTCATTTGAGATTAACTGCCTTTGGGGTGCCTGTCACATTGAAGCAGGTAACTGAGACACACAAACAAAGCCTGTGCTCTCAGCTCAGTGCCGGGTCCTACAATGCCAGCTGGCAGTGCAGCTACTCCGAACCCGGAGCGACACGTGCAGCACACTGGGACAGCTTTGTTTTATTTTTAGGATGCTGACGCTCACGGCTGGTTATCTGTTTTCTCTGTGGGAAGTCCCCTCTGTCAGCAGAGGGGAGACCTTGAAATCCCCGTGAACTACAGGAAAAGATCAAGCCTAACTTGCCAGCCAAGAACAGTGCTGTCACCCTGGGGACCCCCCCCCCCCAGGGCTCTCCGACTACGCAACTGGTGAACAGAAAAATTAACAGTGTGAAAGTGACCTGAGTCTGATAAATCAGATTCATCTCATCTCAGTGACTCCCAGGGCAAAGTCCACCATAAATCCAAGCACACTTATACTTTTGCCAGTTTGGAAACATAATTCAACTCCTCCACAAAGAAACTAAAATACAGTTCTGAATACCAAGGTTCTCATGACTTAATCATTATATTAAATCCTAGATCTGGAAGGAAAACAGTCATTTTACAGAACAAGTTGCCGTTAAATGAAAGTGTAAGCATCTAACCGCAGCGCTGCGGGCACCAGGTGCACCGTTTACTGTGCACATCCACGCTGCGTGTCTCACGCTGCACGTGTGTTACCAGAATCAGAATGTTCCAAGCACAAAGCTTTGGACGGTCACACCAGGAGGTGGTACATTCCTAAGGAGGTCTCAGCTATGGAAAACACCTGTTTCTTCTATTAATAGCTCCGTTTTCAGGCCTTGTGTTCGTCTGGACACATCCTCACATGGAGGGGAACACATGGCAAAGTGGAGTGCATTTTTAAAAATGGCTGTTGAAATAAAAGCTGTCGCTGGGTTGGTAGAAATGTCACAAAATCTCCATTATGACTGCTGCCAATGTGTTCACTCTCTCCTCAGAGAGAGTGGACAGGAGGCCCGTCATGTTGACAAGGGAGGCCTGCACTCTCCATGAAGCTGGAGCCTCCTGGAGGTGACTGCGCTGGTGCAGGGGATGGGCCCTGGGTGAAGACGGCCTGACTGCAGCTCGCGCTGTGTGACCTTAACCAGCTCACTACTGACCCTCTCTGAACCTCAGTTCCTCACCTGTCAACTAAGAAGAGCAGACCTGTGCTCCTGCGAGAGTCACTGCGAGTTAAAGGAACGGCAGAGACAAGCGCTGCGCACTCACTCAGCAGACCCTGAGCAACCCAGTGACACTTAGCATCTGCTGCTCGCTCGTCCTCTCGGCTGGCTCTGAAACTGAAACCCGGGGTCCCTCATGGCTAGGGAGTCTCTTAGCTCATTCCAGCCAATGAAATGTGCAGGGACATGTGAGACAGGCAGGGCAAGTGCTGGTACCAGGAGGCGTCTCCACATGGCGGGCTGGCCATGAGTTTAATTCTCTCTCTTGCTGTGTACTTGTGCTCAGCCAGAATTTTCCAGAATAAATTTGTGTTTCAGCGTAATAAAGAAAAAACAAAGTTACAGAATAGATAAAAGGAAGCCACATGTAAGAGACAGAAAACTCTGCACTCACACTCAAAGTTATTTTGCTTATAAAGCAGCTAAAAGATTATCACCCACTTCACAAAGTAAATACCAAGTAAAAATGAATCTTTATAGTGTCTTTCCATTATTATTAACAAAATTTAATGTATCTGTTAGACACTACCAGAAAACACACAGCAGTGCGCCTCCTGCAGCCGAGATGGTTTCCTGGCAGGGACTCTGACCAGAAGAACATCAGCACATGCAGAGCACAAGCCCACATGAAATGCCACACAACACATAACCTGGGCACAACGGTTCCGGAAAAGTGATCTTTAAGAAGCCCCCCAGCTGCCCACATGCTGCCTGCTGCCGATGGAGCGTCTCACCTGTTTTTCATCAGCCTCAGCTCTCGTTTGCGTGTGGCCTCCTCTGCGAGCTGCTGGGGGCTGTGCAGGCTTCCCGGAGATGCAGCCATCACCACACCCTGAGGCAGAGCCGTAGCTGGGGCCCGGATCTGGTAAGTAGGCATGTCACCAGTGGCGGCTGCAACAAAACGAAATGTCACAAGTTATATAAACCATGTTTGACTTGGTAGCTTATATAAAACTCATGTCTTTTCACTCGTAAGAGTGTCTGGCTGATGTTTAAGACAACAGTTCTGAACGTCATGGAAACCTTAGGCATCAGAGATCTCCTGCCGCACTCGGGACAGTGACACCTCGCCTCCCCATGCATGTAACAGAAAAATGCCCTAACGCATTTTAGAAAGGTTTTCATCAAAGGCTTTACAACTGATAATTCATTTAGCCTGAAAACCAGTGGTGTGCTGCCAAGTGCATAACCACCAGCTCTCACGGGGAGGAAGCCCTGATCTGCAGTGTTTATCGAGTCCCATGACGTTAACAGTCCGATCGTGGCCAAGCTACCAGCATGACTTCACCGAGTGGAGAGCTGGAGGGACATACACAGAAGTAGCACACTGTGCAGATACAGTGGGCGTAAGCAACCTCAAGGGCAGAGAGAAAATTATCAGAAATAGGGAGTTTTGAGTATTAATGTTTTTAATGCAATTTATTTGTTAAAATAAAAGTATTCATATATATTTAATTTTTAATAATGGCTGTTTTTGCAACAGGTTCATAAAAACCCTGAAAATTTACTCATTGGCTCCAGCAAACCAGTGGGAACTGGCCCTAGCACGTCACTGCAGAAATTTTAATGAAGCAGAACATCTCCATCTCCTGAGTGTCCCAGGTAAGAGATTTTCCTAAACCCCACATCATGCCTGAAGCAGCACTGAGTCTCTTTAAGTGCAAGTTTTATTAACAGAAGATGACTGACGTACTGGAAGGAAGATACTAGCTTACTGTATTTTCAACTTAAAAACGAAAACAAAGTAAGAAACTGGAAAGCTCTCCTTAAAACTGGTTTCTCTGGGGAATGATAATTTTTGTCTTTCTTAGGTTTGTTGGGATAATAATACATTTCTAAGTATTCATTTTTTACAACACACTTTCTAATTATAGTATAGTAATAGTTAAATGACAGATTTTATATTTATTTAGTATTCAGATTGAATACTAAATTTAAGTCCTCAAAGTGTCCTAATTTAATTTCAAAATCTGTCTATCTATTGCCATAAACATAGCTTCCTAGAAAGGACAGATGGATTTAGCAGTTAAACATGTTGCCACCACCAGTGTTTCAGCTTGGAGGATGTATGGTCCAGATTAGACACTCTGATATTACAAAATGCATGCTCTCTCAAAGCTAAATGCAAGGAAAAGATTTTTTTAAATGATCAAATCCTATAAAAATTGGTCCTGAACCTAATGCCAACTGAAACATGAAATATATCACTGCCATATTTCATTAAAATGTATTATACCCACTGAGTAAGAACTGAAATTTTACCCAAAAAGGAGACAAAGACTTTTTCACTTAAATGGAATTATTTATTATCACTGAAAACAACCAAGCAGTTTAAAAGGTTAGTCAAAAATTGATCTATGTGCTTCTTTGGGGTAAATGCCAGTTTTTTTCCCTCTAGGGCTCAAGAATTAGGTAAAAGAATAAAAATAGGGCTTTGGGTGAATATCACTACAGGTCTTCATACGATTTTTTTAAAATATCATTTATAAGATTCTTCCTTCTACATCTAATTTAATAAACAATGGTGATAAATAGTAACTGATGGATGCAATGATCACCACCAAAAACTCTATGAATAAATTTGGAAAAAATCCAAAATTTGTTTTTGTGACTATTTAAAATGCTATATACACAGATGTCTCATTATATGTCATAGGAAATTTAGAAATATTTGGAAATACTTAAGATCACTTTAAAAATCAGTTATCAATTGTTAACTTACTAAAGTTTTTTAATGGAGGGACTGGGGATTGAACCCAGGACCTTGTGCATGCTGAGCACATGCTCTACCTCTGAGATACCAACACCCCCTTAAAGATTTGTTAAAATATTTTAATCGTCTTGTCAGAGGAGACAGAACGATGCTCAGAACAATAGAGTTCTGTCCTCTTCTCTTTCCTCACCTCCAGAGAAGGCAGTTAGGGGACAATGAGGGTTAAACAATGAACAGCTGGAGAGACGAGACTTTCTAAAACTGGAACGATGGCAGTGACGAATAAGAAGTCCCCGTGTGTTCACCCGTGTGTCACCATGCTGACGTCTGCAGGCAGCAGGGACGCCAAACTCTGCTCACAGAGGGACAATGAAATGCCCAGAAAGGCAAATGGAGTTCATTCCCTGGTCTTAAAACCAGAAATGATTCTAAACTTTCGCCCATTTCCAAAAGCTGAAAAACTCTCCAAGGACCAAACCCTGAAGGATTTCTGCAGTTTCAAAAGGAGAATTCTTAAAACATTCTGAGCAGCAGCTCGGGGAAAAAAACATCACTTTAAAATGAGAACTTGGAAGAAAATGATACGTCTGAATTTATCAGTTCCAGGATATTAGCTAACAAATTGGGTTTTAATTATAATTTTCCGGACATAGTACATAATCATTTTATCTCCTTCAACAAAAATCAGATTGCAGCTCATAAGTTCAAACCAGAAATGGGAATTAGTATACATTAGTATAATTTCAGTAACATCCCAAAGAACCTGTAAGATGGCACACTTCTGACGGTCCCTGAATGAGCATCTATGGCAGACCCCACATACTCAACGTGGTCGTGTTAGTGCGTGTTAGTAAGATAAGAGCAAAGAGAATCTCCTGTTTTGAGGAAATCCAAATGTCAAAGTTTTGTTTTTGAAACATGTCACAAGGTAGTTTTTATCTTTGCTTCAGTTTCCAATGTCATGGACTCAGGGGTGGAGGCTCACAGTCCTGGGCACCACACTACATTCTCTGACGACAGAGTCTGCTCCCTGTCCCCCTACAAAGGCCAGTTCCTGTTCCAAGTGCTGAAAGTGTCCAAATTACTTATTTTAGAATTTCATTGTGTAAATTGTTTCCGAAAATAAATGGGTCATCATTGGGGGCTTTAAACTCATGATTGAAGAAAGAAAAGAGAGAGAGATGTATGTACTCATTTTACTCTAAGGCAGCCAACTTTAAACACACGTCAGGGGCATCTTCCCTGCCTGGTACCCCAGGACCCAGTGCGGTCCTTGGCACATGACGGGTGCTTGGCGAGACTACTTGTGCCCCACAAAGTAAATCCAGAACTGCCCAAGGTTTTGCAAAAGCCCACTGTCATTTAGAATGTTTAAACTGAGTGGTATTATTATTATTATGGACTATAATTAGCTCTTATTATTATAGCTAAGTCTTTAACACTAAGACATGGAAAGCTCTGGAAGCTGCCATGTATTTATTCAAACTGGCCTTTCTTACTTCTTTTTTCTTAAATTTTTTTAATTTTGTGGGGGGTTGGTAATTAGGTTTACTTATGTATTTATTTTTAGAGGGGGTTCTGGGGACTGAAGCCAGGACCGTGGGTATGCTAAGCCTGCACTCTACCGCTGAGCCACGCCCTCCCAGCTAAAGGCATTATTTAAGTCTTCCCTTAGATACCAGTCATCTAACCTGGCATTTTAGAAGCAGAGGAGTTCTAATTACAGTGTGTTTCCTACCATCTAACTCCTGACATACAAAAAAAAGCTTTAGGTTTAGTATCAACATTTCACGGGAAACAAAACTCCTAGAACGCTCAGTTCTGGTCAGGAACTTCATACCTCTGTTTGCGAGCTTTAAACACAGTACAGCAGAAAAAGCATGAGATTTGGAGTCTGGGTTCTAGTCCAGCTCTGCCACTTACCAGCCATGTGACTTGGGGCAAGTTCAGTTTCCTCATCTGTAAAATGGGGACACATGATCTCATGTAATACTCACAAAAGACCCTGCAAAGTATGTCAAAGTGTCTAGCACAGTGCCTGGCACATGGTAGGCATCCAGCAAATGTTAGTTCCCCTCCTCTTCCCTTCCTTAAGTTCTGAAAGACAATGTTCCAAATCATGCTTACACGGTATATTAGTTAAAAGGCAGATAGCAACCATAAATATATTTTCCCCTGGAGTTTCCCTTCTAACAGAATGATTAAAATGTGTGGCTCTTTTTTCTTATTTAACTTAATACACCTCTTTAAAAACTTGCAAAACTTCTACTCGAGTTTATTATATCCCTAGAGAATAAATTACAAAAAGATACTATAAAATATCCTTTTTAGTGTATGTAATTTAAAAGAGACCATGGAAGGTGGAGGCTCTCAAATCACCAAACAATACAATCTCATCAGACTGGTAACAAGAAAAGTGAAAACCTCACTAGTCAGAGGTGTTTGTTTTGAGGAAAGGAAGGAAAGAAGGAAGGAAGAAAGGAAGGAAACACCCAGCCGGATGCGTACCTATCTTGGTAGCTTCCACAGTGACCGATGATCAGACCCCCGGTGGTGACAGGACGGGCCTGTCTGTCCTGAGCTTGCCGTGGCACTGAGCATGGCAGCAGAACAGACGCACTTTCATCGTGCAGCTCCTGCCTTCACGTGTATCATTTCGCTACGTGTCGCTGACCCCAAAGGCACTAAGGTCAGGAGTGACGGAGGGGACCTGGAGGTGGTACCTGGACGCCGGGGCTTCATTCCCTCCAGCAGACGACTGGCACCTTCACTGTTCTCTGTTGTCCCTCCCACACCAGTGCTGCTCACGCCCAAATCAGGCCAGTCCTCGCCTGGGGCCTCACACGTGCAGAGACCTGCCCTCCTGTGCTCCACTCTTTCCAGGAAGATTAAATCTTACATAAATCTCACTATTTAACCA
This sequence comes from Camelus ferus, assembly GCF_009834535.1. Taxonomy (NCBI): domain Eukaryota; kingdom Metazoa; phylum Chordata; class Mammalia; order Artiodactyla; family Camelidae; genus Camelus; species Camelus ferus. The sequence goes on from NC_045730.1 coordinate 20,548,478, forward strand.
CTGAATATTTTCAAGTTTGTTACAAAGACTGTAACACACAGACCACAAGCAATCTAGCCAGCGCGTATTTTTTTATTTTAAGTTACACATAAGGGACCTTCCTGAGTGTTTTATTCAGTGAAACTCTTAAAAGTTAAAAAAAAAAGTCTATATAAAAGGTGATAAATTAAGAATATTGAAATTTAAAGTTCTATATAAGACCAAGTATATGCTCAACTGTCCTATGAGAGTAGTAATAAATATTCCACAGATTTGCATTTTGACTCCTTAACATGGTGCTAACTTCACTTTGTGTCTTTATAAGCGGCGTGCGGCACATCCTCTAACTCATCTAACAGCAGCGTGAATTTACCGATGTCAGGCGAGTTCTGAGTAGCACTGTAATGTGGTGTGAACAGAACCAGACGAGGAGTCTGAAAATCCAAACAGGTTCACCATTTGCTCACTTTGGGAGCTAGAAGTCCCTCCCCACGCTGACCGCTCTCCGCTGAGTGCGCCCTAGTCTGTGCTGAGCGCACCAGTGAGAGCTCTGCATCTCACTGACCTGAGGGCACTGCTCCTCTTGGGGAAACACGGTTTCCAAAGGTGGCCTGTCCCAATCCTTTTACCTGGATCCACCTGACAGCTTCTCTGACAGCATTCACCACATTTGTACTTATGTTTCTTTGCAACATTAAGTGATTTTTTAAAGTTTGCATAAATGCAAAGTATCATAATGATTTTTTTAGGCAATATAGTCATATATGCAGATAAAACCAGGCAAAGTAAAACAATTATCCCAATTACATTTCATTAAGTTTTTTTCAAAATTAGTGAGGAAATAGCATAAAGGCAGTGTCCGTGTACTCTCCACACAGGTTTGGAGTTTTATGGAAACTTAAGGTAGACGAGTGACTTGTCATTTTCACTTCCAACATGATCATAACCAGATTTGCTGCGAACTTCAAGAAGCTGTCACAACCCGACCCAAACCATTCTTCTGTATGAAATTTCCAAACAAAAACCTTTCCAGCAGCCTCCTTCCACGAAGGTGGATGTATCATTATTCTTATGCATCAAGTATCAACCCAGATACTGTTTTCAGCTTTGAATAAGTTGTAACATTTGTTTTTTAGCAATTCAGAAATCCAGGCTCAATATACTGTATTAAGAGTTTTCTAGGCTTGGAGACTACAATTAGGCTGCTAAACACAATCAGTTTATGAATAAGGCCCAAAACCAATGTCTAGTAAACACTTAAACTACACCCAGCACAATCAGTTCTGTAATAATAGAAACTATACATCTTCATCCCCATTCCAGTCCATGGTCATATAAGCAAATGCCCCGAAAGCCTTTTCCAGGCCAGTCATTATTTGGAGACTGACTTTGGTCTAGATCAGTTTTTCAAAGTCTAAGTTGTAGATCATGAATAGTTGATCAAATCAATCTCATGGGTCAAGAATAGCATTTAAAAAAGGACAGAACAGAAAAGTAGGAGTACCTCACATACAGTCAAGGATAAGCACTCTTTTTGAAACGTGGTTTATATAAATATGCTTGTTTTATGTAAACACACATACACACAGAGGTCTACTGCATCATGATAAAATGTGGGTCATGGTCAAAGTCTACAAGCCAGACATGTAGCTCACAGCTCAGTCTCGGTTCACCAGTCCACACAGGGGATGGGGACAGTGGGGGAGGGTACCTGGAACTGAGGCGCCAAAGGTGGTCCCAAAGCTGCCCTCCCACACCTTCACAAAAGCCCCTGCATATCCTTTGCTCTTTGGGCTCCCCAAAAGAGGAAATAAAATTTGCTTTTCATTTTCAAATAGCACTTTAAATAGAATTGATTCTGTGAGAACTCAGCAGATTTCCAAAAATAATGATTTCCAGAAGCACAATGAGGTCTTGTGAAAAAAGTCTGACATCTAAAAATTTCAGCATTTTGAAAATTTAAATTGTAATGGATAGGCATTACAGGTGAAATTGGAAAAAATCTTTCCAAGGGTGGCATGTCCACGCTGTAAAATTAAATGTGTAAAAATGTTCACTTATTTATGAGCAACAGTTTAAAATTTTATGTAAATTTTTACTTTAAAATTTAATATTTAAATATATTCTGTGCCTTTTCAAATCATTTAATTTTATTTTTTGTTACAATTCTCTCACTCATGTTTGGACATGAGAATTGGAACTGAAGGTTTATTAAATAAAGATGTAAGAAACAACTAATAATTTTTAGAAAAGAAATAGGCACAAAAACGCCTTTTGGTCCTGAGAATCATGTGACATGCAGTATTTGAGATTAGTTTAAGCCCACCTATATCTTACAATAAATCTGTTATTTGGGGGCTTCTGCAATCTATAGCACCTCAAAAACTTCTTTGGTAAAAACGACCTAACAAGGGCTTTTCTTGCTCAAGACAATGGAATGTTCCCATCCAAGAAGGGAGACCTCAGGGAACAGCTAAGGAGCAGAGAAGCGGTTCGGGAGGGAATTCAACCTCGGCTCAGTACTGGGCTGGCCACTTCAAGTAACCCGGTCACAGGCACTACCTGTAACTGGAAGCACGGCCCCTGGAGAGAGCAGCAGGCAGGGGCGGGCGGGGGCAGGTGAGAGCAGGTGAGGGGGTGGGGTAGGTGGGGTAGGGGAATGGGGGTAGTTGGGGGCGGGTGGGTGGGATGGGGGTAGTTGGGGGCGGGCGGGGTGGGATGGGGGTAGGTGGGGGAGTAGGTGGGGGCGGGCGGGACGGCACCTCCCCTACCGGCGCTAGCGGGCGCTGCTTCCCGGCACCTGCTCGGGCCGCACACTTACCTGCGGCCCCAGGTCCGGGCGAGGCCGAGCGGCGGTGGGGGCGCACCGGGGCCCCACCTGCGCGGGCGGCCGGGCGGCCGGGAGGGCAGGGTGACTCAGGCCCTGCGTGACCGGCTGACGTCAGTGTCCGCCCGGCTGCCCGCGGCTGACTTCCAGCCCCCGCCGCGCCGGTTCCAGGAAAGGCCGTGACGCCACCTCTGGACCAGGACTGAGCGGCCGCCGCACAAACCCCCCGACGCCGGTGTCCAGCCGGTCCTGCAGCTCTGATCCGACACCGCAAGGGAATCGGAAGCTGCCTTTTTCACGAGTCGAGCAGAATGTGCGTTACCGCGCAGCTGCGCTGGGTCCGCAACAGGTTGCAGGTGAAGCAACAGCTGATTTCAGCGGCGAGACGCGCGGAGGGGGCCAGGGTCGGTCCGCGCCGTCAGCGGCGCAGCACGTACCGGGCAGCGGGCACCGGGCACCGGGCAGTAACGCGCCGGCCCCCTAACCGCGCCGGGCACTCACGCTTCCAGAGTAAAGAAACTTCTCCCTCCTCGGCTGCTAGAAGTTAGCACTTTCCCGAACACCAGCGGTCCCTACATCGTTCTTCTAAACTTCAACCCAAATCCGCGGCATCTGACTCCCCGCTGGAACTCTCACCTGTGTCGTCCCCAGTCACGGCCATGACGGGCCCCGCGCGCACCGCGCCGCCGGACCGCGCGCCGGCGCCGAGTGTTCCAGGCCAGCGGCGCGCGCAGGGCGAGGGGGCGTTGGCGTCACCGTGACGTCCCCGGCCCCGCGCTGCCGTCAGTGCCCTTTGTCACAGGCCGGCTCCCCGAAACCAAACCCTAGCAACCCTTCCTGTGACGAACCAGCTCAGTGCTCTGGTGTCTCGTTTTTACATAAAATTCCGCTGAGTTGGGCTCCGGCAAAAAAAAAAAAAAAAAAAAAAATCTCCTTAGCATGAAGAATGACATGTTACAGGGGCTGCTGCTTTATCATTGTTCTGTCCAAGGTTTCTAAGAAGCCAAAGTGGTTATAAACCCTACATATTTTTCATAACTCATAGAAGCAGAAAACTACTGATTAACAACTGAAGGGGGAGGGCAGAGCTCAGTGGCAGAGTACGTGCTTATCAGCACGCGCGAGGTCCTGCCCCTGGACCGCCAGTAAAAAAAGGGAGTAAAGAAATAAACCTAGTTACCACCCCCTGCACACACACACAACTGACAATCAGCCAGAAAAACACTGTGAAACACAGAAGCAGACACTTCTAAATGTTCACCAATACTCTAAATCGACCAAGTAAGAAATAGCCAGCTACCTTAGTTCACTAAACACATTTTTATTTGCTACAACACCATAAAATCCAGCCTTTCCTAAGATGATACAGAATTTGCTAATTTCACTTGCAGGGAATAGATACTTAAATTTTAAAAATTCACTGTGCCAAAGTAGCAAGTACTAAATAGCATTTTTCCATAAAAATTAGAATAAAACATATGAATTTGCTGTTATTCAAACTTTTTCACCCACAAAAACAGCTATTTCATGTGGCTAGGTCTAATATACTAGCTTACTAAATTAAATATCCTTGAAAAGAATATTGTGATTTTGAAAAATCACAATTACTATTTGTCAGTTTTTTAAAACATGTCCAACTTCATGTGGGTAATTAACAAGGGTTCAGCACACGAACAGCTAGCAATTCAACTGCAAAGTCAGACAGAAGACAGGTGCCTGTTCCACCGTCTGGCAAACCACAGCCCTGGGGGAAATGACACGCATCTCCACCACACAAAGTAAGGGCCGTATCACTGACCTTTATCCTTAGCAGTGCATTTACAAAGCCCATTCCCTGGATAAGTACGAGTCAACCCGACCTTACATCAATGCAAGGGCAGTCCACCACATTTCTGCCTTATTCGAGTAAGCACCTCTAGTAAGACCTCAGGGCCCTTACACTTGGACGCTTAGCAGGTGAAACATCGTGAGGACCCGTGTTTCTAGTCATTCTCCAGAGCACAGAAACTAAAGACACCCTGGCTAAGTCAAAAAGTCCGGGGCCCAACCCAGAATCCAGGGAGGACTTTTCTCCATCCCAGCCACACCTAAGGGCTTGGTTCCAAGAACACGAGTCAACTTTATTTCAAATTCCAGAAATTTCAAGTTGATTTTAATCTCAACATTCCTTTAAATTGGCACTTAGGTGCTCAGTAAAGATTAGTGTTAAAAAAAAAGGGTGGAGGAAGGAAAGGAAGAAGGGAGGTTGGCTGCGTGGCCGACTGCTGCCATTGGTAAGGTTTCAGTAAACCCCCTGGACCAGACAGACTGGGTTAATCAGCACACAGAACTAGTAGCCTTTTCCCAGAGGAGTGCTTCGCTTTAGCTCAGTAAAGGTTACTGAACATTTATCACGCCAGGGACTGTGCTACGACTAAAGACCCCTGTCCAAACAGAAGTGACCCTGTGGGCACAGGAGGAGCCGGCAGGGGGTCCTGTGAGCCAGACCTGGATGGGGGGGGGGGGGCTTCCGAGGGAAGTGCTGGCCCATATGGCACCTGAGCAGTGCCCACCTCTGGGGAAGTGCTCCTGCCAGGGCCCAGGGCCATATGTGAGGGCCCGGAGAGGAGAGGGGGCCTCTCCCGTCACAGGAAGTGACAGAAATGCAGCACAAAAGAGGGAGCAGCAGAGGGAGGAGGCCAGGCCAGGCAGCATGGCCTGGATCAGGCAGAGGAGGGGGCTCTGCCAAGGGTTCTGACCGTGGCTCACAAGTAACAGGCACTCACCAAGAGCTCCAAGCGGGAGGCTGGCACGACCACGTGAATTTTAGAAGCACCACCCCTAACCACAGAAGGGAGAGTCTAGTGGAGAAAGGGAAACGCTGGAGGCAGAGACTTTCGGGTTTAAGCCACAGTAGTAGTTCCCAGAACCCCGGGGAGCGACGAAGAGAGAGCCTGGTGGACAGCAGTGAAGAGACGGTGCTTTAGCAAGGAGAGAGAGTGACAGGCACCACCAGGTTTCTGGCTGAAGCAACAGGGTGGATGGCTCCTGAAACGGGAACAAAAGGAGACCTGGGGTAGAAGGGATGGAAGCAGGCTCTGGACTTCAGGCATCAGAGGTGTGGGCAGGGAGAGGTCACCCAGGGCAGGCACTCAGGCCAGGCGGAGGGGGCCCAGGATGTAACCCTGAGGGCCACCACCACCCTCAGGAGCTGGGTGGAGGAGACTGGAAGAGAGACAGAGCACCAGGGAAGTGAAGGCAGCAGAAGCCAACAGCGCTAAATGCTGCAGAGGGACCCACCTAGAGGAGGACTGAGGCTCCCAGACACTGCTCTGACCTTTCAAGGGGAGGACACGCCGGGAGGTGGGCAGAGTGGGCAGAGAGGAGGGCAAGACCCCATGGACCCTGCTGCTGAACGGACCTAAACTCCTGGCCATTATTATCTTAAAAAGAAGGAGAAGCAGAAAAGAAAGAAGAGAAGAGAAAAAGGAAAAGGAAAGGGAAGGCAAGGGAAGGAGGAATGAAGACGGGAAGGGAAAAAGCAGACATCTTGTATTTGACATAAACATTCACACAGCATCACAGGGTGATTCACAAAGAATCACGTATTATTAGAAGTAATTAGGGGAGGGTGTAGCTCAAATGGCAGAGAGCATGCTCAGCATGCATGAGGCCCCAGGTTCAATCCCTAGGGCCTCCATCAAATAAATACATACAAACATAAATAAGCCTAATTACTATCCACCCCCCCAAAAATGTAATTAGAGTTCAGGAAGGTTCATGGATAAAAGACAAGCTTTTAAAAAAAAGTATTTTTCCAGCAACAACTAGAAAACGTAACAGAAAGCCACCACTCATCATAGCAACAAAACCATCAAGCATTCAAGAACTAACTGGATACAGAGTATGACAGACTCCTATGGAGAACATTTTAAACCGGTCAAAGAAGTTACGGTCTGAATAAGAAAGACAGTCTGTGCTCTGCTGGTGAAACGTAAATTCATGCAGCCGCTATGGAAAACAGCATGGAGGGTCTTCAGAAAACTAAAACCAGAATTACGATATGATCCAGCAACCCCACTTCTGGTTATTTATCTGAAGAAGATAAAAACACAAACCCAGAAAGACCTCCACACGCCCACGTGCACTGCAGCAGTAGTCACAACAGCGCAGACGTGGAAGCGATCTAATTGTCTATCGACAGATGACCAGGTAAAGCAGATGTATACAAGCGCAATGTAATTTATTCAGCTATAAAAAAAGGAAATTCTGCCGTTTGTGACAATCTAGACAGACCCCCAGGGCAGCGTCATGCCAAGTGAAATCAGTGAGAGAAAGACACGCTGTATGATCTCACTTACATGTGGAATCTAAACAAAGAAAGAAAGAAACCCAAACTCAGACACAGAACACAGACTGGTGGTTGCCAGAGGTGGGCAGTGGGGGTGGGGAAATGGGTGAAGGGGGTCAAAAGGTACAAACTTTCAGTTATAAAATTACTAAGTCCCAGGGATGTGAGGATACTGGGTTGCGTATCTGCAAGGTGCTGAGAGTAGGTCTTAGACGTCCTCATCACATGAAAAATAATCTGTAATTATATATGGTCAAGGATGTGAACTAGACCTACTGTGGTGACCACTTACTGTGACTTACACAAATGTCGACACACCATGCTATACACCTGAAGCTAATATAATGTTATGTGTCAATCACACCTCAACAAAACAAAAGGCTTCAGTTCTCCCTAAATTAATCTGTAAATTAAATGTAATCTCATCCTTGGTTTTATTATATTATTATTACTTGGAAACTCAAACTTATTCCAAATGCATGTGAGAGAACAACAGTTCACAAAAGCTAAAACAGCACTAAAAAAAAAGTTCAAAGAAAAAAAGGGCACTTGTTCTGTGACAGAAAACCCAGGTGGTGTCAGCACGCAGAGCGAGAGAGACCAGACTGCAGGAAAGAAACCCAGGCTGCGCAAGACCCAACGCACAGGGGCGGCGCCCCACATCCATGGGGAAAGGCCTGACTGGTGGGCAGGCAACACGGGCGCCACACATGGAGAAGACATAAGCGTGGTTCCCAGCTAGCACTCACACAGAGGTGGCTTAAGGGCAGAATGTGAAAGGTAAAACCATAAAGCCAGCAAAATCAATGCAGAAAAACATCTTTGTGACTTACAGAAGAAAAAGAGTTCTGAAAAGCTCCAAAGTACCAAACTTATATATACTATCGATGCAAAACATGAGACATTTAAAAAAATCTCCTCCTTAAAGTATCACGTTCTCAGTGGACTTCCCATATAAAAGAGATACAAGAAAAGTGCTTTCTTTATGATTATTCATTTAAACATACAGGGTTCCTGAGTATCGAGGAAACAGAACGGGTGCTTTAATTTTATATTTAAAACATTAAAGTATTGGGAAAATAAAAAGGATTTTTTTTAGTCCATAAATGTCACCACTTTAGCTATTCCTACACTTATATTATAGTCCATATTGGCCCCCCAAATACCGAAGAGTAAAGCTAATTATCAAGAGATTTATCAGTTATAATCTGTTTTCTATACTTGTGATACTTTCAAACTAAAAGAACTGATAGTACTCCCCTTAAAATTAGTGCAAGTGAACCGAGGGGAATATAATTAAACTAAAACGCATGGTTTTTGAAAGCTGTACTGAACACATATGGTTATCTGAGCACGACTGAATGAAATTAAAATAATGTATAACTCAGTTTTAATTGAAATCTTAGGTTATCCTAAAAGCTTAAGGCTCTATCCCAACTGTTTGATTTCACTGCTCGCAGCTTCCATAAGAGGAAGAACCTCAGAATTGAAACATACCAAGAATGGTGTAGAGGAAAAACAGCACTGGCTTTGAAATGAGAGGTCTAGAAAGCAGACTTGAGTGCAACAACTGGGGAAAAACCCAAATTCAGTGCATCGTGGACAGGATACTTAAATTTTCCTAGACCAGGCACTAAAAACATACTCAGTACAATGTTTATAACCCCCAAATGAAGAATATTTACTTAATTTAAAATTCATTCAAGTTTCCAACTCCCTTTTTCCATTACGCTACCCTGAATTTAACTTTTCTATAGAGCCAATAAAACCTGCTAAAAGCTGGAAATTATATAATTTATTTAATTTGTTGTTTAATATACTAAGATATTTCTTCTTCAAGCCCCTTTAAGTGTCCCCTTACCCCTCAAATCTACCTGTGTATTTCAGAAAACTATGAAACCTCCAGGGAATGGCATTCTACCGTAACCCCCAGGTACGCTAAACGTATTAGACAAATGACATATACCTTGAACCACCACCTGGCTGCCTGGGACAAAGAACTGCTGTGTGCCATCAGCTGACTGCGCTGCGTACTGTACGATTGTAGCACCTGGCGGAGGAGCTCCTGAGTTTGTCATTGTTAATGCCTGCAGGCCCTGAACACCGTCAGATCCTGGGGTAGAAATCTGGATTGCTCCACCTTGGGCTATAGCAACTTAACAGAAAAAGAAAAGAAATATTAGAGAATTTCAAGATTCGTTTTTAATAACCCCATATTGGAAGCATATACTCTGGGTCTATTTATTACCAAAGCTTCTCATTCTCAGGTTACCCTCAGGTCCCTGTGCTGAGCTGATGAGGGGACCCGCCCGCATGGATAATACTCTGAAAGAGCTCTGGACACTTGAAAATCTCTTACACTCAGAACTGTTTGAAACAGAACTCATGGCATTTGCCTCCTCCCTGGCATCCCTCCACCTAGATATTTAAGAGAAAGCGTGGAGGTGTGGACAGGGAGAGCCTCTTAATCTTCTCCACTCTTTCCTCTATTTTTAGTTACAGAAAAACAACATTCTTCTAACATTTAAGAAATGGCCCATTAAATTCCATTGAGCATTATAATTACAATGAATTTGTACCTTCATTCAGCAAACATTTGTCTAATTTATCATCAAAAGAAAGTATCTCCTAATGGAATATATATTATACATGTTGGCTTTAAAGCTCAAGTCTATAAAACTGTAACCGTTACCACTTTGACTATGTCAGGAGAATCCTGAAATACAAAACATTAAGTTGGAAAGAACCTTAAAAGGTAACTACTGAAAGAATTTGTGCTACAATATTTACCTCTACTAAGCGTCTTGAACAAGAACAGCTAATGGCAACAAACAGGAAGCAGACGTCCTTTTAAACAGTGGGACTTGCCAGCCACATTTAAAAGTTAACACATTAACAGAAAGTTTCAAAAGAATAATTGATCAAACGTTACGTTTTTAAACTTCACTCTAATGGACAAGTAAGTACTGTTGAAAATACCTGAATTGTACATAGTTTAACATAAAGATTATGACGCCATGTTTGAGTTTAAACACTAGAGATTAAGTGGAACCAAGGGCTATCCTTGTTAAAAAGAAGGAAATCACAGCGGGGAGGGCATAGCTCAGTGGTGGAATGTGTGCTTAGCATCGTGAGGTCCTGGGTTTAGTTCCCAGCACCTCCGTTAACAAAAGAAATAAAATTACATATAAATTAGCTAACTAGACTTTACAATGAAGATAAAAATAATACATAATCAGAATAACACAGCGCCTATAAATCAATGTCAGTGCCTTACAGGAGTGTTGTAGCAGTGTCCAGAGCACACCTGAACATTTGAGTCAGTCCCTAACTCTGTAACGGTATCTAAGCAAAGGACCACGTAGGTGACCGCCTGACCTGAGAATCCTGGAGAGAGTAACCACCACCACACACCTTCAGTTCTTTGACCTGCGGTTCTCAGGCTGACACAGAAAGATGGGTTAACTTTTTTTTTTTTTAAGATTTCGACACAGAGGCACCGTCTGGTTCTGTTCGTTGACAGGCTGCTATACGATTGACAGAAACTGAAGAATCAGTTACCAAATGTTAACAGCGCTATGGTTGAGAAACTCGGAGTGATCTCACTTTATTTATCTGGCTCACCTGGAGTCTCACACTCTGTGCACATTTTACAAACAAGCTTTCACCAGGAGTCTCCAGAGATTCCAAGGGTCTCAGGACTTACTCCTTAATAGTAAGAGGATTTGAGAGCAGTCTGAAAAAGGAGGGCTTTAAATCACTCTTCCTCTCTGGACATGAATGAGGTTCACACGTGATCATTTGTGTGAATGCATATTTTCAGTTGAGAGTCTGACGTCATAGAAATGGCACTTTAGAAAGAACACACCCAAGCAGTGTGACCACAAAGCCCAGCAAACAGCAGGCACTCAATAAACAAGATGCATGAAGGGCAATCATCGCCTCAAGATAGAGTCTATAACAACAACTTAGGCCACTTGTGAGCCTAGAAGAGTTCCATGAAGTATGGTTTCCAGTTATAATTATAGAACTGAATTTTCCATATTGACAACACAATTATCAAGCTTTTGAACTAGTGAAAAATCTAAGGTGAGAGCAGTTGCTTCCAAGGATAAGAACCATGAAACAGGTAGATGACAAGGATCCTTTCTTTTTTCTTTTTATACTTTTTCAGTCTTTTTTCCCCCAGTGTTTCCCCATAGTTCCAACCAAACTTCTTTGCTTTCACACTGTGTAAAACTGATTTATCAAGAATCTGTTCCTCTGATCATTTTATTTTCTGGTCATTATATAATTAGATGTGGAAAACAAAAGCCACATACACACACACACACACGCACACACAAGCTGGCTCTAGGAGGGAAACACTTCTGATGAGTCTTGTCCTTTAATCTGGCTTTTATTTTTCACACCAGAGGTGCTCTTGATTTTGGCGTTATCCAACAACAGAGGGCCTTCCCATACAAAGCCTCTCAACTGACAAGAAACAAGATTTCCCAATGTTTCAGGATACCAGAAATACGCTTTGTGGGCATGTGTGTGCATTCAAAAGATCTGAGGAGGAAACTTATTAGGTTACAAAATATTCAAGGATAGCATTAATATGTTTTCAGTAAACACACATCAAGATAAATGGTAGGAAAAACTAAAATGAAATTAACAGAATGAATTTAGTCATATCCTGTTTTAGCTAATTACTATTTTTTAACTTATAAAAATTTTCTAGTGAACAGAAAAGGTGAAAGAATTTTGTGTTATTTACTTTCCCTGCCCACTCATTCCAAATCGTTTGTGTGTGTGTGTGTCTGGAGTATATCTTTTTTTTTTAATTAATTTTTTATTGGAGGTAATTAGGTTTTTATTTATTTATCTTTAATGGAGGTGCTGAGGATTGAACCCAGGATCTCATGCGTGCTAGGCACACACTCTGTCACTGAGCTATACCCTCCCTCTTATGTCTGGCGTATTTCAAAACAAATCTCAGATATCATGTCTGGCTGATCATTTTTAAATAAAATGATTGGCCCCTATCAAGGCCATTAGTGACCAATACAAAAAAAAAAAAAAAAAAAAAAAACCTCCATCTTCCTTCTGATTTTACTTCAGGGCCTGAGGTTTTATTAATGCTCTCCTGGACAGACACATGCAACTGCGACATCAAAGCTCACACCTTCAGCCACTTCGCTGTTCCTGACGAAGAGTCCACACTGGCCTGTGAATACTGATTAGGACTTAAGCAGCAGTAAGAGTGGTTTATCATTTTATACTTTACGTATACTTGTTTTCCTCAGTAGCATTACAGTTTGATGAAATCATCTAAACTGCATTAAAACTGAGCAGCTCGGTTATATAATCAATTCAGTTCTACCTTAACGCTGTTGCTGACTGGCTCAAGCCTGCTCATGTGTCACCTGCGTGTAGCAGTACCGGGCGGAGGGTAAGGCCTGTTGTCCTGGCTGCTCTGGGACGTCCCTAGCTCCCCCCACCTCCACCCCGATGTCTCAGCTGAGCTACACTCCATAATTAAGCAGGTTGGGCTGTAACCGCGGGCTGAATGTTGAACACAATGACCTTGAAAGAGAGTTTGTCTAGAGAGTATAATTCGTTAATTTACTAAGTGTTTTTCTACTTAGCTTTAGTAGTTAAATAAATGTCTTTATATACATTACTATGTAGTCATGATATTTCATTTCAAATCAGTGTTAAGCCGAGTATGTTCTCACCAAACTTACTGTCCACCATGTAACCAAGATGATATCATACCAACTAGTCTAGGCAGTGAGTTCTTAGAAAATTCCTGGTGTACGGAACTGTTTAAAAAACCCGCCACTTCCACCCCTCACTGCCACTGAGCACTTCCCTCCCAGAGCCTTTAAATATCACTGAGGCAAGGAAAATACTACTTACGGGATGGAAATTCAAAAATTTTGGTAAAATTTTAATTAAAAAATACTATTTTCAGTCTGGTATAATCAGTAAAGAGGGCAGAAGAGAAAAATAAGGATGCAAAGCCGAAAAAAAGAGTTCATGACCAAATGAGGAAGTGTGATTCATTTAAATTAAGACTTCACTTGACCTCTTTCTCACTTGATGCTAACATCTTTTTAATCCTAAACCTCTATACATGAGCTAATTCAAATACATAAACTTGTAAATGTTTACTTATCATTTAAAACCATCTGTATTCCAAATTGCAATAAAAAGTTTCATAAATAAAATTTCATTGAATGAACTTTAAAAAGGAATAGCAGACCTTATTCCAGTGAATTCTCAGCTTGAAATTCAAAAAGTGAGCACAAACCAGAACCTGTGAGTACCTGGGCCTTAAAAGCCAAGAGGTGGATGCAGCAGAAGAAAGCCTGAGAGCCCCGGCTGTACCGGGAGCAGCAGCGCTGGGGTTAAGGAGCCAGGCTGGCACTGAGTACACACCTTCCAGGAGGGCTTTGAAAGGAACCTTGGGAGCATGTAAGCAAAATCAGTCCCAAGAATGATAAATGCACCATATTCACTTTAGAATGTGCAAGCCTAGCACACAGACTCCTCTTAGAAGAAGTGGAATCAGAGTGCACTCATTTGTGTCTCCTGAGAATTCTGAATTCTTCAAGCAGTCCACAAAGCTCATGTATCTTTCTTCATTATGGTGGGTTTTCAGGTTGACCCACTTTCCTTCGGGTTTAAGAATGTCAGTAAAGATGGGTTAATAGAGACTCATTCTAACAACATTCCTAGTAAAATAAAGGAGCAAGCAGAGAGACAGGGATGTTTAGAAAAAAAAAAAAAAGTTGAAGTCTTGGGTGATAGTCCTTATGAGTAAGGGAAGAGGCTGGGTAAAGCAGATGAAGGGTTCAAAACAACTGTCTTTAGGGAAAATTTAGTGAATTAAGAAACTTCCAACATTTACATTTCTTCACCTGCGACAGCACATACAGAAGAACCACAACTTCGACTCTGGGTTCACTCCCATTTCATGCACGTCTTAAATGTCTCAGGCAGCGAGTACCATTCTTCGCGAGTTCTAAGACTATCCAAACCACCATCTTTCAGAAAGAGTCTCTTGAGACAGAACAGATTTTCTTTGACCGGAGCGACTTGCTGGGCACACAGCAGACCTGTCACCGAGATCTGCACCCCAGTAAAGATTTCACAAGTGCAGCTCACTTTCTTGGTGTTGCAGTAAAGAATCCCTGCCTATTTTAAGTTATTTTCCCTACTCCCAGAAATAGCCTATTCTAACTTTCACTTCTTATTTTTGTGATTGAAAAAATAAGCTGAAATAATAAGCCCAACTTCCGTCAAATACCTCATTTTCAAGTATTAACGTGCCTACTTGTATATAAGAAAACCCGAGTGCATTTATTTTTATTTTATTTCTTCAACTTTGACTCACAAAGGCCTTTTAGTTTAGTTCTTTTGTTTTTAACTCCAAGTAAATCATTATACCAAATTACAAATAAATAACAACAATACTTTATAGGAAAAAAGGAAACAAAGCGATGTTTAGGAGAACGTCATCCATGGATAAAAGTTGAAGAATTAAAAATTTTTTACAATAAAAAGTTACAAAATGGTCTCAAAAATGGGTACATGCAAATACACAGAAAAATCGCCAGAAATCCTAGTAAAATAAACTCCTCCATTCCAAAAACCGAAGGACATTAGTAATTGTTTCTATTTCTAGATACTCAGGAACATTAACACATTAATTTCAGTTGTTATTGCTGGTAAGAAATGATTGATGAACATGGATCTGATGTAGGTATAAATATACATTTACCCTCCAGTTAAAGCAAATGACTTCTAAAGAAAAGTTTGAATGTTAGTATTCACTTTTCAGATGACAGAATTACCAACATAAGTGTCACTAAATGTCTATGAAATGCATGTTTAAAAAAGGCAATATCACTTTTTTGTGAACCAATGAAATGGCAGTTTTTACCTACAGAGAGCACACGAAGGACAACCACACTGCTCACTGAAATTCCTGCCTGCATCTTAGTGTGTGGGTGCAAACTGAGAACCCCAAGTAAGAAATCGTCCATAACTTCTCATGTGGCAAAGAGATAAATGTCTACCTGCTAAACATTCGATTGTCTAGTTCTCAACCAGAAGGGCTGACTCCACTCCTGACACTCACGTGCCCCACCCCAAGGTGCTGCCCCCCTGCAAGTGTGCGCCGGAGCAGGGAACCAGGCTGTGGTGCAGCGGAGGGGAGATGGCAGCCACCGTAACTACGACCAAGGCGCTGCCTCAGCCAGCCAACCGCTCTGGTAAAACCTGTCTTCTCCGTTTGTCTCACGCTAACCCCAGAGTCTGGCAATTAGTGTTATTCCCACTTCACAGACCAGAAACCTGAAATTCGAAACTCTCGCTCTGACCCCGGCAGTGGAGCACAGGGCCGGTGCCGCCTGCCCTAACCCGTCCCCAGCTCCAGCGCTCTCTCCACCCCCAGCACAACTTCACATCACGTCTGTGGGTACTAACCAGGTATGTTAACCCTCAGCCACCCCGCCCAGGTCACTTGTAAAGAGATCAGTGCGGAGCAGCAACAGGACCTGCTGGAGAAATGCCGAGGGGACAGCGTCTGAGCTCTCCCTCCTACTGAAGACGTCTTAGATTGTTCCAGCAGTGACTGCCAACTTTCCCCATTGTGACACAAAACAGAAAATGATACTATGTGCACGGCCCGCTGCTCAAGGTCAGAGCTGACCAGCCAGGAGTTCCAGTAGCCCCAAGCCCCAGCCAGCCACTCCAGGGCCTGGGGACCTGCATGGGGACTGATGCACACCAGGGAGCAGGCTCTGACTTAACGGTCCTAAAACTCCCGCCGCATGGTCCCAGCAGGCCAGACGAGGGAGGCAAATAAATCAGAGAAGCAATACAAGAGAAATGAAATTGAAAAAATCCTCAGGGTTTAACTCTTACAGACCGTGGGGAGGTTTCTTTTCCTAACGTTGACTCTGGACACGTCCAAGCAGCACCCTGTAGAGGGTGTGGACAAATTACAGCCCAGTTCTGCCAGGTATCAGGGTGAGAGCTAGCCAAAGAACCGAAATCACAAAGGCAGAATTCATTTAATACTGCAAATCTACCACCACTAAAAGAAAAGCCCTAAAAACTAATGACTCTATAAGGTTTTCCCACAGACTATAGCTTGCTTTAGCAGCCAAGTCATAAGTTAAGACTTGACACTTTTTGTAGGGAGTATTATTTTCTGAGGGAAAACAGAAAATACATCTAAAATCTTAACACTGTACTTGGATCAACACAGTAATTAACATCACACATATTCCTGTACCTAACTAGCTTTTTCTAAAAAACATTTTTTTCAGTCCTTTTTCCATCTTTTCCTCCCCACTTTTCTTCCCAGCTCTTATATTTTACTGAAGTATTTTTATGTACCAAACATAAAAATTCTTGACTTGGGAAAAGACTAGTGCTTTAACTGGAGCAAAAAGCACAGAATTAACAGCCCATTAAAATGCGCAAGACTAAATGTGAATGTATCTGTTTATTTCCAGCTTTTGGTGCTTAAAATTTCAAGTAAAATGATGTCCAATCGCTTTAGTTTAAAAAAGATAAATCATTTTCCCATCCTCTTCTAGAAAAAGCTGTAGCACAAATTAACACAGTAGAGAATTACATTCGAAACATAATTTAGAAAACATATGTACCTCTTCTAGATTCGTCAGTATAAAATGTAATTGTTGGTAACAAAGGCCAACAAGAATGAAACAGACTTTGTATCTCATCAGGGTCACATGCATCATAAAGGCAGTGAGCTTTAAACCTGTATGAGGCACGAACATAAACATACAGACAGGAGACACCCTCCCTTTGCATTTACCTCAAGGTTTTCTTCTATTTGGTAAAACATTCTTTTACTTTTCAAAAGTCTACAACAGCTGTCAGGCCCAATCTCTCATTTCTCTGACACACTCTTCCCACACAGCTTAGTATTATGATGCACCGTGACAAGGGCACGTTAGTCCAAAACCAGGCGCTCCAGTAGCGCAACAGGCTCAGGCGAGTGCTAGGCCCCGCCGGCGCGGCATACATACTGTATTGCCCCGTGCTGGTCTGGTAAATGCTAGTCGGCACTGCCATCGCAGCCACGTGAGGGGGCACGCCTTCCTCCTCTGACTTTTCTTCAATCTTGGGAACACCAGCCACATCAGAGGAAAGTTCATTCAGTATTTTTCTAAAACATAATTTGACAGTATAAATGATTAAGATGCATGAATGAGATTTAAAGCAGAAAAAGCTACAATGGGAGAACCCATGTGATGCACAATTATTCTCCCTTTTTGGAAAAAGTATCATGACAGTATCATGACTTAACTTACCTATAAGAGGGTCTTCGTGAAAGGATTTCTCTCCGTTTCTGAGAGTCAGTTACACCTTCTGATTCTGCAGAGTCATCAGCCTCTGCGATGGCTACTACCTACAACACAAGAGTTCCTGGAATGCAGTGCGAAATGCGTGCTGTCTCACTCACGGCCCAGGGCCCAGGGTCTCAGTGCAGCACCAGGCCAGCGCACCAAGTGGGGCGCACACAGACCCCAGCACCCAGGCTGCGGGGCCAGTCGGCGGGCCTGGGACGGCCACTTACAGGTGCCGCAGAAACACAAACGTCAGGCGAGCCTTCACAGGAAAGCACTAGATGTAGGGACTTAAGACCTAAGATCCCAGCCCTGGGAACACTCTCATGAATCCAGCCGGGGCCGCTGGCCACAACAGCAGGAGAGTCTCGGTTTCACAGCACCACTGCTGACCTGAGCTGGGTCTCCAGGCTACACCCTGGATACGTCCGTGGAAGAAGCAACTTGTTTAAGAAGATGAACACACAACAAGCCTGGTTAAAGTCAGGCTTTACCTTTAAGAAGTGGGCTGGGGCTTGATGGTGGGAGGTCTTGAAAGTCAAAATAAGGAATTTCTCCTTAAAAGAAAGATCCCAGTTTTAAGCATGAGTTCACTTTTTAAGTAATAATATAATAATATAATAACATGGTTATTAAAGAAAGTCAGAAAACTGAACTAATGGCCTCTTTATGACTGCTCTCAGTACATTCAGCCACTTATTACTCAGGGCCTAGCATAATTCTCAGTTTAGAGAACTCAGTTTACTTATCACACTTACGTGGGCATTTGATTTGGGCACAATCAAAAGAGCTTACTAAAGTACCAACAGTGCAAGCAGGAGGATGTACCTCCTAAGGCACACGGCTGTGCACAGGTGTTCACCCGCACGCTTGACAGTGCGCCTCTGGGGGTGGACACCCCCACACAAGGACACTCACCCATGAGTAGAAGCTGTTAGAGAAAATGTCGTTGCAATCAGACACCCACACCTCACCACCTGCTAGTCACCACTTTACGCTGGGCTTTCACGCATCTCTCATATAATCACAGCAGCCTCCTCGTGTGGCTGTGACTCTAGGAAGCAAAAACTGAAGTTTATAATTCGACAGGTAGGAATTCTGAAACAAGATCCACAGGCACCTATCTCTAACACAATTCAATAATCCATTTAGCAAAATCCAGAAGAGCCTACTGAGGATGGGAACCTGCCAGGTGAAAACCAGGTGGAGACATCTGCACTCAGTGAAAGTCATAACACAAGGAGAGTGCAAAGGCCTTCTTGCTTCATAATTAGGGTCAGAAAGAGTCAGAAACTCCCAGAATCAAACAAAGGTCATCCCAAAAAAAAAGACAACACTGAGGCTCGTTCCTACACTTCTGAATGACGAGAAAGACCACCACGCCAAGAGCTAACCAAGCCTTAACGCACGTGGGGACTGCTTCCAGTGCCGCGTTGCAGGCCTCAGCTCATCCCGCAAAGAACTGGGTTCAACTTGCACGAAAAGGACAAGACTGTAAGCAGCTACATTTTCCTCAGCATCTTTTTGTCAGCAATTAGGTTCAAATAATTTAAACATTTAAAGGATAGTAACAGATCTTAAAAAGGAACAGAAATAAATTCAGCAAAAGAGAAAAGTATGCTTTAAAAAAAATGCACACGTAATAATTCACATCTATTGATGCCAAAAATGTTTTGGCTTCAAGAAATGTTAAGCATTTATGACCAACTTTGATATTAATAAATAAAAAACTACATCTCTGGTTCACAACCACAACACTAACCGTGTCTTAAAAAAAACCAAGGTTTAATCTGACATATGAACATAACAGCAGGGAAACAACAAGATCACATCACACACACTGAATTAACAGTGAACCTAAACGTCCACCCACTACCGTGAGTGTCGGGGGCAGGGGGCATCAGTGCTGCAGACCTCACGTCACCATGCGCATCAGACATTGCCGGAGAATCCCCCAAGTACTTCCCAACACCTATGGAGAGCTCTGCTGACACACTGAGTTTGAGCCCAGAACAACAGCGTAAAGCAGAGTGACTCGGAGCCGAAAAGGAGACCGCAACCCAAGTCAGATCCGTGCAGCCCGCCCAGCCCAGTGCACCTCGCACACAAGGAGGAAACCCCTCCAAGCGTTTCACAGTGGTATTTGAGCATAAAAGCTACACAAAGAAAATGATGGTAAATGGATTAGTAAAAGAAAAAAAAAAGCTCAAGGAGGTCAAAGGCCGATCACCCGGGAAGGAAGCTGACCTGCACCGCCTGTGTCTGTGGTGACGGGGTGCCCGATGGCTGTGGTGTCTGAATTACTCCCTGGACATGGACAGTCTGGCCCGAAGGTAACTGTACCAGAGTCACAGTGGGGGAGCCTCTTCCGGTGCCTGGTCCAGCTACAGAAACCTGCAAAGTGATCATCGTGGAGGATTAAGGCTGGACCTTCTCTTCGCCCTTTCCGTTTTTCTTAAAGAGACACCATTCACTGTTAGGACTGGCCTGGTTTCCCTGCTTCTAAGAAATGGCAGGCAAGCCAGGGTCCTTACCATTAGGAGATGGTTACTGTCCTGGAACGGTCATCCCCTGATGTGACACATACTAAAGAACCCATGCTCCTCACTTTCGGGTCCCATGCTTCGGTGGCTAAGAATGTTCCAAGCATGAGGTTCTAAAGCAGTTAAACTACCTCACTAGGACTGCTCGGCTACCAACAGTGAAGCCTTCTTTAGGCCAGAGTATAAGCTACCCTCTACTTCTAGAGAGAAATTAGAGGCAGAACTTAAACATGGTACATTGTTTCTTAATAAATGAAACTTGTTACATATATTACAGTGGCTAGTCTTCCAGATACTAGCTGATGCCTCGTCTCTATACTGATGAAAACTGCCATTACTTTTATGCCCCTGTCGTCGCCAAAAAGGCCCTGGCCAAAAAAACCCCAGGACCTCCCATGCCCCCAGCGTCTCTGAACCAGAGAAAGCCCCCTCCCCACGCCCCAGCATCCAGAGAGGGCCAGAAGCTTCCCGAGCTCACACAGGAGGAGAGGGCCACCACTTCCCAGCTACCCTGGGTGCCTTCGACAAAGATCCCTGCGCAGAACACAATAAACCTTCACTCCTCTGGACTTCAAAACCTGCCAAGTTTCTAGTTTGTAAATAACTCGCTCCTATGGGCCAGAGTAATCTTAGAAACTCTACCTCGTTCTACTGAGTTTCACTCTTCATTATGACTTGCTCAAAACAGTCAAAGACTTTGGAAATGAAGGAGGCTACTGGTTTCTATCGTGAGTGGTAGGAAAGCACAGAAGCTAAAACATTTTCAAGAAAGCCTCTGCGGGAAAGCCTCACTTTAATGAAAACCAATCATTTCCAAACTATATTAATACTTTTTAAAAAGTACTCAAAACTGGGTTTACATTAATTTATCGACATCATTCCCTTGGAAGGCACACGTCTTTGGCAATCCAAAAGAACAAACTCTTTCATCCGTGAGAGGGAACCTATGCGGAGAGCACTGAATTAGGTGCACTAGGGTAGAAACAGAATTGCTAAGACCAACACCTGAGAAACAATAGCACACACACACCGTGGAACGAACTGCTCTGCTGGCCAGGTCATGAAAACCACAGGCCAGAAAGGGCAGTGCGGCCTGAACCACGGGTGGGGGCCTTGCTACAGCCTGGACACCAGGGGAAAGAAACGCGGGAAGCCAGGCCAGGGGCACCCAACATATAGCTCAAGAAGCAGGTTCAGCCCGCCTACCCTAGTGTACCACTGCCTATTTAGATTTTAGGGAAAAGAAAAGGGTCCTTCCATGATGGAGCCAGCAGATTTAACACCCGGAAGTTTAAAAACCACTGGATTTGGGGGAGGATACAGCTCAGTGGTAGAGCACATGCTTAGCATGCACGAGGTCCTGGTTCTATCCCCAGTATCTCCATTTAAAAAAAAACAAATATTAAAAACCATTGGATTTATTGTACAAATGTTCCCAGCACAAAAGGCAATTCTGCGTGAATTACAAAAAGGCATCCACCTCCTTGTGAACCAACTGCCAAAAGGTATTCCTCTGCCACACAACTAAAGCTCAGACTTTTTAGCCTCAGGACACTTTACACTCTGAAAAATTACTGATGACCTCAAAGAACCTCTGTTCATGTAATGTACATCCAGCAGGATAAACGCCTGTAAACGTCTGCAGCCAGCTCCTGGGAAGACAGAACACTGTGTGTAACATTTGCGGCCTTGTGTAACGTGAACACTGCCACTACAGCAGATTTCTCAGCTCCCAGCGATGTCACCGGACACAAAACTGCAAAGGGTGTGCACCACCGGCTCTCCCAAGTCACCACTGCTTACGTGCACTGACATTTGCCATATCAGAAATCAACTCTGAGAAGTTTTTAAATATTTAGTAACTCATTTTAAAATAATGATAATAATTCCATCACATGCTAACATCAATGACATTTTATGAAGATGAATTATTTTCCAAAACAAAATAATTCGTGACAAGAGTGTCAATGTTTTACATTTTTCAAATTCTTTTAATGTCTGGTTTAACTGAAAACAACTAGATTTTCATACCTATTTCTGCACTGAATCAGTTGCAAGGTGTTGTTTTAGTCAGTACGTGAAGAGAAGGCGCCTTCCACAGAGATATGCTTGGGAAAGGAGGAGTATTTCAATCGCTTTTTCAGAAAAATGTGGACATTCTTCTTTGATACTACACCCAAACTCAGCAAGCGGTTGTCTCTTAAAGGTTAGCTGCCATGTGGAATCTGAAAACCGATCAGTTATGTCAAAATCCACTGGTCTGTCTTATACTTTGGATAGCTCTTTAGCCAGGTATGACTTTGGAACATCATGTGGTCATTACTAAGAAAATACTGGCTCACTGAATTAAGTAGGCCTCCCAAATGCTGACACATTTCATGATATACTATCCAAAAATCACATTCATTAAATCAACATCAGTTTCATCAGAAAACGATAAATACTGGGGCACTGTCAAGCTCAAAATGGCAGATGCAGGTTTTCCAAAACTCAAAACTTCCATTTAAAAGCTTGAGTTCTATCACTGGCAATAAACATTGTTAATTGTTTTCCTTGAAGTGACAAGCTTATGACTTCATTTGCTTTGGGGAAAATGTTTTTCAAATACTTGAATTGAACAGCCACAGTTTGGCTATTTGCCATTGTTTCGAGAAAAATTATGTTCTGTGGGGAAAAAACACAGCTAGTTCATGTTGCCGCTCAGACAATAACTCAAGTGTTTTTTCTCAAGAACACCATCGGTCTCCAGGAGGCACGAGAATGCTTTCCATGAACGTACCAGTTTCACAGCACAGAATATTAAGACAACATGTACCCAAGTCTCAAGATTTAACTCAATCGGTAACATTTACTGGTTCATCAGGGGCTTTTTTTTTAACTGGAACTGGATGCGGTTTTTGTGCCACTGACTTGACTGTGCTGAGGCGCCAACAGGCTTACCCCCTGCTGTTTCTGCACCATCAGGGCAAACGCCAATACAGAGAAAAAAGAAAAAGAAATCTTAGCATGATTGTGAAGACAGTTTTGTCCTCACAAACCTCCAGGCATGACTTTGCAACATCATACAGTAGTTATTTGGAACATACCAAGTCCTTGGAGTCTCCCCCCAGGGTTCCAGGCACCCCACTTTGAAAACCACTGCTCTGGCCTCACGCAGCCCCAGGCTCTGCTCACAGCTCAGAGGGCAAAGTGCTGACGCAGGCTGCGGTTTCAGCCCGGCCACAGCAGCACATCCAGTAATCCTGACGGAGCATCCACGTATCAAAGACTGAGCGAAGCAGAGTATGAACTGTATCCCAGAGTAGCACATGCAAGCATCCTCGCAAATCAGACCTGGGGGCCCAAATGCAGACAGGGCCCCACTCACGTCTGTGGTGGAATGCCCCAGCTTCAGAGACATCAGAGACTGAGAAGATCAACTCCAGGAAGAATTATAGGGCTTTGATAAGTATAAATCATGCCTTCACGTTGCTTTGATTATTTTTCAAGTATAATTTTCAGGATTTTAAATAATTAAACAGTGGGCTATCAAAATGGCTTAAAACCTGCTATAGAACAGAGCTGTTCCCACTAGTACAAAACTGTACGCATAGAATTCTGGAGATGAGTTACACGAATCTGGAGCCACAGTGAACACCCTGTGTCCAACTCTGGGCAATACGAAAGCCCCTGGGACCACTCTTTCATTAATTAGAGGCTGAGAAGCAGCCCAAGTGACGTGCCCTAGAGTTACAATTCCATTGTGTCCTCACCACCAACAGCAAAACCCTCAGACCTAGAGGAGCTGCCAGGCTTTCTCCATCCTCACTAGTTTTGCCAAAACTGCTAAGTGACCAGCATTAAGCTTATAACTGTATTGGCAGAGTTAAAGGACAAACTTCATCATTATTCACAGAAAAAGTCATGTGGCTCCTCACCTTTAACCTCTGAGCACTATTACCGTGTTACTCTACGTGGACTACAGAGTGCCCTTGGAGAAGGCTACGGTGCTCAGGGGTAGGAACGCGCGAGGTGGCCCCAAGGCCAAAAATGGACAAAGAAGCAGCAGCTTTTTGTTTGTGTGTAAGGTGGCAGGGTCAGTTGTAGGCTGAAAGCAATGGGAGGCAACCAGGCGCAGAGGATGGACAGATGCTGGCTCAAGCTCAGACAGCAAATAAAGACGGGAGAAAGACTGAAGACAGCCTGTCTAGACAGAGCACTGTGATTACTCTGTTCCTGGGGCACGAACAGAATTCTCAAGAAGCCCCAGGAAGAGAAGAGGAGGGAGTCTCTCCTGAAGACCGCTGTGTGGGACACGAAACTCAGCTCACTTGAAGTAAAGTGTGCATACTTCAGGTGGAAGGAGAAAAATCTTCCTCATAAGCATCAAACTCCAAGAATCCAATAAGTAAATCTCACAGAAACAAGTCACAAGTACGAATTAACTCATTCTTTCATTGACTCAGTGTTCACTGGAAGCCTGCCCTGTGGACCCGTCTAGACAATGGGGATATGGCAGGTAACAAGAGAAGTCTGAGCTCCCAGATCAGAAGGAGACAGACAACTGACGACGAGACAAACATGATTTGGGGTGGTGCTAAATTCTTAACAGAAAAATAAAGTAAGGTAACTGGCAAGGTGGTAGGGGGGAGGGTGGAAGGAAGCTAAGTGAAGTACACCTGCTGTGGAAAGCTCCCCAGAGGAGAGAACATTTGCCCAAAAAACCCAAAAGAGAAGAGGGGAAGACAGCCTTGGGGAGATACGTGAGTACCATCATCATCCAATGATCAAGTGGGCAGCTGCTCAAAAGCAGAGACATAAGGTGGAGTATTTTATGCTTCATAGTTTATACCCTTTTGTGAGGCTTTAACAGTGCATGAAATGAACTCATAGCAGACCTACTTTACCTTCTTTTCCAGACCTCCTGAAGAATAATCTTCTTCTATAGGGCGACTGGAACACAGATTATGCTGATGCCACCACATTCACCGGAAACCCCACAACAGACAGTAGTCAGTCAGAAGAAATGATAAATTAAGATGACGCAATTGACGGCCTGACTTGGCTTTGCAATTTAAAAACTCTGGTAACGACAGTTATAACTGGGGAAAGCTCACAATGTGGTACCACGGCATTTGATCAACACCCAGTGGACTGGCTCCAGTCCGTCGCTAGGTTCCCTTATGATGGGGTTTATGATGTCACAGAGCAGCTGCCCGTGTCACAGAGCCACTGAGCCCGTGTGTAAGACAGTTAATAAAGGATGAAAAATGTGAATCCACGGTATAGCAGATTTTACTATCAACTCTGCTGCCTGTAGAACTCAGATCTATAGATTACCTATTTTAATCTCAAGGACTACAATGAAACCCACTAACACTCTGCACGAGAAGGTGGAAAACTTGATTTGTGTGTATTAAGAAAGGATTCCCAAAAGAGTCTGTTTCTTCTACGGGAAAAAGTGTTTAAAGAATATTTCAAATATTGTTAAGGCTGAAAACAAGCAACTAATATTACAAATGTGAACATTTTCATCAAGATGCAAAATATTTCACTTTTTAAAAAGCTGTATTTAATTGTGCTAAATAAAGACAAAGTGAAAAATGTAGAATCAGTATCATTTTAGTGTCTTCAGTGTTTTTCTTTCCCACTGAGTTTTTTTTAAACAGTGTGGCTAACAAATTGCAAAAAAATCACTGGAGTTAAATTTTACCTACTTTTACCTTGCAAATATCAGCTGAAAGCACAGACAGAGCTGGCCACGTCAGACTGGTATTTACATGTCTGCTCTGTTAAAACCTAACGAGGACTGCAGTGGGGCCCTGAGTCCTCTCTGTGTGCAGGCGATAAACAAATTCTGTCTGAAACCTATGGTCTGAATTTAAAAAGAGAGAAGTGGTTATCTGTTTCTGGTATTGTAATTATAAATGGCCAAATATGATGTCTCTTCAAGAAAATTCCCCTCCTGAAAGCAAAGCAAATACCAAAATCTAGTCATTCTTAATTCCATAGTCTATTTTGATAATACTTCCAATAGTACTGTGATGATCAGTGATGAGCAGTTAAAATTAGGAGTTCTTTATGCTTTCAAAGACAATGCCTTTAGCTAATTTTTCTCCCTGAAAAAGGGAGGAGGGTCACTAATATTAGCAGTTCACAAATTACTTTTACTTTATATCCCTTAAACCCTGAATTACCTTCAAGAATGAGTTACATTTCAAAGCAGTATATTTCATTGAATTAGTTGACTAAGTAACAATAAAGATTTAGCATTTACTGAGAAAAATTCAATGTTACTTTTCCCTCCCAACTTTCATTAATTTTTAGTGTTAATTCTAAGTGTATACAAACATAATGTTAAAAAAAATTAAATTAGGGCAATTAAAAATAGCCAGGGGAAAGAATACATAAAATTAAGGAGCAATAGAAAGCCAACAGTAAAATGAAAATTTTTATTTCAAAATCTTAAGAGGAACATTTTCTCTTTCAGTAAGAGCCCTTTAAGTCAGGAAATGAGCACACTGAGGTTAAAAAACAAGATCCAATTCACACTGTGCTTGAACTAGATGTACTTAGCCGACGGTAAATATACCAAGTCAACCTAACACGATGCAGAACTTATTTCATATACAAATATGTTGCTGACCAAATACTGCTTGTTTTGTCTTCTGATAGCCATCCACACCTTTCCTGGTCCTACTCAGGACCAAGGAGACGGATTTTAGCCACAGCTGGCCAAAGCGACAAGGAATGCCATTCCAGTTTTCCACCAGTTTGAAACAGAAAACACGTGGGTCGTGCATGGAGACCCACATGGCTGAGTCATCGTGTTTCAGCCCCTCACTGCGTTTCCCCAGGTGCCCCCCTACAAACTGCTTGCGTTAGAGCAGAGAGGACGGGAAAGCAGGTGCGCAGTGTATAACCCCTGGACAGCGTTCCCCAGTGGCTGCCCATCTCCGTGTGTCCAAAATACTCGGTCCTCGGGAAGCTTAGGCTTCATATGAGAACTAGTCCCCGAGGCGTCCCTGGACCCTGATGCCATGGAGCTCCCCTCCAGCTCTATGACCTCGATTCTGCTCCTCACACTCTCCTCCCCATCTCTGCCCAAACTGTGGGAACCGATCATTTACAAAGCAGAGTCTGTCAGCCTTCAGAGTGAGGAGTCACCCTCAGGCCACCGGCTGCGCCGGTAGCTGCGAGACCTGGCGCTCGGGACAGCTCACAGTCTCTCAGGCTCCCTCGGGATGGCCTCGCGCACCCAGACCCTCCAGGCGGTGCTGCAAGTCCCCAAGAGACACGGAACAGAAGCACTCAGGGTGCCATCACTGCTGCTTTCAGACCAGACCCAACGTTTGTGAGATAAATGGGGAGCCCATATTACGCCATGGAATTACGCTCGATTTTATTAAGTACAGTCGTGACATTTAGCCAAATAAGAAAAACTCCACAATCCTTTAAGAGTAGCAAACCCAGCATGACAGGGTGTCTGAGATCCGTAGAGCCGCTTAAAGTACTTCAACAAAAAGAAAAAAGATGAATGAAGCAAGTGCTATGAAATCTTAATAATTATTAAGTATCTACATATACGTCAGAGTATTATTCTACCCCTGCATCTGTCTGAAGTCTTCCACCACAAAAGAAGTAACTTCCTGCTACCCACCGAAGGATCATATTATTTCCAAAGGCTCTAAGTGTGCCTTTAAAAACTACTTGTACATATAGTAATTTTGCTTTTCACCATTTTGGCTTTTGGAAAGGGTTTCCTCCTGGCTTGGTTATTTAAAATAGACTCTCCACTCTATCACCCAAGAATTTCCCAAGGTGGAGAGGGGGGCAGAATCTATTCTTATATATCAACATAAACAGACAAGATACCAGCTTAATTAAAAATAAATCAGCATAAAAAATAACTCAGGCAGAAAGAAAACCAAGTCACAACACTCAACCTCGATGACTGCCAACCCAGCTTCCAGCTCTGTGACGCTGTCACCACCATGACTTCTATTTACTTTTGGACACAGAGAGAAGGGAAAGGCTCCACTGGTGTCTGGGGAGTCATGAAACATAAACACTGAAAACTGAGAGCTCCACCTCCCCTGACGCACCTCTGCCTCCCTCAGTCAGTCACCACCGCAGCGTGGGGTGGCCAGGGGCGTGCCCGATACTCAGACCTTCGGAACTGGGATGATTTTCAGAGTTAGCATGACCGGCAGCAGCCTCAGCAAGGCCAGGGTGTGCCAAACTAGCACCATCGAACGACGAGCTGCAAAGGAGCAAACCCACCACTTCTATTCCCACACTATTTAATAATTAGACCAGTAAAAAGGAAAATAAGTGTTACAAAACTGAATTTAAGTTTAAAACACCTGGGAATTCAGTCCTCGAGTTTAAACGCAGCAAGTGGCGAGTGCATATGGTGACATCGGGAACTACTCAGGAAACCCTGTCACTTTGAGCATCCGTTACAGGCTTAATAAAGATTTCAGCTTCGTTTCCTAGTCCTCCACCTACGTAATACTGCATAAAATGATGAATCCTCATAAATGAACAGCTTCAGGCATCACAAGAATCTAAATTAATAATTATGTTCAGAAACTTTTGACTGCTAAGAACTATGCCCTAACTCTTCACTAAACCATGATCCATGGAGGATTCATAGTCTCGTGTCCACAGAGGATAATAACTCTTGTTGAACCAAAAGAATCAACGAATCAGCATACAGATTCCTTCTTAATCTCCTAACATTCCTAGTATGTGAAAGATAAAAACTGTAACTTATTTTTGATCAAATATTTAAAATATATAGACAATAAAATAATACAGCAAGTCCATAAACTTGCTATCCAGATTTAATGACTATCAACATTTGATACATTTGAGGTTTTTAAGGAAGCAAACATTATAAATGTAAACCATAGCCTTCTTCTAGTTCTGTGATCAGCCTTCTCATAAACCTCTATCTCCCCTTCTATTTAACACTCCCAACTTTCCCACACCCCACGTCTCACTCCTTTGTTTCACAGACCCATCTTCCTCTATTACTTCACAGAAAAATTGCTTGAAGAATCTATACTTCCAATTTCCACTTCCTCTCCCTCTGATTTATTCTCTCTCCTACTGAAACCTGGTTTCTGTTCACTGAACTCCTGTTCAACTCAAAAACCTCATAAATCCAAGGTTATTTTACACACTTCATATTACTTGACCTCTCCAGCAACTTCTTACTGAGGCTCCCACAGCTGGGGGCCTACAGGCCGCAGGCCCCCACTCTTAGATACTGAGGTCTACCGTTCTGACTGTGCAGGACCAGAGGTTGGGGGCGGGAGGACAGGGAGCCATTTCCTAAAGGGAGAGGGAAGATGTGCAGCAAAAGGGCTGAATGACAGTTACAAAATTATATAAAAGATAAATAGTTATAAAATTATAGTTATGAAAGGGCAGGAATTATAGTTATAAAAACTCTAGAAGACCCCAAATTCACCAAAAAATGTGCATTCTGTTTACACAGATAAAAAGACTAAAGGATAAATACCAAAATGCTAACAAAGCTTAAATTTCTGGATATGAAAAGTATAGATAGCTTTAATTTTCTTCTTTACAATAATATATATTCTGTCAATTTTCTACAATGAATGTGCATTTTTTTTTTTAACAAGAAAAAGGCTGCATTTAAGAAAAAGAGCCAAGGCCTGCATGCCTGTCTTCCAGGGAGCGGGGGCGGGGGCGGGAGCGGGAGGACCACCTGTGAGGAGAGGCCCCCAGAGCGGGTGCAGGTGCCTTGGGAGAGAAGGGGTCTCCCAGGAACCAGTTGGGTAGACAGGGCAGGAAGTCCCCCCGACCCCTGGCCCTCAGGTCAGCCCTCCGCCCTTTCCGTTCTTTCTTGAGATACTGCCTACTGCTTGTCCACATCACCACGCAGGGGCACTGACTTCCAGTCCCACCCCACCCGGCTGCTGGGTCTGAAACACGATGAACCCTGGACGACATGTCAAGAACATTTAGAATTCAGGACAGACCGCCCCCTCCCCTGACCTGGACCAGCTCAACTTCCCAGCCAGACAAGTGGGCCCTGGACACTACAGTTCCTGACCCTATTCTCCGCCCCTGGGCCTCTGCGCACTCTTCCCGGGCCTGCAGCGTGCTTCCTGATCCTTGTCCACCTGGCGGCCTCCACTCACCCTGTGTCCAGCCCGAAAGTAAAATCCTCTACAAACACTCCGGGCAACCACGCCTGTCACTGCTCCGTGACAGCTTCCAGCCTCTCACACTGCTGGAATCATCACTCTAACATCTCCGCGCCACTAAGCCCATTCGATACCTACAGCTGGGAAATGCATCTCCCCAGACCAGTGCCTCCGTACAGGAGGTACTCAGGAGGTATCTGATGAGCTAAATAGATGCATATGTTTTTAGCACCTATTTTATAGATATCCCAGAAATAAAGTTTAGGAGCTGAATAACAAATGCTAACTCCTATTGGTTAACTAAAACGAAAGTAAAGATTAAACCAAATATATACTGGACAAATGATTTCTGCCATATTTATAGCAAAGAATATAAAACTGGATCCATTTGGAATCACCGACCCTCTCAAATAATAATTTGAGGATTACAAACTAAGGAGGGGTTTTGTTTTCCTTTACGCAAAGTAATTCAAACACGTTATCTTCGCTACAAAGTCAAATCAGTAAGATGGCTGAGAACCAGGAGATGGGAAACTCAAGGTCAACTGCAAGAAAACAGAACCCGCAAGGCCAGCTTTCCGGGGCACCTCCTGCTGCCCACGCTGGGTTTACCTGGGCTAAAGTGGGGGCTGAATTTGGGTCAGTCTGCGCCTGCAGGTGAGCAGACTCGCTCTCGGCCACAGAGCCTGGTACACCTCCGTCCTGCTGACAGTCAAGTGTTTCCATTTGTCTGAAAAGACAATAAAAAGGGAGAAGTATTAAGGCCCCTATCTGAGATGGTTTTCTGCTTTCACCTGGCTTTCTGATATACGTTACTATCATCCAATTGTACCACCTTAGTTTTTCAAGAAACAGATATCGTGGCAGAATCATAACTCTCCAAACTGAAGGTCCCTTCCTCACTGGAGGGGAGCATCGCCAAGGGAGCCCCACCACGTTCTGTGGGAATGCGCTTATACCAAAAATATGCAGGCCACTTTCTTCGTGGATTTTAAAATGCAGAATAGATAAACAAGATTATACTGTATTGCACAGAGAAATATATACAAGATCTTGTGATAGCTCACAGCAGAAAAAAAAATGTGACAACAAATATATGTATGTTCATGTATAACTGAAAAATTGTGCTCTACACTGGAATTTGACAAAACATTGTAAAATGTAAAATGACTATAACTCAATAAAAAAAAGTTTAAAAAATAAATAAATAAACAAACAAACAAACACTTTGGGAAACAGATGATGCTGAGGTCAGCTGAGGATGGGGTCACCTGAGGTGTGCAGGGAAGGATGAGGAGGGTTCGCCAAACAGGGAAAGGAGGGCTGTGAGAGGAGGGAGTCACAGAGCAGCTGGCGGCAGAGGACCTGGGGAGGCGTTGGGGAGCCTCGGGGACCCGGTCGAGATCTGGTGGGCAGGAGGCAGAGCTGACTGGGATGAGGACAGCCAGAAAGTCTGGATGGGACCGATTAAGAACTGCTTTTACTACTCCAGAGAGGAGAGAATGTTTACCCCACTCGGGGGCCTCCTCTGCTCTAGGTCTCCAGCATCTATATCACGTAAAATTTCAGGGGCATCACACTCAGGACACTGTCAGTCCCCCTCTGCCCACCCCACTGGTTTCCTCCCACCAAGATTTAAATATGTTCATGTCTCTCCAACCACATACACAAACACACACAGGGAACCAGGCGCGCTTCTCTGGCTGTTCTCTTGACCATCTCTTTCCTGTCACTTCTAAACTACCCTCAAGAACTGCCAACACTACCTCCATTTCTTCACCTCCTACCTCCTCCCAGAAAAACTCCAAACTGGCCTCTGCCTCACTACAGCTTCTCTAGTAAAGGTGATCAATCTGTCTCTGAATTCAACGTTCATTTTAAGTCCTCTCGTCTGAAGCCTCAGCAGTGCTCAAAACTGCTGACACACTCCTTCTTGGACTCTTAAAGTCATGGTGCTGACCTTCCACTCTCATCCAACTCTGACAGTGTCTCCGGGAGCTCCTATGACAACTCCTGCCCCTACTCAGCATTACCCGTCAACACTACAGGTCCCGGGGCTCTGGTTAGCCCTCCTGCCCTGCTCTCAAGTCTCCCCTGGGTAATATCATCCATTTTCTCTGGATCCAAACAGCAGCTTTTAGCTTCAGGCTCTCAAATCTAGATCTCCAGCCCAGAGGTCTCTCTCAAATTCCAAAAGCATGTATCCAAATGCCCATTTAACTTCTCCAAACAGATGCCCTGCATGTACTTCAAACTCAACGGGGCCAAACGAACTCCTTTTCTTCCTCCACAAACACATTCTTTCTCTGAGTCTGTTTCAGGAAATGAGGCCCCACCACCCACCCACTTGCCCAAGTGGAACCCTGAGTGTCACCCCTGAAACCCTCTACCCTTCATCCCTACAGGGTTACCAGCAGGTGGGATGACTCCACCTTCTAAAGAACAGTCTGCCACCACTCTCCATGCTGACAGTTATCTTTCTAAAACACAAATTTTTGCTCAGAACTCTTCGGGGGCTTCCTACTGCAGGACAAAACCCAAACTTCTTACAATAATCAGAACTATAACTACCACTTGTTAAGTGCCTACCACATCGCAAATGCCTACTAGTTTTAATTCTTAACAACCTTGTAAGGGCAGTACAACTAGTCCTTCTCTTAGAGGTGAGGGAAAGGAGACACAGGGAAGTTAGGACTCTGATCTACCCCAGAGGTATTGAGGGGCAAAGCCAGGTTTCAAACAGAGGTCTTTCTCCAAAGTCCATATTCTCAATTACCAACCCACACTGCCGTCCCACCTTTTTCACAATGTGACCCCGTTTTATCCTCAGCCTCGTGTCCCATCACTCTGCTCCTTCCACAACCTGCATCCCAGCCTCCTTATAAGCCATTTTTGGGTCAAATACACATCTTATTCCCCCAGTTCTGATCTGTTACATCTCCTCTTCCCTCTTCTTGGAACGCCCTTCACCCCCTCTTTGTCTGACAGGCAAATTCTTCCTAGTTCTTCAAGGCCTGGCTCAAGGACACCATCTTTCAAAAGCCTATTCTAACAGCCTTGAGTGGAATTAGCTGTTGTGAGCTCCCAAAGCGCCCTGTGCAGCCCCCATTACCACACTTGGGCAGCATGCACGTCTGTCCCCAGAGATCCAGCACTGGTGTGAGCAACGGAGATTATATCTCAGATTTCAAGGTATTCCCAGTGCCTTGTACAGAATCTACCATCATCATTAACTAAGCCAATTAATCAACTACTCTGGAAGACTATGTAACTGTTAGATGTTACTAAAGTG
The DNA here is from genome assembly GCF_009834535.1 of Camelus ferus. Taxonomy (NCBI): domain Eukaryota; kingdom Metazoa; phylum Chordata; class Mammalia; order Artiodactyla; family Camelidae; genus Camelus; species Camelus ferus. The sequence continues at coordinate 20,581,991 of NC_045730.1, forward strand.
ATAAAAATAAGGTTCAGAGAGACCTTATGTGACGTTTTACAGGGCACATAACAGACAGCAGAACTGAGGGTGAACAAGAGGTGTTGTGACTGTGACCCCAGGGTCCCTTCCACAGCCAGTGCCCTGAGTAGTAGTCCAGTTTAGATAACATCTCACAAAAAGTGTCCTTTTTTTTCTTTTTGTCTCTTAATAATTGAAGTATAGTCAGTTTACACTGTTGTGTTAATTTCTGGTGAACAGCATTATGCTCCAGTCATACGTAAACATACATATATTCGTTTCCATATTCTTTTTTGTTAGAGGTTACTACAAAACACTGAATATAGTTCCCTGTGCTACACAGAAGATGCAGAAGAAACTTGTTGTGCATCTATTTTGTATACAGTAGTTAGTATCTGCAAATCTCGAACTCCCAATTTGGGCCTTCCCACCCCCTTTGCCCCTGGTAATCATAAGTCTGTTCTCTGTGTCTGTGAGTCTCAGAAACAGTGTGCTTTTGAGTATATGCTGCAACTGCTGCCACGGTCTTCACTTAGGTACACTTTGCCTTTCACAGTAGGCTGGGGAGGCTCCAATTTTATCACATTTTATTCTTCTGGAGTGCCTAGCATAGTGCTCAGTACATGTCATTCAATAAAAGTTGATACTAAATCACTTTGTTTGAAGGTAAAAATCATCCACAGAAGAGTAAGGTTTGGGTCAGCACTACCAATTTAAAATGTACACTCTGTTATTTCCAAACAAGCTTTTCCTGCTGATTTATAGCCAACTCTCTGCAGCACAACCTCCTACACCCACTAAAAGCCAACCCCAGGGCAGGACTCGGGGCAGAAGGTTCAACTAACATTTAAACGCTCCACATGGGTCAAGTACTGTACTGGGCACCTTCAAACACGACCTCATAGGAGATACAGAACCCAGACCTCAGCTGGAAATGATGTACATAAACACTAACGTCTGCAAATTGGCCTCAGCTAGTCCAGACATAGCTTATTAGATGAAGCGTAGGAGAGAGATCCATTTAAATCCTGCAATGTTCACTACATTTGTCATGGCAAAAACTGAAGAAGTGTATCATAGGATATTTCCCCCAAAGCTGACTTACTGTAACAAATTTTAAATATAATTATACTAATATTAATAATCTATAAATATATCATGTAATATTTTAATCTTCCACAATAATCCAAATTAGAAAGAAAAAGACCAACTAGGAAATAAAAATTATAGAATATTTTAAAATAAAAACATATGAGATAAAACAATAAAAAACTAAAACAAATTAAAAAGCCCATTAATCACTATAAACTAAGAGTAAACAAAATACTGGCAAATATTTGGTGCTATAATTCTAAAGAACAGATAAGGATTTGCTAAAATGGGTATATTTAAACTTATAAATGATTAATAGTAGTTGCAATATTCTTTTCTTATCCAACTTAAATATTTCTTCTGAAATCTTCTTTATATTATTAGCAAGCCATTTTCTTCTTCGATAGAAAAGTAAATGTTATCCCAATAATGTGTAATAAGTGTTAATATAACTATTGTTTTAAAAGAACAGGATCCAAAAATTAGCACAAGTTCCAAGACTTCTAGGATGACCTACTTTTGGGGGATAGAACTGTGTTTGCTTACTCTGTTATTTTCTAGGTCTTTAATAGAACATCTACATCATATTGCAATAACGCCCCAAAACACTGAAGTACAACAGCACAGTATTGTCTATACACTATTTGTGCAACATATTTTCAAGAAATGGATACAAAGGAATATATTTGTAAAAATCGTATTTATGATTATAGAAATATTGAGGTAATCAATGACCAAAGTTACTTAGGCATACCTGTGTATCAAGAACACACAAGATATTTAAGGAGAAGGAAAAACGAGAAGAAAAAGGGAAAGCATTTAAAAGAAATATTATCATAGATACCCAGAAAAGTGTTCCTAAAAGACAGAAACAAAGAAGAGAAAAGGAACACAGGCCAAAAATATCTAAATGAAAAATAAGACAAAGATTCCTAATTATAATTAAACTGTACAATTAACAAATAACTTCTAAAATTTTAGTTGTATCCAATTTGCAAAGACAAATTATACTACAGAGCAACTATATTTACCATTGTAAAATGTTCTCACCTCTTTTAAAAATAGAATCCAGCTGCAAAAGGAAAGATTATTAAAGCCATTTCTATTACCCATTTTTAAATAGTTTTACAAAAACTGTCATAGAAAATTCATTTTCTTTTTGAAGTTAGAGCCAACTGATAAACCAGAATGTCTCTAAAAGTAACTAAAAGAAAACATGAAAAATAACATTTGGATTTCTGTAAAACATTGGTAGAGACTTCCCTCTGTTTTACAATGTTGGGTACAAGTGTAGACTACAGGCAAGAAGGAAAACTCTGCCCACATCCTTGCACACGGTCTCCCCGCTGAGAAAGAGGTCAGCACTTCAGATGCTGAGAATGACGGTCCTCCCGTGCACACACCGCCTAGCGCAGTACTCGGCAGAAGAGGAGCCCCGAACTGAGCGGCTGAGTAATGTGGATACACATGATTCTATTATTATAATACACACACACACACACACACACACACACACACACACGTGTTATACATAGATACATACCATTCTTTTAACCATCATTTTAACCTTACGCTCTCTAAATTGAACTTTCAAAGGAAGAGGAAAACATATATCCACCTACCTGAGATTTGTCTTAATATATTTTTTCCTGCCACATTTGCTCATTATTAAGACATTTGTAATCAATGCTTTGTTTCTTCCCGTTTTCTTCTGTATTTAGCCTGCAGTAAAATTATAATGTTGAATTCGCAGATTATACAATTTTATTTAAAGAAATTAAAATCTCTCAAAACTATACCACAATACCCCAGAATACCCTAATTTCTACATAACTGAAAAAACAGCATAGAAAACTGAAAACAATTGCATATTTTCTTTCAAAGCTACTTGTATTCAATTTCCTCATCTTCTGAGAAAAAATTTTCTAATTATTTATCAGGCTGTTCTCTACTGAAGAGAAAGCAACACTGTCTGAATCATTTGATGCACACCACACATGGCTCAGAGGTACCACTCTGTTTAAAAATGACGATAATCACTTAGCAAACTGAATGAATTTATCATTTTCTTAAATTTAACTCCACTGTGACAAATTTGTCGACTATTTTTCATTTACCTTAAATTCAAACCTAGGTCTTGTCAGAGAATTTTAATTCCAAACTAAATAGTAAGAGTTCCTTTAAGTCTCCTCCAGGGGCCGTCAATCCATTTTTAAAAAACTGTTTTAGACACTCTAACAAGTAAACTCCATTTTTTTTTTACTAATATCTTTTTAAAAATATACACTTGACCTGCTGAATGAGGGAAAACTGGCAAAGAGAAAGATGAAAGGAGAGCAGGGAGCCCTCAGTGCATTTGAGGTTTGAAAGAACAACAGGCCCGACCCGGAGCACCTTCCAGGCAGTGAGGCCAGGACTGGGGCAGGTGGTCAGACAGGCTGCTCTCAGGGCTCCCTCCCAAGTGGTGCCTCGAAAATGCTGTCACATCATCCCAACCAACTTGGAAACGGAGTCAATGGGCAGGTTTGCTGCCCCTCACTAAGGGCACAGGGACAAAGGTTATTGCTACCACCTGCACACTCCCCCCAGGGACAACGGGAGAGGGCAGGGCATTTGTACCAGGCCACCCACAATGTGGACAAAAAGCAAGAATGGTGCCATTCCCTTGGATTAAACCTTCTTCTGTGCTGTACTGTGCTGGCATTGCACATGGGGACACCTATCTTCCATAAGGACTATGTAACCATGGAAGCAGGGGCCATTTATTTAGTAAACAGTGCTCAGCACCCGTGATAGGCCAGCCCCTTATGCAGGGCACCGAGACACAGACAGTAAAATGTCCCTGCTCCCCTACAGCAGGAGCGTGGATTCTAATGAGGGAGCCAGACGTTTGAACGAGGAATAATGATGATGTTATCTGAATAATAATGGTGAACATGGCACCACATAAGATAAGTCACTCCCAATTTCTCCTGGAAATCCCACTTTCTTTCAAAAGTTTTATTCAAAAGTTTAACTTTTGAATAAGTAGTACGTTAGGATTCAGAACTCAAAAAGGAGAAGAGGTACTTGGTGAAGTCCAGGGACAGTCCCCGTCTCCTCTCCCCAGAGGCGCCAACTCTGAAGACACTACCAGCTTCCTGCCGCCACGGCCACAAGACGTCAAGAGAGAAAACGACTAGTCTCACAACAGGATAGTGACCCCCAGATACACCTAGTCCTGACTCAGGCTTATCAGAGAATTACTTCGTCCCAACTACTAAGAAGTCATCACCGACTGATCGCCTGCGTGCCAAATCTAAGAGGATGACTTTCAGTTCCTACCTCCCTGAACACCCCCCAGCACTGCCTAACCCCCACATGCCGTCCTCCTTGAACTCTTCAGGACACCACGCTCATGTTTCCCCTCCAAATTAGCCAGTCCTTCGTTCCAGGCTCTCGGGCCCACTGGGAGGGCTGGCGTTCCAGGGCTTCCAGTCACAGAAACCTCCATGCTCTCTCCCTAGGCACTCCATCCCCACTCGACGGGTCTCACATCTCACCTCCAACCTGGACCTCGCCCTTCTGAGCTCCAGTCTGTACGTATCTGCATAGTCCATGTGCTCACATATCCTCAGGCCCAAAAAGTTTAACTAACCTCAACTCCCTTGCTCTGCGTCTCCCCTCTTGCTGTACTTTAATCTCAGTTAGGAACTGACCTGGCCGTTCGCTCAGCCCCCTGATTCGGGAGCCCTCTCCCTCCGTTCCCCACTTCCTCCATCCCCGACTCACAGTGGTCACACAAGAGCAGTGTGCGCTATAAACAGCACGGCACTGGAGGCTGATCTGGGCATTGACTTCTATCACTTATTAGCAATGGTTATTGCAAGAAAAGCAAAACAAAACCCCAAAACCCCACTGCAATTAACATGATCAAAACAAAAAGACAAGGACGTGGACTAAAAGGGCAGTACACTTCTAACGGAAGCAGGAAGACAGCACAGAAAGGTACAGCCTATTTCTCGGGTTCTGGATGAAGAAGGGTTTCAGCTCTTTGGGAAAGCAGGTCTTCACAGGTTAACTATAATTTAAGTAGCAACAGCAACTAAGGTTTGAACGATAATGGGAGAAGAATACAAAGCTCCTATTATATAGCTGGTCCTTCTCAACCACGTGGATTACAAAGTTGGGCAAAAGCAGGCGAGCTGGCAGGGAGACGTACAGCCGACCCCTGAACAACATAGGCTTCAGCAGCGTGGGTCTGCATACCTGCAGGTTCTTTTCAATAAATATACTGGGAAATGTTGGAGATTTGCAACAATCTGAAAAGACAGATGAACCTCGTAGCCTAGAAATATCAAAAAAATTAAGAAAAAGGTATGCCATGAATGCATAAAACATGACACAAATCTACCCTCACAAAGTCATAAGGTGAGTGATATTTAAAATAAATTTAATAATGTATTAGTTTTCTTACTGTTTTATAACTTTGCTTTCAAAGAATTACATTACTGTACAGTGTCACAATTGGAGAAACTGCCTATCAGCTATTACCACAAATAAGTGGGTTATTTTTAAATTTTAATTTAACAGTGTTTCCAATACATTATGAATATGACTACAATATTGTATGCCATAAATTTCTATACTGACTCATTCATTAGTGTATAGGCTAGGCTGCTGTGAGCAACTGTGGCAACTACACTAGGCGACCATGAAGCAATCACATCGCTGCTGCTTTGTCATCAATGCATGAATCATTATCCCTGTAAATAAATGCACATTTCTCACATTATCGGTTCATTTTTTTATGCCTAGTATTAGTATGTGTAACATCTACAGCATTTTGTATCTTCTAAGACAGTCCTGACGTTGGTACTGACAAATGATTCATCTTGTAAACAGATGATGTAAACTTAAAGTATCAGTAAATACAGTACAGTACTGTAAATGTATCTCTTCCTTATGTTTTTCTCAATAACATTTTCCTTTCTCTAGCTTACTTTAAGAGTACAGTATATTATACATGTATAAAATATGTGTTGACTGTTATTAAGGTTTCTGGTCAACAGTAGGCTATTAGGGAAGTTTTGGACGAGTCAAAGAGATAGACAAGTTTCTTCTGTACAGCACAGGGAACTATATTCCATATCTTGTAGTAACCTCTAATGAAAAAGAATATGAAAAGGAGTATATGTATATATATGTATGACTGAAACATGATGCTGTACACCAGAAACTGACACAACACTGTAAACTGACTATGCTCCAATTAAAAAGAAAAAAGTTACACAGGGATTTCTGACTGTGCAGGGGTCGGTGCCCCAACTCCCATGTTGTTCAAGAGTCAACAGTCATTACAAAGGGCCATACACCCGAGGTTGGCAGGGCTGAGCCTATGGTTGTTATACATTTCAGGAGAAGGATACGAGGACAGGAAAAACGAAGCAACACAGTAGAACAGGAAATTATGCCACTCAAAGTTTTGTAAACTTTGTGAAGTAAAGTTAGGATAATCTTCAAGTAACAATCTTTACACTTCTGTGTGAAAACAGAAGTAGCCAGGAGCAGTACTTGTAAATAATTATTTGAAACACTTATAACTACTGTCTCTACTATTTTAAATATGAACCACACAGAAAATCAGGCAGCATTCTAATACAGACATAAGGTCACTCCAATTTCATTGCTTCAGATACCTATTATTATTTAGGAAGTCTTAATTCTTTACTAAAATTACTGAAGGACTAACTAGTCAAGCATCTCTTCCAATTCATTCCCCACCTGGCGCTTGCTTTTGTCTACTTCAGAGTCAATGAACAGGAAAAACAACTGCCGAGGAGGAAATGAAATTCAAGTAATCATGGCCTACCTCCACCTCTCCAACACCCCCTACCTCTTCATGAAGGGAAACAAAACTTTCAGTCTTTAGGGGCAGCTGTTTGCTTGTAGACATTGCAGGGTTTTTCTTTTCAGCAGCTTCGTCACTGCACTTTCAGTACATCTCACAGCACTTCTCTGCACACCAAGTACAACTGCACTGACTACTAACTAGGAAATCTCGGAAAGAGTAGATAAGACACTTGAATTAGCTGAAGTTCAGAGAAATGAATTTCAGCGTTACCGTACTTACCTAGATAGGTCCTATCCTGTGTATGTGAACAAACTGGTATCTAAGTGCAGAAACATGCCTAAATCAGTTAAATTTCACTCTTCCAACAATTTTCAGAGGTACAAAGCATCCTAAGCGTCCATATACAGCAACACATGTCTTTATGCATGACATAGTTGCCTCGATTCCAGAGCTGGAAGCTTCCACCATAATCAATGTTAGGATATAAATTCCTTAGCATTTCTAAGCCAAAAAAAATCATTTTTGTGCTATCAATTTAAAAAATTGAGGCTATTTGAGAATATGAGCAAAACACCATGACATTTGTCATTCTGAGCTAAGATGGTTTAAGTCTGCTATGTTAAAAAAACAACAACAAACAAACAAAACTTCCTTAAGGTAACTTTGAAGAAACCAAGATTATTATATGGAATTCTCAAAAGCAAAAATATTAGAATCACATAAGCCCCATTGTTAAAATTTCACAGGATTTCATTTTGACATTTGATTGGTCTGGTTGTATCACTGTCCAGAAAGTATGCATGAAGATGCTTCCCATTTGGGGAGAACTGGGAGACTTCAAAAGAGCCTTACCAAAAAAGTCACTAGTAAGGTTTTCTTGGAGGAAAGCATTCGTCCTCACCAGTGAGGCAATTATCTAAACAGTCCCAAGTAACTTACTAGTCTACGCTTTTTCTCAAAATTGTTTCACATACATCTTGCCAATAATTTCCTGTAACACTCCTGGGAGCGTCAATCGAGAGATGTGCAGAGATTTTTTCTTTTTTTCAATTTGCTGTAACTGAATTATACCAAGACACTCAATTTGTCTTCATCAGTAATATCGAGATAAATTCTCACTAATGTCATCCTTAGGTTTTCCTCTTCATTCTCCCTTTTCTCTCCTAAATATCTTAGAGCATCATGAAAAGAAAACCCATGAATGAAAGATTTACTCTTCAAAACAGGGTACTCTTTATTGTGCAGTTCCTATGGTGAAAAGTATTTTAAATGCCTTATGTGTTCTTTAAAAGGAAATTAACAAAATTATTTTAAATGTTTATTTCTACATAGGCGAAACAGATGAGAAACTTTCCCTGAAATCTTTATTTTTAAATCTACATGTCTGTATTGATAATATTGAAATTGTATTCAATGTACAATAACTTGTCAAAGTTAACTTTCATGTATGTCAACATCAGTTCAATAAAGTAGAAACAACAGTTCTGAGGATTCAGACACTTCAGGCTTATTTCCTTAACAGGCCATGTTGATTGCACGCCAAAATATCAATGATTCGGCTGTTAAGTGTTTTCATTGTTCAGTTTTATTTTTAAAAGTCTGTCTAAATGGGACAACACATTTGAGCACTGTCCCACAGACTACCCACTTCAACAGTAAACCTGGGTTACTTTTCTGGCCCAGTATTAACCTGTAGAGAATACCAGGCTAGGGAAAATGGTCTGGGTCAGGAATACACGTCTATGCTGATAAAGATTCAGTCAGAATTCCTTATGAATGTTAATACTCTGAATGAAACTCTTCCCTACTTTCCGTGAAATGACCGCAATTCTACACATGCGTTCACACCGTAGTCCTGCAGTAGCTGGCCTCAGCAGGGAACCAGAGTCGTCTGCGGAGTCTGGAGTTGGTTAAGTTCACCAGCACAAGCAAGTTTCATCAACCTTCGGGGACAATGTGAAAACAAAAGGACTGAAGAGCTCCTCTGTTTATACATTCAATAAAAATTTATTCGTACAGTCTTACAAAGCGCGCACACAAACGTCTGTGTCACCAGGCTTCCGGGTCAGCGCGACGACCCCGCGTGGACCCGCAGGTGGCCGGGAAGCACCAGCACCCGCACCTGTGCAGGAGCACCCGGACTCCCCGGCACTCAGCGGACAGTGCCCTCGGCGCTTACTCGCCCCGGGCCAAGCCCACTTACGTATCCTAAAAGCTGTGCCCGGATCCACAAGCAGCTCTTTTAACATCAGCTTTTAATACTTGGTATTAGTTGGCGAAAACACATTGTTTGCAATTTGCCTTTCTTTGGGGGGAAAAAGTTCCTCTGAGTTCAGAGAATCAAAGACTGACTCCTGCAGGGGAAGCAGCACCGAGACCGGGGGAACGTGGGCCAGGGAGCGAGCCCCTTCCCCGCGCCCCCGGGCCGCCCCCAGCGCGGCGGGGTCCGCACGTGCCCCGGGGGCGCCGGCGCGGGTCCGCCCGGGGATGCCCCGTCTCTCCGCCCGAGTCGGCCGGCCGGCGGCCGCTACTGCTGCTCCCCGCGCGGGCGCTCGGGCGCGGGGCCGCGGTCCGGCAGCGCCCGGGGAGCGCTCCTCCGCCGCCTCCCTCCCTCAGGGCCGCTCCGGAAAGCGCCCCCCGAGCGCGTCGGCCGCGGGGGCGGCGCGGGGCAAACGGTGGGCCGGCTCTGGTACCCGCCCGCCCGGACCCGCGCGGCCCCAACTCCGGCGCCGCCGCCTCAGGCTCCGCGGGCCCCGCCAGCCGGCGCGCCACTTACCGCCGCGAAGCGATTTACGTAGCGGCCTCGTCACTGCTTACGGACACGAGGAGGAGGGACGACGAGCCCCACCGGGACCGGCGCCGGCCCACGTCGCCTCACGTCAGCGCTGATGCGGCCGCCGCGGCCTCCCCGCTGGGCGCGACCCACCGCGGCGCCGCGTCCGCCGGCCCGCTAGCTCGCCCGCTCGCGCCGCGCCTGCCCCGGGGACTCCGGGGGAATCTGCGCTCGAGCCCCGCCCCCTGCCGGCGGCCCGCGGGAGTGCGGCGCCGACAATCCAACAATTGAACGGAACGCGGCGGGGGGAGGGGTATGGGAGCGGGGCCTGGGCGGAGGGGCGGGGCCTTGTGTGGGAGGCGGGGCCGGGGGGGGCCGTGAGGAGGAAGTAGGCTGGTGGGAGGGGGGAGATCGAGTAGGGGCGGGTCCAGGGCGGGGCCTGGGGCGGGCGGGAAACCCGAGGCTGCCGCGCGGCGCCGCGCCTCTGCCGGGTGGCCAGTTGCTTAGAAACTGAGGTAACCGCGGTCGCCGCGGCGTCCGTGTGGAGGCCGCCTCTCCTCGGGGCGTCCCCGCAGCTCGCCGAGCCCTGCGCGCCGCAGCCGGCCGACCCCACCTGACGCCGCGGGCCGCGAGCTCGGAGGGCCCGCCCGCTGCCTTCCGCGACCTGGTCTGCACGGCGGTGTGGCGGGGACTGGCCAGGACCGCACTGGGAGATGTGACGGGACAGGAAGGCTGGGGGGCAGGAGGGGCCCCGCCCGGGGGAGGAGAGCTCCGCGTTCGTCCGGCTGGACCCTGGCCTTGCCCACGGGGGCGGTCCCGGCCGGGCTCCGAGGAGGGGTCCCCGGCCGCCGCCGAGGACGCTGTTTGGACGGCGGCTGAGAGAAGGAAAAGAGAGCACGGTCCCGGGTGCGGGGCGGGGAGCTGTGCGCCGTACGTCCTCCGGGGCGTCCTGACCTCTCGGCGCTGGACGGTGGTGGAGTGCTGGCCGCTGAGTCCCCGTCTCCCCCAGACACTACCCGGGGGACAAGCGCGGCCGGTGGGTCCCCGTACCCCCTCCCCACAAGGACCGGACTCTGCGCTCCTTCCTCCTGGGACGTGCGTCCCCACCCCCTCAGGAAAGTCAGTCTTCTCGTTAGCGGGCGCCCCCAACCTAATAAAAAGCTGAACTCAGACACTGACCAAGCCCTGCGGGTGCTTAAGGCAGGGCGGGCGCTGGGTGTTTGTCTGTGAGTAGTCGGTGCCGCTCCCTTCAGCCCAGATGGAAGGGGTCACAGAAGGAGAGAAGGGAAAAGACCAGATCTCTAAACCCGAAAACTCAGGACCTTCACCTGGTCAGGCTGACCCCACGCTGGACGAACAGGCTACTTGGGGGAATTGTGGTCACTCTCCTCCCAGGACGTTGTTCTCCACCTGCTTGTTCATTCCTAAGCGTCTTTAACGAAGTACATTCTTACACAGAATCCATCAGACAGGCTTGAAATGCAAGTACTAGTGGAAACCAGCATATGCTACAGCAGAAGAGTCCGTCAAATCCTTGAAAGCAGGGATGAGAACCTGCCCTTCCCGAGAACAGAAGACGGTAGCTGGCGTCTGAGAGGGACATGTGGTCTCCTGCTGCTGCTTCGAAAAAGTCCCGCAACACTGAGTTACTGCCTGACAGCTCTACGGGCTAAAATCAAGGGGTCGCCTCCAGGAAGAGTCCATTTCCTTGCCCTCCCCACCTTGTAGAGGCCACCCGCACTCCCTGGCTTGTGGCCCTCTTCCTCCATCTTAAAAGCCAGCAAAGTTGGTTGAGTCCTTCCCAGTGAGCTGCCATCTGATTCTCTCCCCTGCCTCCCTGCTCCGCTGAGAAGAACCCTTGTGACGACAGCGAGCCCTCCCTGAGAATCCAGGATAATCTCTCCATCTCAAAACCAGGTGATTAGCAACCTTAATTCCCGTTTACCACATAACCTAACATGTTCACAGGTTCCAGGGATTTGGACGTGGGCATCTTTGGGGGATCCTGAGACAAATCACCTGCCTCTTGGTGTCATTTCTTGCAACTAATTCAAGCATTTGATTAGAAATGCCAGTAACCGATTTTTTCAGTTTCTCATATTTAGGCTTGAAGATGATAGTGACATTGAAAATGGGCTCTCCGGGGTGAGGAAGAGCAGCATCGTCAGAGAGCAGCCTCATTTTGTATGACCAGCCACCGTAGTGTCAGAAAGTATCTGCATAATTTGCACCGTGCAGGGCCTAGTCTAAATCCAAGCTTTGTTCACATCTAATTACCATACATCACTTCAGGAGGAATTGTATCCACAACAGTTGTTCCTGTCACAGAACAGAAATTAATATCAGGCCACAAGAACCAGAGCAATGGCAATTTCTTGTTTTTAAAATATTTTTCTACTATGTTCTCTATACTACCAATAGTTCACTCCTATGTGTACATATTCTTAATCATAAAGCCCAGAAAGCAGAGACTGTGTCTTTTCTTAAAAGAATGATGTTAGTACCTGCATCACAGTTTGTTGTGAGAATTAATTCATGTAAAGTATGTAGAACTTTGTGCCTGGCCCAAAGTAAGCAGTAAATAAGTGTTAGCCATGATGCGTACTTTATGACTTGCCTAAGTTCCTTAATTGACTTCTGTGGAATCTGAGATCTAGAAAAAGCCTTAAAAATCTAAGTCAACCTCTTTGCTTTATAAGTTAGAAAGTGGAGGCTGAGAGATTATGAGATCTGCTTTGGCTAATAAATAGTAATATCAGGGCTAAAATCCAGGACTGGTGACTCAGTTCTTTACTGCTTCCATTACAGCAGAGATCTGGGAATTTGCATCCTTCAAATGACTACCTCCTACTGTGTTTATTCTACTAATTTACTGCAGAAGAGGATTAGAAAACAAATTCACTTTGAAGTATTTTATACAGCCCGTTTCTATTCAAATTTTAGGATTTAAGACTCTAACAAATACAGGGTGCCAAATTTAAATATTTGAGAATGGTAAAACAAGTCCGAATAATAGGTACTTGATTTATGTTGTCTCCAATTTGCTGTTTGGCAAGAAATGTTTCACTCCAGTAAGTTCCAACGTAGGAAATATCCTTTTATATATGGGTGTGTGTGCTTTGTTTTTTGAGTTTGGTAAACTTAAACTTCCAATGCTAATGTGCTCTGAACTTAGCAGAATATTTAGAATGATATTTAAAGGATGAATATCATAAGACAAACTCAGGCCACTGAATTCTTTAAAACTTGACTATGGTCATTAACCTATCATGTCTAATTTTTAAAATCATAAAAATACAATGATAATCTACTTTCAAATATTTGTCTATATGTTCTTAATTAACAACAAATTCAGTTGCCTCCCAGATGTACTGTTTCCACACAGAATTATATTGTAACTGTCTTCAGAGAGAGGTAAGGACTGGAAAACAATGAAGCTTGTCTAAAACTGACCAGTGCTCAACCCTGGGAATTGCAGGATAGGGTTTTATAGAATTAATGTAGGGGCTTGGTTCTGTTTTCTGAATTTTTTTTGGTAGAATAATAATAATTCATATTTCTTTTATTTTTATATTTTTAAGTATGTATCAAGATGCCAGAGGAACAGTAGCATGTAAAGACATCAGTAATAATTCATAGAGCATATGAACTACTTTCTGAGTACTTTATAGATCTTTTTAACTATTAAAAAGAAATTTGAAACTAGTCCCAGAGTTAAATCCAAAGATTATTATATAAAACCCGTTAAAGAAAATGGAGCCCCATTTTACAAGAGGATTAGGTTACTGGGTTAAAATAAAACATCACCTTCAGGAACAGAGAGCTCATTCCAACAACTGCTTGGTCAGCGACTAAATTCTGAGGACTAAATTCCATAACACTGAAATGCCAGTTGTCAAAACTCAGGAGAAATTAAGGCGAACCAAACTGAACACATAGATCAGGAGCTGGGTAAAAAGTATCAGGTTGGTTTGACTCACGGTGAGGCAGGTAACTGATCAGACCAAGAAGAGGGAACACAGGACATGTCAGTGCTATGACTTGGGGTCAGGTGCTCTGGAATCCTAAATGGAGTTGTTGCAGAGAGGGCTGGGGGCAGGGAGGTGGGGAGGAGAGAATAGGAGAGAAAAAGTAAGAGGGAAGAAGGCTGTTTATATGTATACCCAGCCCCCTTCAAGCCCTTAACAACACGAGCAAAGAAGAAACCAGTTTATGAGGAAGAGAGAGATTGTCATTGTCAGTCTATTTCATGTTGGGAAAGAGCCCTGTGCCACGTTTTTGCTCTGCAACCTTAGCCCTTCCCTCAGCCTGTTTCCTTTAGCTGCAGAAGAGGGATCATAATACCCCAAAAGATATTTGTGAGGAATAAGTTAACTAATAAATAATGTAAAGGCTTTAGTATAATACATATCACATAAAATGCTCAATAAATATTAGCTATCATTACTGCTCTGTATAGTCACTTTATGTCGTAATCACAGAATAGTACGAGAGGTAGTAGAGACATTCAGAAATCACCTAAAGTTTAACCCCTAATACATGTACGTCTCATGTTTTGGGCTTACAGCCTGTGAAAATCAGGTCTGTAACAGCCCGCTGTGCACTGCCACCTCTCAGCACCCCTGTGGCTGACAAAGTTTCTTGTCTGGACCAAATTCTCCACTGAGCCCTTTTCTCACCTGGGCCTCTACCCTTGGCCTCTAAAGACTTAAATAAAAGCAAACTTAGTTTCTAACAGCTCATGGCCGCATGCTGGGATGACCCCAGCCCCACTCAGTGCCTGCCTGAGAAAACTCAGAGTTGCCCATAGAATCACAGCTTGCCCCAGCAACACCTAATGACAGAGACCCTGTGTCCTAGGAGCTTCCTTCAGCACCACTTAACACACGTGAATAGGGGCACAGGACCCAACCCTGCCTTCCGGCTTTTGGTAGCTGATCGCTTCCCTGACTCTGCTGAGACCCATTCGCCCCTCTCCCGCTCTCCCATCCTCCCTGTAAAACATCCAGTCGCCTCTACACATCAGTGATGAGTCAGTTCTCACTGGACTCTTTTCACTAGTGTCGGCTTTGTTTGTAAGTCACAGGAACCATTACCTCATAAAATGTCCTTGACAGACCTCACCACCCATGCAGGTGGGGAAAAAGTCTGATCTACCTTCCTCCTATGACTTTCTTCACTGGAGGAGAGGCTGTTTTATACTTGCCACACTCCCTTTCAGCCTTTGAGTGCTCACTTTACAGTTGGGCCCGCCATGGGTTCAGTTCTCTCCCTCCCTCATTCGGGAGGCTATGCCTGCGTCCCACATGCCCAGGATGCCCTTAGCCTCTAAAGATCTCTTAAATGTGCAAAGAAGTTCTGTTTAGCATTTCTACAAAATTGTCAATTGATGACCTAAATGGGTCTCTACTTAAACTATCGTCCATCCTCAGCATACAAAGTAATTTTTTAAATTACTTCTGCTTTATTTTTCTTCTATTTGTTAATTACTTATAATCCATACTACTATGCAAAGTATTGTAAAATTCACACATTAAGAACTATGGAGGATAGACTTCATTTGAGAAGAACAGTCAATAGTGATTATATTATGGCTTAAATAGGCTTCTTGGTACTATTATTTCTACTATTTTTATAGTGGAGAAATGTTTTTCTTTCTAAACAGTTAATTTTTCATCAAACTTTTAGAATACAGTTAATCTATAAGTAAGATACAAGTTTCAGGTCCAGAGATTAATGAATTGGTAAAAAAATATTCTGAACTAATTCTTGACTGGTGAAAGTCAAGATAGGATAGATTTTTATGCTCTCAGTTGTTGGCACAAACCACCTCAGGTCCTTTGCACATGCCGTTCCCTCTGACTATAGTACTTTTCCCTTTCTTTTGCCTAGTGAATTCTGTTTGTTCTTCAGAGCTTAGCTCATTGTCTCTTCCCTTTTCTTGGCAGACCACAGTCAGCCCCTTTAACCATTCATATACTTTCATTTTACTGAGACTTCTCTTTTGAAGCACTTACCATAATTTAAAGTAAGTAATTATATCAATATATAATAAAGCCTGTCTCCCCTGCCAGAATATAAACTCTATGATAGCATCTGTCTTATTCAACACTTTTTCCCTAATAACTTCTGAATTATTCCTTAGAATCGCTGATAGGAATATACGATATTATGGGGAATGCAGTAAGTAGTTCCCCAAACAGTTGCAACCTCATATTAGGCTCTTAAATACCTGTTTATTTGCTTTTGTTCAACTCATACAGTTCAGTGCCATGTGCTGGAAATGGTTATTTACTGTTTTCTAGAAAGATGTGGACTGAGGTCCTGTTATCAATTGAGCCGTGTAAAAAATGCACCTGAAATGAAAGATCAGCCACTGTGTCTGTAAAACAGAAGGGAAATGATATCCACATTATTTTGCATATAAAATGCCTTATTTTTAAGTGTGCTCCTTTATCATAGGTACTTTAACTAGAGTTTACCAAGTTCTTGATCTTCATAAATTGGCAGCCTCTTACTTTGTAGGTTATAGTGCCATCATGTGGTTACTTCATTTTCCTAAAATGAAATGTAACATTTTTGTCATAGAGACTCAAAAACTATGATTGGGAAGCGCAGCTATGCCACACCCAGGCACGACAACTTCTAATTTAATACTGGTTCCTAAGACTGGCTGTATATAGATTCATTTTGGGGCTTCGGAGTCTGAGCTGTAAGCATGCAGAATTTGGAAACATTTAAATGATAAAAGAAACCTTACTAATACACTGCCATGAAGATTCACAGAATCTCTTATGGATGGTCAGGTTTTTGGGTTTTTTAAAATGTATGTTTATTGGTTTATTACAAAGGATACAGACGAACAAGCAGATGAAGAGAAACAGGTCTGAAAGGGTCCCAAGTGCAGGAGCTTCTGTCCCTTGAGGTTGGGGTGTGCCACCCTCTCAGCACATGGATGTGTTCACCCTGGAAACTCTCAGAATCACGTAGTTTAGAGAGTGTTATGGAGGCTGCATCATGTAGATAAACTCCAGCCCCCTTCCTTCCCCCGAAGCCAAAAATTCCGAGCTTCTAATCATGGCTTGGTCTTTCTGGTGACCGGCCTCCATCCTGACGCCACCCAGGAGGCCACCAAGAGTCAGCTCATTAGAACAAAAGATGCTCCTATCACTCAGGAAATTCCAAGGGACTGAGGGGCTCTGTATCAGGGACTGAAGCCAAAGACAAAACATTAGAACAAAAGATGCTCCCAGCATCCCTAACGCTCAGCACATCACAAGGGTCTTAGGAGCTCTGTGTCAGGAACCCGGGGCAGTGACCAAGTACATACTTCTTATTATGTCGCAGTTAGCCATCCTGTAGGCATACAGAGGAATCTTGCTGTTGTTTTTATTTGCATTTCCCCAATGACTGAGGGTGCCGAGTACGTGTTCATGTGCTCATTTGCCCTCTCTATATCTTTGGTGAAATGTCTTTGCCTGTTTTTTAATTGGTTTTTAAATTTTCTTACTATTGACTTTGGAGAATTATTTACACATTCTGGATAAAAGTCCTTACTATATATGTGTTTTGCAAGTATTTTCTCCCTATCTCAGCTTGTCTCATTATCCTAATAACAGCTTTTGAAGAAGTTTTTAACTTCTATGAAATCCAATCTATCAAAGTTATTTTATGTTTTTTATTGAGGGGGGCAATTAGGCTTATTTATTTATGTTTAGAGGAGGTCCTGGGGATGGAACCCAGGACCTCGTGCATGCTAAGCATGTGCTCTACCACTTGAGCTATACCCTCCCCCCAATTTGTTATGTTATGGACCAAGACTTTGGTGTCATACCTAAGAAATCTTTGCCTAAAGAATAAAGATTTTTCTCATGAAATACCCCTCTTCCCAAGTCCTAAGCTCACCCGGAGCAGCACAAACCCACATCTAGGCTTTTCTCTCTTTCTCTCAGGTGGACATTACTAGCCAAGGCAGCTGACAGTCCCAAGGAATACATACAGGCACCAGGGGAGAACTTACAAAACCTCTGACAGCAAGATAACGATTCAGGTAAACCACTCGTAGAACTGCTGTTATCAGAGAAAGGCAAACTGGTGGGATCAGACAGAATAAGAATTTCAAATGCACTTACTAAAAACCTTCAGAGAAAGAAGGAAAAGTGTTGGAAACACAATGCAAAAATACATATTTTTGAGTTGGATATTGGGTATGACTAATATTAATGGAATAAAGAACTCAGTGGATGAGTTGAATAACAGAACAACATAGCTGGAGAGTTACCTCATGCTTTATTCTCCATGGTGGCTCAGATATTTTGTTAAATTTATAATGTAATCAATCATCTAACTAGATGCTCTTTGGATCACAAAACAAATACATCAAGAATGAACAAATGGATCTCAATGGTCAATTGTTAGTGGCTCTCTGGCCAAGGGAGCTGAGATCCCATTGCGCTGAGATCTACATGAGCATCAGACCTCCACAGGTAAGAGCACACCTGGCGATGACTGCTAATCACAGCTGTGAATGCGGTGACACTAATGTCACCCTCTTGCCTCAGAGGCAGATTCATATTTCATAGTGTAGTTAGGGGCAGTGGTGATGGTCAACTTCAATATTGCTCCTCCACCCATTGATTCAACAGTAATTATTAGGACTGACCGTGTCTCAAGCACTGTACCACGTATAAGGATACGATGGTGCAAGATATACGTGGTCCCCACCCAGAAAAGTGGAGGAGACAGTCATTAAGTAAACAATCATACAAATAATTACTTGATGACACTTGTGATCAAGGACATGAAACAGGAACCCAATCAAGTCTAAGCAGCAGGTTGGTTCTGAACAAGAAGCTTTCAGCTGAACCCTGAAGGATGGGAAGGAGTTATCTTGGAGGAGAGTCAGTACAGAATTGTTCTGGGCAAAGGACGCCTGTGGAAAGGCTCTGCAAACGAAGGCGTCTGGAGTCAGGCAGCGCAGGGGGACTGACATGGCTGGAGCATAGAGTACACACAGGAGAGGGAGCGCCTCCAAGGCCAGAAGGCAAGGCAGAGGCAGAGTACTGAGTCTCCTTTAACTGCTATCGAGACTCTGAAGGTCCTAAGGTTAACTCGTCCATGCTAACCAGATTCACATGAGGCCCATTGCCAGTCAGGAAACCAACTTAGAGGGAGGGTATCGCTCAGTGGTAGAGCACATGCTTAGCATGCACAAGGACCTGGGTTCAGTCCCTGGTACCTCCTTTAAAAATAAATAAATAAAAATAAACCTAATTACCTCCCCCCTCCCAAAAAAATATGAAAACAAAATCAATTTAAGAATTGATTCCAAAGCTTACTTCCAAAATCAAGGACATTAGATTGTGCAGCAGGAATATGGAACTAGAGGCAAACATGTCTGTCATGGAAATACACATACCCATGTGGCCCAGTAATTTCCCACTTATTCAAATCATTCGTTCATGCAATCAACATTCATTGAGTGTCCCATTGGTCATGTCTCAGCCTTCTTATATCTTCCCTGCTGTTTTGCACATAGTCGTTGCTTGATAGCTTTTCAGTCTAGTGTTGGCAGATTTTCCCCGTGGCTCTCTCGTATTTCTGTTCATCTTGCAGACAGCAGCACTGACTACTTTTGCTCCAGACCACATTTTCAAGGATGCTGAATAGCAAACAGGCTATTACAAAGCAGCTGATTGTTAAAGATTTGAGATTCCTGAGCTCAGGGTTCCTCAGATATAACACAGATCCGCCATGGACTCAACAGTCACCTGGGCTGCTTCATGTCACCCCCGTGGCACTCGCTGGGGGACACGGGAAACCAGTGTGAATGTGAAGCCCACGCTTCCCGCTGTGACGTACATAACAAAGTCTTTGTCTTGGATCCGGGAGTTTCCTGTCTTCTGCCCACATCCATGAAACAGCGGTGACTTGTATGCTTCCAAGTAGTATAAATTCTCAGACCCTTCACAGAGCCTGACGTCTAGTCAGGGTGATCTATATGTGAGTAGCTATGTTACAGAATGAAAGGGAGGGTGTTCATGCAGAAGTACGACTGTCAATACTAGCTCAGCTTGATGGTAGGGTTAGGATGGTTGGAAGAACAGGGTCTTGGAGGAGGAATACAACTTCCACAGACGAGAGTCCTGAGAGAGGGACAATGTACACAAATGCAAAGAATCACTAAGGGACCTGATTCTTCTAGAAACAGAGAAAATTTTAGTTTAGTAACAGGATAAGTTGGGTGGGTAGCAGGAGATAATATTGGAAAGTATCCGCCCATTAGATGGGGGATATGTCCAAAACTATCAAACGTAACTGTAATTGCACTCTTTTCTGACCTTATGTTCAAAACCAAATTCATACTCAGGAACGTAAACCTGCATCTTTGAGCAAACTTCACTGCTCTGGACTGGTTTCAAATTCAAGTACTGTTATTCTCTAATAAATGAGACTTTAAGTGTATAAGTATGCTTGCTTTTTTAAAACCTTGTTAGACATATTAAACACACAAGTAATGGATTTTTGGACTTTTGCTTGTAAGTCTCTTACATAAAATTTATTGGATACTTCTCACATTTCAAAATGTTTGAAAATATGTCTATTCTAAGACCAAGTGCTATAGCTTGAGTTGTTTTTCTTTTCAAATATCATTCATCATCTTCACAATTTATGCTTTCCCAACACAGACAGGTAAAGCCTATAGATGGAACTGTGAAATGTATGACCTGGACATAAACTTGGGACTCTTCCAGTCTAGTATCCTCTGTGTGCTGGACTTAATCATTCTACCACTAAAGGTGAAAAACAATGTTCTTAATTAATAAAAAGCATTAGACTACTAGGCATAATATTTCAATTTTCAGTTTTTATTCCCATAAATTTTCACACAATTTGTGCTTTCAATTTTTAAAAATAGAATTGAGGAGGTGGTTCATCATGGCGGTGTAGGAAGATTCCTAACTCACCTCCTCCCACAGACACACCAAATCCCCAGCTGCATATGGAACCATTCCCTCTGAAAAAGATCTGAAAACTAGCTGAACTGGTCCTGTACAACAAAGGATGAAAGGGCTACACTGAGATGGGAGCAGAGGCAGAGATGAGGTCCCACCAAAAACTCCATCTCCAGCGTGGTGACCCATAATTTGGAGGGATCTCACAAACATGAAGCTTCCACCTAAGGAGCGAGGGGTTCCCATGCTATATCAGGCACCACAGCCCTTGGGACTAGTACCAGAGAGACAAGCCCCCAGAACACTGGGTGTTGAAAATCAGTGGGACTTACCTCCAGGCTGTAGGGAACTGAGACTCGACTCTTAACGGGATCAAGTGCATTCTCACTCACCTTGGGACCCAGTGCAAAAGCAGCAATTTGAAAAGACCTAGACCCTATGTGCAGGAGATTCATTTGCTTGTCATAATCATCTACCAGCAGGACAAAGGCCTGTTGGGACTTTCTCTGGGGACAGAGACGCCAGTGAGCACCATTTTTGCCCTCTCACTCTACCTTACTAGCATTTGCTTACATACTGATAAAGGGGTCAATCCAACAAGAAGAGATTACATGTATAATATTTATGTACCCAATATAGAAGCACCTAAATACATAAAGCAAATATTAATAGACCCAAATGGAAAAATAGACAGCAACAATTATAATAGGGGACTTTAATACCCAACTTACATCAATGAATAGATCATCCAAACAGAAAGTAATAAGGAAACGTGAGACTGGATGAGCTTAACAGATACGTACAAACTTCCATCCAAAAGCAACAATACACATTCTTCTTAAAAGCACATGGAACATTCTCCAGGATACATTATATATTAGGCCACAAAGCAAGTCTCAGTAAAATTAAGAAGAATGAAATCATATCAAGCATCTTTTCTGACCACATGGTGTAAATGAGAAGTAAATTGCAAGAAAAAAGCTAGAAAAATCACAAACATATATAGAGATTAAACAGCATGCTACCGAACAACCAATGAGTCAATGAAGAAATTACAGAGGAAATTTAGAAAATACCTTGAGACAAACGAAAATGGAAATACAATACACCAGAACTTATGGGCTGCAGCAAAAGCATGAGAAAGACGTGCACAGCAACAGGCTTACCTCAATTTTAAATAAACAATCTAACTTTACACCTAAAGGAACTGGGCGAAAAAAGGAGGCCCCAAATTAATAGAAGGAATAAAATCATAAAGATCATAGTGGAAGTAAGTGAAATAAAGATCTAAAAGACAATAAAAAAGATTGATGAAACTAAACGCTGGTTTCTTAGAAAAGACAGACAAAGTTGACAAACCTATAGCTAGATTCACTAAAGAAAAAAGAGAGAAGGACAAACAAACAAAATCAGAAAAGAAAGAGAAGTTACAACTGACACCAAAGAAACTCGAAGGACATTAAGACTACTAGGAACTGCTTTAAATCAACAAATTGAGTAACTTAGAAGACATGAATAAATTTATAGCAATGTACAATGTTCAAAGACTGAATCTGGAAGAAATAGAACAGGTTGATCAGTAATGAAATTGAATCAATCATTTAAAAACTCCAAACAAACAGATCCAGGACCAGAGAGCTTCACTGGTGAATTCCACCAAACATGCAAAGACACCTATGGTTTTCAAACTCTTGCAAAAAACTGAGTAAGAGTGAATGATTCCAAATTCATTTTACCAGGCCAGCATTACCCTTATAACCAAAATAAGACAAGAACGATATAAAAAAAAATTACAGGCCAATATCCCTGATGAATTTAGATGCAAAAGTCCTCAACAAAACATTAGCATACCAATTTCAGGAATGCATCAAAAAGATCATACACCATGATCAAGTGATATTTATTCCAGGGATGCAAGGATGGTTCAGTACCCACAATTCAAGCAATGTGATATACCACATTCACAAAATGAAGGAGAATAATCATATGATATCCTCAATAGATGCATGAAAAGTATTTGACAAAATTCAACACTCACTTATGATAAAAACTCTCAACTCTCAGTGCATAAAGGGACTGTTCCTCAACATAATAAAGGTCATATACGACAAGCCCACAGCTAACATCCTACTCGGGGTGAAAAGCTGAAAACTTAACCCCTAAGAACAGAAATAAGACAAGGATGCCCACTCGTCACTTTTATTCAACAGTATTGGAAGTTCTAGACAGAACAATTAGGCAAAAAAAAAAAAAAAAAGAAAGAAAAGAAAAGCCATCCAAATTGGAAAGGGAGATGTATAACTGTCACTATTTTCAGACTGTGATTTTATGTACAGAAAACCCTAAAGACTCCACTTAAAAACTGTTAGAACTAATAAGCTAATTCAGTAAATTTGCAGATACAAAATCAATATACAAAAATCTGTTGCATTTTTTATACTAACAATGAACTATTTGAAAGAGAAGTTAAGAAAACAATCCCATTTACAATTGCATCAAAAAGAATAAAATATCTAGAAATAAATTTAACCAAGGAGGTGAAAGATCTGTACACTGACAACTATAAGACATTGATGAAAGAAGTTAAAGAAGACACAAATAAATGGAAAGGAATTCTACGTTCATGGATTGGAAGAAGGAATTTTGTTAAAATGTTCATACTACCCAAAGCAATCTATAGATTCAATGCAATCCCTGTCAAAATTCCAATGGCATTTTTCGCGGCATGGTGATTACAGTTAATACTGTATTACATATTGAAAGGTGCTAAGATAGTAGATATTAAATACTCCCTGGCATTACAGTTCCTGGGTGGATCAGGGTTTGTTTCACTCTAGTGACACATACTTTTAATATGATATAACAGTTGAGAAAAATGTCATCTCTCTTTCTTTGACATATCACGTTATTTACTGTAACCCATTACTCAGATTCACTCTGTCTTCCCAACCCTGGGGAATCACTTTCTAAATGCACTGTATTTCTTTAATATGAGCTCTCTTTTGACATAGCTTTGATCTTGTTAAATTACCTGGCTGAGTACAGCTGCAAAGAAATATAGAGGATTCATAGGTAATTTTTAATTTAAAAGAGAATGCTTTTTTTTTTTTTTAAATAGCTTTGAACCAGAATTGTCTAGGAGAGGCATAGATTAAAAAAACTTTGCAATTGGTTCCACCTTCCCGTATGGAAAAATCTCACGGGATCCTAGCTTTGCTGATTAGAGACTTTGTACTTTTTCTTTTTTTTAAGTGTACAAGTAGTGAGGTTTTAAAAAATGAATAGACTTTATTTTTTAGAATAGTTTTAGATTTACACAGACACTGAGCAGTAGAGAGCTCCCATATCCCCTCTCTCCCCATCCCCAGTTTTCCCTATTGGCGTCTTATATTGAGAAAGTGCATTTGTTACAAGTAATGAGTGTATTTTGATGTATTGTTATTAACTATAACCCATACAATTCAAATTTCCTTAGTTTTTACCTAATGTCCTTTTTCTGTTCCAGGATTCTCTATAGGAACCCCTATTACATTCAGCAGTCATATCTCCTCTTGGCTGGGACAGTTCCTCAGACTTACCTTGTTTTGTTGTTTGTGTCTTTGTGTTTTTTTTTCTTTCAGATTTATGGAGATAAGGCTTATCTTGGTGTCAATGAGCTTGACAGTTCTGAGGAAGACTGGCCGGGTATCTTGTACAATGCCCCTCTCCTGGCATTTTCCTCATGATTAGACTGGAACTGGGGGTGGGGAGGAAGATCACAGACGTAAATACCCTCCTCTCAGGGCTTCAAGGGGACACACTGCCAGCAGCGCGTCATCATTGCTCATGTCGACCTTCATCACCTGGCTGAGAGGACCTGTGCCGGGTTTCTCCACTGTAGAGAACTTAAATTCCCTTTCTCTGTTGTATTCTTTGGAAGAAAGTCGCCTTTCCCAGTCTATACTTAGGGAGGGGGGAGTTATACTCCCCTTCCTTCAGCTGGAATACCTACAGAATTGATTCGGGACTCTCCCGCAGGAGGCCATTTCCTCCCCCCGAGGTAATGCCTCATTCAGTAATTTCTGTATCTCAGGATGGGCCCATGGTATCACTTGGTCCGAGGGGCTGTAATCCACGGCTCCTGTATTTTCTTGCCCACACGTTCTAGCTTTGGCTGATGGGAGCTTCAGTGGGCTCCAGTGCCCTCTGACAGGCTCCTACCAACGTGGATTTTTTTCTCTGAGCACTTCCTTACTTCCTTACACCGAGATGTTCCAGCTCATCTTGCATTTCCTGCTGCAGCCCTCCAGCCAGATATGTCTCCAAAGAGGAGCCTTGTCCTTTTATAAGCACAAAACAGCTCCTTACTCAGCTACTCCAAACATGAAAACTGTTCTTCAACATCTTTTTCTTTTTTAGTTTACTAGAAACAAAAGGTGGAAAGGTATTTTAATAAATGATATAACCACAAAATGCGAATCTCCAGTAAACGTTTAAGAGAAGATGATTCAGATTTAGATACATATGAGTACACATAGGCCTCTCCCATTTTGTAGCCTGGAGGAACACAATTTAAGTGCTCCTTAAATTTGTATCTCCTGGTCTATGATCCTCAGTTTGGCTGGTAAAAACTCTTTTCCTTTTTAAATTTGCTTTAAAAAAATTAAAAACAATTTTTTAGAAGGGGAAGTAATTAGGTTTGTTTATTCACTTACTTTTAATGGAGGTACTGGGGATTGAACCCAGAACATCACACATGCTAAGCATGCACCCTACTACCTGAGCTATACCCTCCCCCACTAAAACTCTTTCTACACCTATTATAGATTTTTTTTAAAATTGAAGTATAGTTTATTTACGATGTTATGTTAATTTCTGTTGTACGGCATAGTGATTCATTTATACACATATATATTCCTTTTCATATTCTTTTTCATTATGTCATTAAAAGGCATTGAATACAGTTCCCTGTGCTGTATAGTAGGACCTTGTTGTTTATCTATAGACTTTTTTATTGATAATTTCCGTTGACAGTGTTGACACAAATTTTCCAAATTCCGCTTGAAAGCTAATTTTTACCATTGGCAACAAACACTCTCAGTTGCTTTGCTTGAAGCGTCCGGCTCACTTTTTTCATTTTGGAAAAGTGTGTCTCACTTCCCAAGTCAGAGTAACGTTGGTTTTTGTGTCAGTTGTCCTTTCAAGGAAGCACGGTCCTCCGTGAAAAGCAGCTAGTTCCCTTTGCAGCTGAGCCACTGAAGCAAGTGTCTTCCCTCGGGGGACAGTGCTGCTTCGGTGCACAGCAAGAGGGCACGCGTGCCTTCCGCAACTCAAAGCGTTACAAAGAGTGTGCTCGGGTTGCAGTTAGAACAATATTTTTTTTTACCATTTTATCAAGGATATTTCTAAATTAAACTAAAAAAGAAACTGGGAGTGTGTGGCAGAGATGAGAGACGAGTGGGGTCGTTTCGTGCCACCCTCTGGACTCCTGCTGGGGTGACGTCAGCAGTGCTGGGTGAACCCAGAATGAAACACAAAGAACGTGTCGTTTACGATGGAGAGTGTCTTCAGCCTTGAGAGCCCTGAAAAGGTCTTGGAGACTTTCAGAGGCCTGGGGAATCACACTTTGAGAGTTACTGAATTAGAAGGCGGAGACGTGTGAGAAAACAGGTCACATAACGGACACTGAATTTAGCATACAACGACTTTCCTAAAGTAAGGAGAGCAGACTTTCAGTGCCTGGAGGGGCAGATGCGAACAGGAGACCGACTGGTGGAAGAAAAGAGTGCTGGGAGGCAAGGTCTTGCTAGGTCCGCACGAAGCCGACCGCACTTGACTTCTGCGATCTGACGGCTGGGAAAGGCGCGCGTGAGCACCACGTTGGAGGCTGCAGGTGCGGAGGCCCCAGACTGACAGGCGCGGCGGGGCCGGCCTGGACTGAGCGCGCACACTGTGTCCCGCGGCGTCTGCAGATAAAACCCGCTGCAAAGGGCTGGGTCCGAGGAAGAGTCGTTTTGATAGTACATCTTTTTTTAATTTAAATTTGTTTTACTTTTATTTAAGTATCGTCAGTTACAATGTGGCAGTTTCTGGCGTCCCGCACTATGTCCCAGTCACGCATATACAGACACGTATTCGTTTCCATATTTCAGTTTTGCTATTACCTCTAGATCTTTGAAAAGCCATGAAGTGGGGGGCGAGGTCTTGGAACGCTCACGCAGGGCTGCCGGAACGCAGAGGAACAAGCTCGCGTGGAAACCTGCTTCTGCCACTCTTGTCAGCGGCCCCGGGCTTGGACCCCGCCCCCCACCCCCACATCTCGGCCCCCGCCCCAGTCACCCGCCCGAGCTCGGCCCGCTGCGCGCAGCCGCCGGCGCCGGTCGGCCTTCGCGTTCGCACAGGCGCGGCCCTCGGCGCTCGCCGTACGCGGGCCCTACCATCGCCGGCGCGGGGGTGGCGGCCGCGCGGGCCGAGGGCGCGTCGGAGAGCCGGCGTCGGCGGACTGGGGCCCACGGCTGCGCAGCCCGCCGCGCCGCCCCGCCGCCCCGCCGCGCGGCCCGTCCGAGCCCCGCCGAGCGCCCGGTGGCAGGTGAGCGCGCGGCCCGGCCCCCGTCGCGGCGGTGGCGCGGCCGGCGGGGAGGCGCCTGCGCGCAGTAATGGCAGCGCGGTGAGCGGGGACGGAGCTGACAGCCGCCGCCGCCCACCCTCCCCGCCGGCTCGGTCCTGCGCGCCCGCGGGCCGCCCACGCCCCGGCCCCGGCCCCTGCCCCCGCCCCGCCTCCGCAGCAGGTAACCCGCGGGGGCCCGGAGCGGCCGCGGGCCCCGGGGGTCCTTCGTCCCGCTGGTGGGTGGCGGGGCCGGGCGGGGAGAGGGGCTGGGGGCGCGGAGGGGGAGGGGAGGCCGGGGCCGGCGGGGCCGGGGTGTCCGGCCGGGGGAGCGGGCCCCGCGCCGGCCCGGCCCTGCGGCCGCCCCCCGGGCCCCTGGCCGGCCTCGGCCGCCCTCCCTCGGCCCCATTTTCTTGCCGGGGGGAAGGTGCGAGTGCGTGTTCTCCGCTTATTTACGCGCTCACGCGGGCGCACGGCTCCGCGCGGTGGGGCGTCCGCCCCTAGCGTCCTGGCCGCGGCGTTTTCACTTTTGTTTCCGCAGACGGCGACGGCCGGTGGCTCCGGGGAGCGTCCTGCGTGCGGGCCCGCCTGTCTCAGCGCGGGGGCCGGTGGAGTGGGAGCCTCCGGGGCCCTCCGGAGCGCCGGCTCCGTGCCGGGAGCCCGGGCCCGCGAGCGTGCGGGCGCACGGACGTCCGCGGGGCGCACTGTTGTTGGGTTAGGTCCTCTCCCTTCCCCGGCACAGCTGTTCCCCGCTGAAGGACAGTGCCTTGCAAGTTTAAATTCTGAAGGTAACAAGATAAAACTGTTAACATTCGCTACAGGTTCTTTGGTTTCACAGGATAGAAATGTTTGAACGAGACCTGTCCCAAATCTACACGCGTAGTGAAATGTGGGCAGTGTTCACTCAGTTCGGATTTCCTACTGACCGCCTAATAGGTGTCCGAAAACACTCTCCTCCTTACAGCCTCACATTCTTTTCCAAGACAGACAGTTGAACACATTGGTCGTGTTCTGCTTCTTTTACCTAAATGCACTGTTTGGGAGACCCTTCCAAGAGAGTCAGAGATGAAATAGCTGATGTACAAAGCGTTTCGAGTTACTTTTTCTTTCTTTTTTTTTCAGATGCTGTTTGTAAGTTGGGGGAACATCTCTGTAGTTTGCGTGCACGGAGTTTGAAAAATACCTTTTCTCGCCTACATCTGAAATGCTCGCTCTTCACTCTCCACTCTGTGTTGCTTTTTCATTGTTTTAGGGGTGAAGATAATTTAGTCCTGTCTTTTATCTTCACCAGCCTGTCACTGAGTTAAATGTCGTGGCCCTTCTTTAAGTCAGTTTTGCTTTTCTGTCAGTTCAAGACTTACTAAGCACCTGGTTTGTAAGCGAAGCGTACTGGAGGCATTAGGGCTACAGCCGAAGACAAAATGTGAAATTTCTGCCTTCCTGGAGCTTCAGTTCTGGGAGGTAAGGGAAAGACAAAGGAATTAAGAAATAAAAGTGATTTCAGAGAGTCCTAAGTGCTGCCAAGGGAGTGAAATAGGGCATTGTGGTAGTGACTGGGAAAGATGGCTTTAGATGCTGTGGTCAGGAAAGACCTGTCTGAGGTGACTTCTGACCTGCTGTCTGAAAACAGAATGATTTCGCCTTTGGAAGTCTGAGGGGAGAGTATTCCTGTCTGAGGGAGCAGCACATGGAAATGCCCAGAGGTGGTTCAGTCTCCGGTGGGCAACTGATAGGAAGTCAGTGAGCATGGACCCTGGCGGGAGGTAAGAGGTTAGGTCGCTGCCAGGAGTCAGGTCACGTGAGGTCTGTTATCCCAGAGGGGTTGGCTTTTATTCTTCAGGTGCATTGAAAAGCTCTGGGCCTCTGTGTGAAGCTGGGGGTGCTGGTGTGGTTTACAGTCTGACTGAAGAAGACGGTGCCAGGGAGAAGGCTGTGGGAGGTTCCAGTGTGACTGCAGTCAGGTGAAAAAGAGGGTGGGCTGTGTTTTGGCATGTTTGGCTGGGAATGCAGTTGGTTGGGACAGGGGTGACTCATGGGTTTGGGGCTTTCCTGGTGGCCAGTGGTACATGGATTGAGCTGGAAAGAGGTGTGGGGAGCAGGCTGTTCTGCGGGGACAGGGATGGGTGGGACATACTAAGGATGGCCTATTTGATGGTGAGGTGCAGGGGAGGATGTACAAGTCTGGAACTTACTGGAGAGGTTAGGGAGTTCTTTCATTGAACAAATATTTTTCGAGCACCAGCTGTGGACTAGGCAGAGGGGATATATAGCAGCGAAAAAACAGACAAAAATCTCTGCCTTCGTGCGATTTAAATGCTAATGAGAGAAAGAAGATGGGGAGTCTTCTGCCTTTATCTGTTGGTTTAATTATGTTAAATACAAACTGCCTTCACATGATTCAGAATTTGAAGAGTCTGACAGGGTATAGAATGAAAATCTCTATGTCTTGTCCGCGCAGTTTTCATTGAGACCAAACACACCCCGTCCTCCCAGGGGTGTACTCTGTGCACCCGTGAGGAAATGTGTGTGGGTTCTTCTTCCCATTTTTAAAAAGTGGCAGCATGTCTCACTTGCTTTGACACCTTGTATTTTTTTCAGAACATTTAAGTATTTAGAAGGTACAACACAGGATGGTACCACCTAAAGAAAGAATGTGGAGGGAAGAGGCAGCCCGGGGCGCAGCAGCGTCTGCTGGCTGGTCCCTGCTGGCTTTGAGTCTGGGACCTGCAGATGCAGATGTGGAGCTGTTTGAAGAGCTGTTACTTTTTTGTGAGACTTTTTATGAAAGTTTGCACTGGTTTTTTTGTGTTTCACCTTTCTTACCTGCCTGTTCTGTTTGCTAGAAAAATGTTGATGATGATTGAGAGCAGTGTCTTCATGTATGTACTGTCAGTGAAATTCAAGTAAACTGACAGCAAGATAAGCCGTAGCATCTGAATATTTTGAAGGCTTTTTCTGGCTAATGTGCAACCTTAGAAAAACAGACAGAAATTTGACATGTTATTGTGAGGCTTATCACAACTTATTGATACTTGTATGTATGACTGAATTCTCTCTCAGTTGTCAGGTGATAATCAGACTGTCCGTTCCGAGGGATCTGGCTCTTTCCCTGGGTGTGACTCTTAACAGTAATGTTTCCATAACATCGCAGTTGTTAGCGTGACCCTTGGGTGACCAACTTTAAGAATATAGACTGTCCCCAATTTACGATGATTGACTTAGTTTTTCAGTTTTGTGGTGATATAAAAGTGATATGTAGTCAGTAGAAACCATACTTGGAATTTTGAGTTTTGATCTCTTCCTGGGCTAGCGGCATGGTGACACTGGGCAGGGCCCAGGAGTTGCAGCCCCCGGTCAACCATGTGATCACAGGCTGAGCAGTCAGTATCTGACAGCCACTCTGTCCAGCACAGGAGTCAGTAAATTCTGCAAAATGTCCAGCACTTTATTATAAAACAGGCTTTGTGCTGGATGGTTTTGCACAACCATGGGCGGACAAAGGGTTCTGAACACCTGTAAGGTAGGCAAGGTGTATTAGATACAGTTCAGCCTAGCAATGTTTCCAACCTGCAGTGGCTTTGGTGGGGTGTAACCCCCGTCTTAAGTAGATCTGTATGTAGGTTTAGACTGTGTTACTGCTGTGTATTTGGAAAGGTCTGTCGGAGACACTAGAATGGTGCCATTCCTTTGATTCTTACAAGTTCTGAGACAGCGCGCGGTGTCAGGGACAGGTGTGTGCATCTGCCCTGGCTCCTGGTGTGCGGTCGAGCCCTGCTAGTTGACCTGCAGGAGGGGAGATGGAATGTTTTCCCTAAGTTGCTTCAGGCTTTATTATAGTGAAGAATTAAAAGTCCAGACTCATTGAGTTCTCTACTGAATTTATAATACTGTCATATTGGTTGGCATTTTGATTTTCAGTCAGCTGTCTTTAGCCAGATTCTCTCCATGTAAATTAATCCACCTGTTTTTTTCTGAGACTATTCTTGATTTATGAACTGTTTTGTTCGGTTCGATTTTTGTGGTTGTTACTGTTACCTCCCTTTTTTTCTTTTTTTGCCTGAGATTAAGGGAAGCAGCTCATTTCTAGGTTAGAGAAATAAGAGTCTTTGGTCAAAATATTTAGTATTTCTCTTTGAAATACTGGACGCTAATTACTATGTTTAAGACTGCTACATGAAATAGATGTAGTGAGCATACGAAGCTGACTCTGTAAATGTATGGGTATTACCGTCGTGTTTGAAGATTCTAGTTGTCCACAGGATTTTCATTTACGTACTTTAACATTGTGAGTGATGCTACTGTTGTCTGTTAACCATTGGGTTATAGCCTGGTTATGTGTGTGTCAGAAGTTTTCATCAATCAGGTGGATAACTTATCATTTTTGTTTCTCTTACCAGCTGTAAGCTGCTTGAAGACAGCATCTCTAGCGTCTGGTAGAGGTCTGGAATACCGTAAACACTTAATCAATACCTGATAACTCAGTGGCTTAAGTCTTGCTCCAGTGTAGGTTGCTTTTCAAGTAAAGAAGTACTGGATTTACCCTGTGTAACTACTTCTTGAATTTCTCAACTTTGTTTTAATTCAGTTCAAGGAGAGAAAGTACGGGGTGCTTAAACATTTTTTTTTTAGTTTTGAAATAACTTTAAACTTAGAGAAGTTGCACAAATGGTACAGAGAGCTCAGGGATGCCTTTCCTGCAGCTTTCCCGAATGTCACAGCTCACGTAACCAGAGCGCAGTGATCAGAACGCAGAGATTGACATTGGTATAGTACTGCTAGCTAAGCTGCAGACCCTCCTGGGATCTCACCGGTTTTTCCTCTAATGCCCTTCACTTCTTTCCATATTCAGTCCAGGGTGAGACACGGCATTGAGCTGTTGTGTCTCCCTATCTCTTCCGACCTGTGATAGTCTCTTCCCATCTTCCGTTGCCTTCATGCTTGTGAGTGTGGTCAGAGCTATTTTGTAGAATGTCTGGTGTTTTCTCATAGTTAGACTGAGGTTGTACATGTTCAGTCCTACTCAGAACATCACTTCACAGGGTACAGGGTGTCAGCATATCCTGTTAGAGATGATGTTAACGCTTCTTTACTCAAGATCATGTTTGTCAAGTCTCTCTGCTAGTAAAGTTACTTTTTGTCTCTTTGTAATTACTGGGTATCTTGGGGGAGAGTCTTTGAAACAGTGCAGATATCCTGTTTTCAAATTTTTCCCCACTCAATGCAGCATTCTTTGGTAGTTCTTGCTTGTAGCAGTTATTATAGTAGTGTTTACCTGATGGCAATTTTATATTTTTCTTATTTTCATCTACATTTGTTAATTGGAATTCTTCTGTGAGGGAGGACGGTCCCTTCTCCACATTTATTTTCTTGGTTATTTGTGTCAGTGTGGGTCATAGACATTTGTTTTGCTTTATAGTTTATAATCCAATTCTATCATAATTTATTTTGTCACTCAAATCGTTCCAGCTGTGGCCTTCAGGTTGGCCCTTTGTTTTGTGTTTTTTAAACACCCCCCCCCCATCCTCTTTAGGAAAGCACTTCCTGTTTTCTGGCATCATAAAGTGTCCTGGCTCGTCTTATATTTTCCATGCTGCAGCCCTGGAATCAATCCCTTCTCCAGGGAGCTCTGGTTCCTCCTATTGGAGAATGGTATTTAGGAACCAAGATCTGGAAGCTTGTGTGCTCATTGCCACTGGGGTGTCATTGCTCCTAGGCCATCTTGGTGCATGGAGCTAGAAATACATGAATGTACACTGATCCATGTGTGCACAGACAGCTGTTTTCTTATGTATCTTTCTTCCTGTGTGTGTGTCTTGAAAACCATGAGTTCATACTGATAACCCTGATTCTAGTCAAACACTTCAGTGTTTACACTAGCCATCCCCCTTTATTTATAACCACTCTTTTCTGACAGTGAGAAATAGAGCATACTTTTCTCATAGTCATTATAATGTATGTAATATGAAGTTACCAAAATAATGAACAACGTGACAAGAAAAAGACCCTCCACCACGAGTAGTCCTGAGTCTTCATAAAAATTTTAAGCTATTACTCAAAATATTTCTTTTTTATTTGGTAAAAGTTTGTTGGAACCAAAAATAATGCCATGTTGTCTTCATAGCTCTAAGTATTGTTTTGGTTAATAAGCATCCATTTAAAGGTTTTTAGAGAGCACTTTGCATTGAGATTCATATACTTCTCTTGCATCAGAACTTTGTTGTCCAAGTGATCTGGATTTTAAGCACTTAGAATAAGGGCAGTCCCTTTATTGTTGTTGTAAAGTATACATAATGTGAAATTGGCCGTTTTAACCATTTTTAAGTGCACAGTTCACTGGCAGTAATTGCACTCAAGATGTCATCACAAACATGACCACTGTCTATTTCTAAAACTTTTTCATTAGGCCAAATGGAAACTGCAAGCATTAAAAAGTCACTCCATTCCCCCCACCTGCCAGCACTGTAACCTCTGCTCTGCTTTTTGTCTGTGTGAATTTGCCTATTCTGGGTACCTCGTGTAAGTGGGATCATGCAGTGTTTATCCTTTTGTGTCTGCCTTGTTTGACTCAACATGATGTCTTCAAGGTTCATGCTGGTTGTAGTATGTATCATAACTTTATTGTGGTATTTCTTTTCATGGCTGAGTAATAGTCCATTTGTGTACATATCACATTGTGTTTATCCATCCTTCTCTTGATGGCACCTTAGTTGTTTGCACCTTTCGGCTGTTGTCAGTAATGCTTCAGTGAACACTGGAGCACAGGTTTCAGTCCCTTTGGGTGTATAACCTAAGGAGTGCAGTTGCTGAACTCATAATTCTGAGTTTAGCTTTTTGAGGACCTGCTAAACTGTTTTCCATGGTGGCTGCACAAGTCTACATTTTTGCTGGCGGTGTACAGGAGTTCCAGTTTTACCACGTCCTCGCAAACCTCAGTTGTTTTCCATTTTTTGCTTGTTTGGTAGTAGTAGTCTTGCTGGGTGTGAAGTATTTCATTGTGGTTTGGATTTACATTTCCCTGTGAGCTTGTGACGTTGGTCGTTTTCATGTGCTCATTGGCCATTCGCATATCTTGGGAGAAACGCAGTCAAGTCCTTTGCCCATTTTTAAATACGTTTTTTGTTGTTGCTGCTAAGGTGTAGTTCTTTGTATACTTGGATATTAATCTTTTATCAGATACATGATTTGCAAATATTTTCTCCCATTCTGTGGGTTTTTTTTTTTTTTTTACTCTCTTGGTAGTGTCCTTTGACGCGTGAAAGTTTTAAATTTTGATGAAGATCAGTTTATCTGTCTTTTTTTGTTGCTTGTGCTTTTGGCATCATATCCAAGAAATCGTTGCCAAATCCAATATCACACAGCTTTCATCCTGTGTTTTCTTCTAGTAAGAGTTTTATAGTTTTAATTCTTAAATATAGGTCTTTGATCCATTTCGAATTAACTTTTGTGGATTTTCAGTAGATGGCTTTACGTCAGTACTTACAGATAGCGCCAAACTTCGACTAGCTTAGAAGCTAATTCTTAGAGGACTAAAGAAAGCAGTTACAAAGAAGACAGTGGAGAGTGAAGGAAATTGTACAGCTTTATGATAAAAGGGGTTGCATTTTTTTCCCTTACCTGAAACAGATAAACATGAAAATGAACTGCTTATGACAAAAATGGAATGAAAGAAAGCCTTTTTTTAGTAGGCGACATGGGAGTGAAGTGAAGGCGTAAAGACTTCAGCAGCAGCGCAGCTTGGTCCTCCTAAAGTTCAGAAGCATAGATGGAAAGGCAGAGTTACAGAGGAGGGCGGACCGTAGTACCTCCTTCTCTCAGCGTCGTCCAGCAAGCTTGAAATGTGTTTCTAAACATTGTCTTTTATACTGTCTTTATGTTGTGCAGGTGAAGAAAATGAAGCAACGGGGAGCCTAGGGTTACTTTGTCATTGACAGAACCAATTTGGAGTATTAGTTTCCTGATTCACAACCTTTTCATTTTTGAAAGCAGTAATTTCCTTTTCCTTTGCTTTTCACTCCCTCCACCCCGCCTCCCGCCTCCCTCCCTCCCTCCCTCCCTTCTTTTCTTTCTCTCTTTCGTGTTTTGGCATCTGGCAGAAATACTCTGGGTCAGGCCCCACTCAGCGCTCTGGGTGAGACCTGCCTTCCTCTGGAGTGCGGCCCAATTACCACCCGTTTCTCTGAGCCAGCTCCAGTTTCTGCAGCGGCAAGCAGTTGTGCGGTAGAGGGCAGTGGACGAGAGCTTTGTGCTGAAGCCAGAGGGCTCTGGGTTCAAATTCTGAGCTTGCTGATTAATAGTTATATATGTTTTACCCTAATTTTCTAAATGTTAGTCCCTTCATCTTTAAGACAGAGAGAGTCACTTAAGGGTTACTCTGAGGGGTCAATGAGATGGCGTATGTAAGTGTTCAGCGCAGTCTCTGAAACGCAGGTGTTGCTAAGGCTTGCTGCTGCTGGGAGTGTGGGCGGCTCTGTAAGTGGCCACTATTACCAGAGCAGAGGGCCCGCCCCGCTCCGGGGGAGCTTCCACGCTGGGCGCCTTCACTTCTCTTAGGTGAGGCGGGTTGTAGGAGGTGGTGTCCAGACTGGGAGCGGTCCTGGGCTTTTACCTGGGGGCGGTCTGCCCAGCTGTGCCACCCTTTTTATCCTCCTATGTCCGTGTCTTCTCCAGCAGCACCAGGATCTACATGGGAGTTAACATGGAGAAGCTGACAGTTAGATTAATTTGTCTGGAACAAAGGACAGTTGAGAAATAGTGACAAATCAAGTTGATAAGAGTTGGAAGGTGAGGCAGGACTCTGGGTTTTATTACAGTCAATAAAATACACTAGGGGTTGGCTGGAGTGTGATCTCTCCTCCATAAATGCATTGTAACCCCATAACCAAAGGGAAAAAAGAAAAACCTCAGATAAAGCAAAGCAAATTACCACTCATCTTAGCACCTTGGCCTGCTGTTTGTGAGAAATGATTTACATCCAGGATTTTGAGATATAAGTGACTTAACATAACTCCCAGAATAGGATTGGGTTGTGCAGAGGACAATTAAAGTAACCCTTTTAAATGTTTGGATGGAAGGTCAGGCCCAGAAAAAAAAGTGCCCTTCACATATGGATTATTTGTGCAAAGGCTCATTGTTCATGGCTTTGTGTAGTCTGTGTGTCACTGTGGGCTTGCCTCCCCATGAGGGACTCAGACAAACTCAGGTCCTCTAACTCATCCCTAGTACCTATATGAGAGTAGCTTGGGTGTTTTGTTTTGTTTTGTTTTGTTTTTTAAAGCTAGTTGGTATCTTAAAGTCCTTGCCTAGATCATTAAAAATGAGAAAAAGTGAGAAAGCAAGTGACATTAATCTTCACACTGATAAGAGTTGATGTGAAAACTTGGAAAAAAACAGACTTGTGGGAGATTCTCGAGTTCATTGTGGAGAGAAGGGTCTTTCATCCTGGTCAGTGGGTCTGCTCTGGAAGCAGAAGCCGTCTCTAGCCTCTTTGCTGTATTACAGATGGGTCCCCTCCTCTCCACTGCCCCCTTCCCTTTTCTGAGACTAAGGGTTTGTCTGCTGGGATGGCAGACTACTGTATTTCTCTTTACTGTTTTTTCCACCAATTTCCTCCTTTTTAAAAATATACTACTAGAAATTCTTAAGTAGGAAAGTCACATGATGGAAATGACATTTGTGGCGCAGAGCCCTGTGTGTCAAATCTTATTGCAAAAGTGTTGTACCCTGAGGCTCCAGCTCACAGAGCCATCTCTTGGCAAGAGCTAATGGCAAGAGGAAAGTGTTCAGATGCATTCTTGGAGCGTATTTTTAGGAGAAATCGGGGTTGTGCAGCAGAGGGAGCTTTGGAAATAATAGTTAATAATGCTCTTTTATGGGTCTTAAATATTTTCCTCATTTTGTGTATTTAGAACATAACCTGCTCAGTAAGCCCCCTGAATGTCATGCAAAAAACTAATTATGGTATGTTGACTTATCTGAAATTAATTTAGGCCCCAGTATTATATCTCTGGTAGTTTTTGGAGAGACCAAATTTTTATTGCTGATAATAATACTGAAATAAAACATTATCATATGGTAGTTGTTTCGTTTTGTTTTTTTTACTAAAAAGAGAATCACAGTATGAAGTATTTAGCCACTTACATCATTGATACCTTTGGCAGCAGCTGAAATGTGGCACACGGAAGCATTTATCGGTAGGTAAGCTGTAGTCTTACTCATCAGTATATTAAACATGGTTAGATGTTTCACTGAAATAGTTTATGCTTCAAATAAAATATTTGTCTAATTATGCACCAGCCTAAGTTCTAGAGTTAAAATGTCGATGTTTTGAGATTCTGTAACTGCTTTATCTGCTGAAGTGTAATTATCTAAATCGCTTCTTTGAATGAAAAATGTCTTAAGTGAAATTAAACACTCCATATTAACATCCGTCTGATATTGGCAAAGTTATCTCTTTTGTATTTCTGCTATTACTGGTAACTTTGTTTTTAAAGACATTTTTTGGAGTGGGAATTTTGTTAGGTTGTGTTAATACATCATCCTGGGCAGGCCATGTTATTTTGGGGCTCTCACTTAACCTTGGTACCTAAAACTCACTGGAAAGTTAAGATTCTCAGGAGAAAGGAAAGAAGGTTAGTGACAGGTCAGCCTTTAGTGTTCTGAGGAGTGAGGTTGTGAGGAGGAAAAAAGCAAAAGAGATTTTAGAACATTTGTATCAGAAATGTAGTTTATCAGTTTGGTTTTCCTGATCGCGTCTTTATTTCCGTCTTTGTCTTAGGTTACCTGGCTGTTCTCTTAGAACTGGTGACTGATTTTACAATCTTTGTTGTCAGGAGTATTAGTGAAATGTTTATTGACTTTTATGGAAAGTCAGAGCTGTAAATTAAGAAAGCAGGGAGGAGTTTTATTTTTTCTTAAGTGGTAAAAATGATACATAATAAAGGTTGTAAGTTAAAGTCTTTGAAGAATTTTTCTTAAAGGGTGTGATATAATCAGACTTGCATTTTGGAAAGCTTGCATTGGCTGTGGTATTTGGAATGTACCAAGCGGGCAAAAGAGGACACAGATGGCTCATTTAGGAGTAGTGGGTTGAGAGGTGGTGATTTGGATTAGGGTGATGTCAGTGTGAGTGGGAAGAAGTGAATAGATCAAGAAATGTTTCCAAGATGGAGTTGACAGGGTTTATTGATCGATTGGATTGATTTGTAGAGAAGACTAAGAGAAGTCAGAAGTGAGTAATAAAATTTCTACCAGACAAGCTAGGTGTATTATAGTATCATTTACTAAGATGTGAAATACTAGAAATAGGTGGACATGTTGAGTTTGAGGGGTCAGGTGAAGTATAACTTACACATGGTAAAATTCACCCTAAAGAAGATACACTGTTCTTTGAATTTTGACAAATTTGTATAGTTGTGTAACCACCGCCACCACA
The DNA here is from genome assembly GCF_009834535.1 of Camelus ferus. Taxonomy (NCBI): domain Eukaryota; kingdom Metazoa; phylum Chordata; class Mammalia; order Artiodactyla; family Camelidae; genus Camelus; species Camelus ferus. Next base: position 20,620,658 of record NC_045730.1, read on the forward strand.
AGCAAGATGCAGAATATTTTATCACCTCGGATATTTCCTGTTGCTTTTTTGTAGTCCATCGTGTCTCTGACGACCAGTGAGCTGATGCAGATCCCTATGTTTTTGCCTTTTCCAGCAGCCATGCGATATGTAGCCTAATGAGTCTGTCTGCTTTCACTTAGTGTAATATTTCTGAGAATCATCCCTTGTCCTCATGTCAGTAATTTGTTCTGTTTTACCGCCGAGTAGAATAACTCTGTGTGAACGCGCCACATTGTGTTTTCCGTTCACCAGTTGATGGGACATTTAGGTTTCTGGGGTTTGGTAGTTATGAATAAAGGTGCTCTGAGAATTTGTGTTCAGGGTTTTTTTGTAGATACATGTCTTCCTTTCTCGTGTATAAATACCCAGACATGGAATTGCTGGGTCACATGGGAAGTATATGCTTCACTTTAATAGAAACTGCCTCTGTGGTTATTTTATTTTAAATTTCCACCTGTGACAAGTGCGAGTTTTGGTTGTTCTGTCTTCTCAGCAGCATTTGATACTGTCAGGTTTTTTGAGCTATTCTAGTTAGTGTATGGGGGTAGCTTACTGAGGTTTTAGTGTGTCTTTCCCTAATGACTGATGATGGTGAGCATTTTGTGTGTGTGCTTATTTGCCTTCAGTATTTCTGAACTGTCCATTTGGGTCTTTTGGCCATTTATTGAGTTGTGTGTTTTCTTATTATTGAGCTTTGAGAGTTCTTTTTATATTCAAAGTACCAGTCATTTATGTGTGTGTATCTGTGCTGTATCAGGTAAATATTTTACGAGTATTTTCTCCTAGGCTGTGGCTTTTCTTTTTCTTAAAAAATTTTATTGAGGTATAGTTGACATGGAGCATTATACAAGTTTCAGGTGTACAATGTAATGGCTTGATATTTCTGTATATTATAAATGATCACTACAGTAAGTCTAGTTGACATCCATCACCATACATAGTTACAAGATTTTTTTCTTGTGATGGAAATCTTTAAGATTTACTCTTAGCAACTTTCAAATATGCAATATGGCATTATTAACAATAGTCATCATGCTATACATTACATCCCCAGGATTCACTTTATAACTAGAAGTTTGTACCTTTTGCCCTCCTTCGACCATTTCACAGCCCCCCGAACTCCCTCCGCTCTGGCATTCATCAGTCTGTTCTCTGTATTTATGAGTTCAGTTTTGCGTTTTGTTCCATAGAAGTTTGAACGTTTTTTTTTATTTCTATGAAATGTGCCATTGTAATATTGATAGAGCTTGCATTGAATCTGTAGATTGCTTTGGGTGGTATGGACATTTTAACAAAATGAATTCTTCCAATCCATGAGCATAGGTATCTTTCCTTTTAACATGTGTCATCTTTAATTTTTTTACTAATACCATGCTTTTCAGTGTACAGGTCTTTCACCTTCTTGATTAAAATTATTCCTATTGTATTAATAGATGTAATGTATTCTTTCTGGTACAATTGTAAATGAGATTGTTTATTTAATTTTTCTTTTGATAATTATTTATATAAATGCAACAGATTTTTGTATATTGATTTTTGTGTCTGCAGCTTTACTGACTTCGATTATAGTTTTTACAGTTTTTTGGTGGAGCCTTAGGGTTCTCTCCATATAATAGGTCGTCTGGAAACAGTGACAGTTTTTCCTGTTTCTTTCCAATTTAGACACCTTTTATTTCTTTTTCTTGCCTGATTGCTCTGGCTAGGACTTACAATATTATGTTGAATAAATACTATGCGGCAAGAGTGGGCATCCTTATCTTATTCCTGATCTTAGAGGAAGAGCTTTCAGCTTTTCACTGTTGAGTATGATGTTAACTGTGGAGTTGTCATATGTATCCTTATTATGTTGGGGTGTGTCCCCTCTGTGCCCACTTTGTTGAGTTTTCATCATAAATGGATATTGAATTTTGTCAAATGCTTTTTCAGCATCTTGTTGAGATGATCATAAGATTTTTATCCTTCATTTTGTTAATGTGTATCACGTTGATTGATTTACAGCTGTTGGACCTTGTAAACCTGGAATAAATCCCACTTGATCATAGGGTATGATCCTTTTAATGTATTTTTAAATTTGGCTTGCCAATTTTTTTGGAGATTTTTGCATCTATGTTTATCAGGAATATTGACCTGTAATTTCCTTTTCTTACAGTGTCCTTGTCTCATTTTGGTGATAAAGGTAATGCTGGCCTTGTAAAATGCATTTGGGAATATCTCCTTTTCTGTCTTTTGGAAAGGTTTGAGGATTGGTGTTAATTCTTTGAATGTTTGGTACTTCACCAGTGAAGCTGTCTTGTTGTAGGCTTTTGGTTACAGGTTTTAAATTACTGATTCAAGTCTCCATACTAGTAATTGGTCTGTTCAGATTTTCTGTTTCTTCATGATTCAGTCTTGGTAGTTTGTATGTTTCTGAGAATTTATCTGTTTCTTTTAGGTTGTCCAATTTTTTGGCATATAATTGTTCATAATAGTCTTATGATCCTTGGTATTTCTGTGATAACAGTTGTAATGTCTCTTTCATTTACTTTATTTGAGTCCTCTCTTTTCTTGGTGTGTCTGGCTAAAGGTTTGTCATTTTGTTTACATTTTCAAAGACTAAGCTCTTACTTTCATTGATCTTTTCTGTTGTTTTTTTAGTCTCTTTCATTTATTTCCACTCAAATTTTTATTTTCTTTCATCTGCTGACTTTGGGCTTCATTTGTTCTTCTCTTTAGTTCCTTGAGGTGTAATGTTAGGTTTTGTTTTTTGTTTTTTGGGGTTTTTTTTTTTGAGATTTTTCTTGTTTTCTGATGTAGGCATTTATTGCTCTAAATTCTCTTTGAGAACTGCTTTGCACATTTCATAAGTTTTGGGATGTTTTATTTCCATTTTCTTTAGTTTCAAGATATGTTTAAATTTTACTTTTGATTACTTCTTTTACCCATTGGTTGGTTGGTAGCATGTTGTTTAATTTCCACATATTTGTAAATTTTCCAGTTTTATTCTTGTAATTAATTTCTAGTTTTGGACCATTGTGGTTAGAAAAGATGCTTGATATAATTCCTGCCTTAAATTTATTAAGACTTGTTTTGTGGCTTAGTGTATGATCTGTCCTGGAGAATATTCTGTATATACTTGAGAACAATGTATATTCATTCTGCTGCTTTTGAATGGAATGTTCTGTATGTATGTGTATGTCATTTAAAGCTGGTGTTTTCTCATTGATGTTCGACCTGGATGCTCTACCCATTGATAGAAGTTGGGTATTAAAGTCCCCTGCTAGTATTGTACTGATTATCTGTTTCTCCTTTTAGGTCTGTTAATACCTGTTAATATTTAGGTGTTCCTGTGTTGGGTGAATATATATTTACAAATGTCCTGTCCTCTTGTTATCACTATGTATTGCCCTTTGTCTCATCTTGCAGCCTTTGTTTCAAATTTTATTTTGTCTGATACAATGCATTTGTCCCTTGGTACTCATGCGGAATTGATTCCTGGGCCCCTGACAGATACTGAAGTCTACAGCTGAAGGCTTTTTCAGTCAGCGCTCCGTATGCACAGATTTTGCAATTGATATGGAGTGCCGGCTATGTATTTATTGAAACAATTCTGCATATAAGCTGAACTGTGTGGTTCCAGTCCATATTGTTCAAGGGCTAACTATGTAGCTAACTCAGCTTTTTTTAGTTTGCATTTGCACGGAATTTTTTTCCCATCCCTTCACTTTCAGTCTGTGTGTCTTTAGATCTGAAGTTAGTCTCTTATGGGCAGCATATAGATGGTCTTGTTTTTTTGATCCATTCACTCTCTGTCTTTTGATGTGAGAATTCAGTACGTTTACATTTAAATTAATTATTGATGGGTGTGCACCTTTGCCATTTTGCTGTTTTCTGGCTTTTTTTGTAGTTTTCTTCTCTTGCTCTCTTAGCTTGTAGTTTGATAGCTTTCTTCAATGGCGCGCTTGGATTCCTCTTGTTCTCTCTATGGATCTGCTATAGCTTTTACTTTGTAGTTACCATAAGACTGATATGTAACAGCTTATTTATAACAGTCTATTTTAAGTTGATAACAACTTAAGTTTGAATGCGTTCTAAAGCTGTACATTTTTATTCTCCCGCTCACGTTTTGTTTTCAGTGTCACATTTTTTATCTTTTTATCTTGTGTATCCCTTAACTAACTATTGTAGTGATAGCTATCTTACTGCTTTTGTCGTTAACCTTCATACTAGCTTCACATGTGGTTACTCTACTACCTTTACCACATTTATCATTTTCTTATTGGTGCTACTCCAAGACCAGGATTTAAACATTCTGTTGAAATCTAATTTTTTATCTTTTTTTTAATGGTTCAGGATTTTTTTGTGCTAGCTAGTGCATCTTTGCTTAATCCTTTGATTAGTTTTAATGTCATATTCCTAAATTATCCCCAGATTCTTCACTAGGGCTGCCAACTCCTTACAGTGCTCAGACCTCAAACATGCAGGGTGCTGTGGGAGAGGTCCAGGCAAAGTATGGTGTTGGGGCTAAATTCTTCCCTCTCCCTGCTCTTTGTAAATAAAGTTTTACTGGAACACAGTTATGCCTGCTCACATGTGTACTGTCTGGCGCTGCTTTTGTGCTGCAGTGGCAGGGTTGAGTAGCTGTAGCAGACACTGATTGGCTCTCAGAGGGTACAGTGTTACCATGTGGTTCTCTGCGGGAAAAGCTTGCTGACCCCTGAGACACTCTTCCTCCTCCCTCCTTTTTTTTTCTTGGAGATAACCCTCCTGGAGCCCTTCGTGTGTCCATGTGGACAGGTGGTTTTTAAAATCTGTGAAGCTGCTGTTCTGAAAAATTCCTGTTCCTCTCTCCTGTGTTAGAGCCCCCCCCATCTCCGGGCTCCCAACTCTTTCTTGGTTTGTCCCATTTCCTCCTGATGGAGGGTGTCTTCGCAGGTTCCTAGTGGAAGGGCTACAGGGAAAGTAAACTGTTTGATGTCACTCTTGATAGAGAGTTCTAGGTGATTAGTCACTTTCCCTGAGGGTTTGAAGGCATTGCTTTACACTTAAACTACCTCCTAGCTTCCCTGCTGCTATCGTAAGTCTAAAGACTTTCTAATTTGTAGTCTGTTGTGAGCTTGCTTTCTTTTCTGGTAATTTTGGGAATCTTTTCTTTACCCCAATGTTTTAATATGTCAAAAAGAGGTGCCTTCATATTTACTTTTAAAATCAAATATTCTGGATATTTAATAGGCCCTTTTAAGTTGGAAAACTCGTATGAGTTCTGAGATATCTTTTCTTGGATAAATTACCTCTAATTTTCTAGAATGCATATTAATCGAATGTTAGACCTCTTATATTAATACTACTTTTTTATTTCTTAAGATTTCTGACTTCTTTTCTGTGCTTCCCCTATATTTATGTGAGTGTTGATGGTGAAGATTTTCCCCCCCTTTGGAAAATTGCAAACATACACAGAAAATGAATAGTATAATAATCCCTCATGTACGTGTCATTCATTTTCAACAATTACCAGCTCATAAGCACACTATTTAATTTTGAAACAGATCTGAGACAGCATTTATTACATCCATAAATATTTTGGAATGTGTCAACAGATAAGGACTCATTTTTAAAGCTCTCGTAATTATCATTATAAGTTTTTTTACTGCCACCAAATATCCCATCAGTTTTCAAATTTCTAGGGGTATCATAAATATAATTTAGAAAAAGAGCTCAAATCTGGATCCAGAAAAGATGAGTCACACTGTGGTAGATTAATGTGCCTTTTGGTCTATTTTAGCTCAATTCTCCCTTTATATATCTCTCTCAGTCTTATTTCTTTTCTCTCCCTCTCTTATTTGTGTGTACAGTTTATTGAAGAAATCTGATTATCCAGTAGTTTCCTGCAGTCTGGATTTTGCTGACTTGCAGGTTGATGGTTAGTAATGCTTGTATGTGTAATACATATAGCATGGGAGGAATTCATAAGGCATTTAAGTTAAAGATAATGATAATGTTTTTTATCTTATCAATAAGTATATGTAGCAGTTGTAACTTAAATTGTACTATCACAGTCTTTGGAAGAAAGTCTTGTGAATGTCAATGTAAAAAGAGCTTATCCATTTTTTAAAAAACAATTTAACTTAAAATTACTGTTACTAAACTAGGCACTTTAATTTTGGAGGATTCATCACATACTGTGTCAAACATAGTAGAATGAATCCTGATTCAGCCAAATAACGGAATGCTGTGAAGAGTAAAGAAATCCTTATGTATTAATATGAAATATTTTCCCAAATACACTGTTAAGTAAATATATTGTTGAATACGCAGTGTAATACCATTTATGTGAAACAGGTGAGAAAAGATCATCTCTGTAAGTGATATATGTAAAAAGAGGGAATACCCCACATGCACAAACACCCCAGACACATGTAATAAATACTGCCTCTGGCAGGGGGAGCCGGTAACTGGTATGTGGCAGTGAGGGAGACGGGTTTCAGAAATGCAGCCACGTAAATATACCCATTCTCCCCTCCCCTCCACGTCACATTGCTCCAAAATTTTGGATAGGGTTATTTCCTCAAATGTCTAACAGCCTTACTGAAATATCCTTCACGTACCATTCCATGTGCCCATTTGAAATGTATGATCCAGTGGTTTTCAGCACATTCACAGTGTTGTGCAAACACTGACATGACAGTGAATTTTAGAACTTTTTTGTCCCCTAATCAGCAGTTATTTCCCACTAAAATACTTTCTTTGTCTACAAGTTTTCCTCTTCTGGATAATTCATATAAATGGGGTCATACAATACCGGGTCTTCTGGAACCAGCTTTACTCACTTGGCGTGCCTTCGAGGCTCACTTACATCGCAGTGCCTGTCGGTACTTCGTTCCCTTGTATGGCAGAATAAGGCTCCTTTGTGCAGACGCACTACGTTTTATCTGTCCATTTATCACTTGATGGACATTTGAGTTCTTTCCACTGTTCTGGCCTCTGCATAATGCTGCTGGGAACATTTGTGTACAGGTTTCTGTGTAGACGTGTGTTCTTTTGCATAGGAGTGGAATTGCTGGGTCACGTGGTGACTGTACAGATCATTTTTGTAATTATCTAACTTAAGTTGGTGACAGTCGTACATATTTAGAAATGGTGCTCTGAGTGCCTGATCAGTCTAATCTATAAGCCGCTTTCAAATGTAATGAAATCACTATATCAATGTAGTTAATGTGACCTAATATTATTTGTAAATGTATTTAAACATGAATTTGTATTTTGCAGGTTTTTTGTTTTTTTGTTTTGTTTTTTTTTTTTTGGTATTTGGAGCCTGTGATTTCTTTTTGGGGCCCAGATCACTCATGGGCCGTAGGCACAGGACCTGTGTGCCGCAGTGTTCAAGACCCCAGCCTGGCGTGCGTGAGCCTGGGGGAAAACTGGAGGACACTGGGCGGCGTGAGGTCTGAGCCCTGCAGGCACGCAGTGGACCATACTCGCACTGACTGGGGTGGTCGTGGTCCCGGCAGGACGTGGTGTGGTCCCGGGAAGGCACAGGAGTGACAGGCAAGGCCCCGTGCACTTTGTGAGTTGTCTGACTGCTTGGGAAGCAGAGAGAACAGTGCGGCAGTCGTGGTCCTGTTTCTTTGCTCTCTCTCTGAAATATCCTTACGTAAATACTCTAGAAATAAATTACTGTTTAAACAGTTTAAGTAAAATGAAGGAACTTAACATTTTTTTAGTATATGAGTTTTCGGTTGGGCAAGCAGAGAATTTAACAGACTGTTTCAGCATATTTCCTGTTACTGGTTTGTTAGTTCCCAGTGTGTGTCACTGGGCTGGTGCTTCCCTCACCTTGGCTGCCACATCGTCCACTGTCTAGGAGTGGGCTGACACTGCACATAAACCCCTTCTGCCATAGAGCTGTTGGTCTCAGCATGGACGTTAGTGCCAGGCTGAGTCTGTCAAAACTTGCCTAAAGGTAAAAGGTAATCTGTGCCACCATTAAAGTCATGCACGAGCAGCATGTATGGCGTCGTGCTGTTTTTATGAGGGGAGGGAACGAACGCGAAGGGAACAGGCCGGCTTTTTGGTACAGAGTTACAGAATCTCCCCTCCCTTCGGGAAATACTCAGACAGTTACTGTGGAGGGCGGTTTCATCCTCCAACAGAGACGAAGCATAGAGTTCTCAAGTAATTAAGAAGCGGGCACCTTACCTGGCCTATGTGGGCCTGGAAAGTTTCCTGAGAGCTGGTACACTGGGCCAGGGCTGAGTGTCGGGGCGGGGGGGGGGGGGGGACACGGAGAAGAGAAGAATTTTGGGTATAGAAACAACCGGGATAAAAGGTAGGCTGTGGATCAGCCTGCCGTGTTCAGTGACCTGGGAGCAGGAACGTTACCGGCTTAGATGTCAGGGAAGAAAGTCCCCTGAGAAGACCCAGAGCACAGGTGCTTTAGTCCAGCGTCCTGTCGGGGAGGCAGCCTGTGAGCCTGAGCTGCTGCCTGCAATGCACGCCTCCCCGCGCCCCCCCCCCCCCGCCCCCGGCCCCCAGCTCTGAGGAGGACAAGTGGGGCGGCGGCTTTGGGGTTTAGGTTGGTTATTTTTGTTTCTGAGTACCAGATCCAAGATTCTCACCTTCCTGAAGGCCAGGAACTTCCTCAGCCTGGAGCAGTGCCTGGTGTATATCTTAAGAGTTCACTAAAAATGTTAGTAGCAGAACAGCTGTGTGTAGTGGCCTAGGGCACGGGCTCCAGCCTGGTCTCAGTCCTCCTGGTGCCACCAGTAAATAGCTCCATGCCTGTCACCCCGTTGTCATGTTTCTATGGAGAAAACGGGGAGGGGAGAACAGTGAGGCCCCCTCAGTCAGTTTGTTGGGGGGTTTAAATGAGTTTATATAAAGCACTTAGAATTGTGCTTGGCTCATAGTTTCTACTGTATGGACGTTAACAGTAGTGTTTCCTTGATGAATGAAGGATGAATGCAACCCAGAACTCCTGAGGGCTGGCGCCAGAGCATCCATGCAGTGCACAGGAATTACTGCTAGCCCATTCTAGTTAGAGGAAGTTTAAGGCCTGGAGGTGGGGTCCCTGGCACATCGAAGAAAGAGAGTCTTAGTTCAGGGTGGCACACACTCTTTTGGGCTTTTGTTAGTCTTCTTGCCGATTCCTTTTCTTCTCTTCCTTGAAGCCTATTCCTGGGACTCCTCTTGAGTTCTTTTTCCTGGGACAGAATGTAAGAAGGGCCTGGGGCCACCTCCAGTGTGGGGGCCGGGGCCGTGCAGCTGGTCTCCCCGCCTCGCCTCTTTCTTCCTTTCTGTGCACCCCCCTTCTCCCTACGGTGGGAGGCAGGAGAAAGGATGTCCCCTCCTCGTGTGGCCTGGGCTGCAGGCCGGCTTGGTGCATCATAGTCCCCATAATAACGGAAAACTTTGGGGAGGATGTGAAAACATGCTGGAAAAAGTGTTCCCTCGTGCAGTTAAATTAACCCTTAAGACGTTTCTCTTTTAATTCTGTTCGTCTGATGTAACGTTGAGAAGGATTTGAAATCTGGATGAACCGATGCTCCAGGAAAATGAACCGTCTAGTTTTCTCATGTTTTCTCATATTCCCCTGTGTACGACCTCAGCCCCCAGTTTAAGGAGTGCAGACCACAAGGAATTGGGGCCAAAACTTTGTTATTGGGTGTCTCTTATGTGTGTCTCATGGTTGGGTTTTCGGCCCACTGGTCCATGCTTCTTTCAGCGCAGTAACCGAGGCTTCTCGATCTTGGAACACCCTGGATTACAATAATGTGGTGAAAGCTTTTCGTTTCCTAGAGTTTGTGGTGGATGCGAATATCCTATGGACTCCCTTGTCTGGACCAGCACGACCGCATGCGTGCCCGGTTCTGCCTCCGGGCGTCTCGCTGTCGGATCCCCCGAGCTGAGCTCGCAGCACTCGGCTAACGTTGCTGTTGTTTTCTGATTCACAGATTTCAACACTAAACTTGCACGATGTCTTTGAAACCGAGAGTGGTGGATTTTGATGAGACCTGGAACAAGCTCCTCACGACAATCAAAGCCGTGGTCATGCTGGAGTACGTGGAGAGAGCCACGTGGAACGACCGCTTCTCGTATCCTTCTTGGGAGGCCGACAAGCTCGCTGGGCCCTGAGGCAGGCCTCCGCTCTCTTGGAACGGAAGAACTTTCCACACTCACCACTGTGCACGTTTCCAGGCTCATCCCCGGCATGGGGCAGCCAGCCATCTGTACGAGCCAAGCCCTCGCACGGCTTCAGGCTTGGGAGTGGTTGTGAACAAAACAGACTGCTTCCCTTCCCACTGCTGAGGGAAACGGAGCCAGACTGCTGTGAAGAGAGCTCCCAGGACTTGCAGTTGTGGGGGGTGGGGTCAGTGCCGGGAGGCCAGTAAAGCAGGTGGAAGGGGTTCGAGTGTGTGTGGAGGCTCTAAAGATGGTGGCCAAGGATGGTGGCTGAGGATGGCATCCCTGAGGATGGTGGTACTTGAGTGGAGACTGGAACAGAGGGAGGGGTGGGTGCGAGTGTCTGGGGGAGGGTTCCGGGCACAGAGTGGCGGCAGATTCAGTGGTGGTGAGATGGACACGTTTCTTAACTGGGTGGTCTGCCTTTGTGAGTTAGGGGTTTTACATGAAAATACAAACTTGTGGTTTCCCTAGGACAGTCTGAAACCTGGGGTCCTGCAGTCCTACATGACAGCCATCTTTTTTTTTTTAAAATACACGTATACATAGACACACAGGTTTTATATATACATGTAGGTATAGTGTGTATATATTACTATGTTGTTAAATATTATTATATACATAGAGAAAACAATGCGACCCAGCACCCACGGTCTGAACTCTGGCACCAAGGTAAACCCACAGTGTTACAGTGCTTTAGCTCCTTAGCATTGGGGTCCTCAGCACAGAGAGCTGGGACAGTGTCGTGGCAGCAGCCCAGCATCAGCTGGGAGATGGGGCAGGACAGGCCACATGCCAGGCAGACCCCTAACCATCCTGAGTCTGCACCACAGGATACCCTGTGCACGCTGGATCCCAGGGTGAGGGAGGGGGTGGGATTGGGGCCTGAGCTCTGTGTCTGAGCCCTGAGGGAGGCGTCGGGGACTGGGTGGACACTGCATGAACCAGAGGGTCTTTCTCCCCAAGGGGCAGATGAGCTGTGGAGGTATTGCCAACAGGGGACCCAAGCGCACGTCCTTGGTAGGGGTCCCAGGCCCAGGCAGGTGTGCAGGGCATTCTGGTTGATGGGTGGCATAGATGGAAGACATCGTGCTCTCCTCGAGGGCCCAAGTCACTGCAGATTTAGTGACCTAAAGAAGCACCCTTTCATCACCTTCCAGTTGTGCAGGTCAGAAGTCTGTAGTGTGACTGGGTTCTCAGCTCAGGGTCTCACAGTGGAAATCGGGGGGTGGCTGGCCGTGTTCCCGTCCAGAGCTCAGGGTCCCCTTCTAAACCCATTCCTGTTAATCCACAGAGTTTAGTTCCTCGCAGTTGCAGGGCTGAGGCCCCGGTTTCCTTTGTGACTGCTGACTGGGACTTGCTCTCCATGTCTTTCTGGTGGTTGTGTGTGGCCCCTTCTGTCTCCAGAGCCAGCCGTGCAGGTCAGGCTTCCCCGTCTGCAACTGGCGCAGGGGGTGGGCCTGGCGGGGGCCTGCGCTGGGGTTAAAGGAGGCCGCCACGCAAGTCCGCATGTGCCCCATTTTCCAGTCAGCTGGTTAGCAATCGTTATCACAGCTGTGGCGTCCCCTCGCCGAGAGCGGTGCCTTCGAGCGCAGTGCCTGGGGTGTGCTGCCTTAGACCACATCCCAGCTGTGAGGGTGGGAATCTTGGGGGACTGTTTTTAGAATTCTGTGTCACACGGAGCGGTGACTCTCTGTGACAGCTCGGGCGCAGTCGGGGTGGCTGGAATTTGCCCTTGCAGTGTGTTTGTCGGCTGTCTCATGATGTGATACAGGCCGGGTGCAGGTGTGCACTTGCTGTTTGCTTCTCTGGGTTGGAGTTCTCAGGCCTTTTTCATGTACAGTTGACCCTGCTTGGGTTTGGGTTGCTTGGGTCCACCCATACTCGCTTTTTTTCAGTAAATGGTTGTCGGCCCCGGGACCCTGGATGTGGAGGGCCAACTGGAAGGGGCTTGGGATCATGGGATTCTGGTATCACAGAGGGTCCTGGAGTCAGTCCTCTGGAGACTGAGGAGCAAGTGTACCTTCATTCATGGTTTTCTGCCTTTTGGCAGCTGTCAGGACAATCCCCAAACCCCAGCAGTGCAATATGGAAACTCTCCCGCTGAAGGAGAAGGTAGATGCTACGTGACTTGTGTGTCAGGGGCTGGGGACACGGGTGGTCAGGACCAGCGGAGGGCAGGGCAGAGGTGTCAGTCACTGCTGCTGCACCAAGAGGAGAAAGGTACAGAAGGCGCGGGGGAAGAGAGGAGGAGGGACCTGCATCCTACATCTGATTTGTTTTTAAGCACAAGGTTTTATTTTGTAGTATTTTCTGATCCATATGTGAAGTATAGCACTTGTCTCCACCCCAGATAATCAGCCGTGCTTTGAGACTCAGCTTGCTGGTCCGGGGTCGCCACGTGCGTCTCGCTATCCGCTTCTGGTCAGCGGTGCGTAGTCTTTTGAGGCTCTTTAACATGCGTGAGCCGCTTGGGGTCTTGCAGGGGCTCCGTGCGGACGTCCTTGCTTTAGAGCTGAGGGAGTGGCAGCCAGAGGGCGGAGAACCCGTCCAGGTGGCCGGCTGCCATGGTGAAGGCCCTGGAGGCCGCTTCCCTGGGAGTCCGGGGGAGGGCGCCGCCGCCGGGGTGCGCGGCTGTGTTCAGGAGCTCGGTGAATTCCCTAATGTTCCTGCTCATTCTGTAATTCGTCTAATAGAATAAATTCTGAAGGATGGTGGGTCAATTGTAGAACATTCTGATGAGGACTGTGATGTTGGAAAATGCGTCACATGAGTAATTTTTGTGACTTTGGTTTCTCGGAATTGCTTAGATGTATCTGCCTCTTGTGTCATGTTCCAGAGCCCTTTGCTGAGTCCCATATGTCTGTTCTTACATAAACCTAATTTTTTAGATTTTGGGGTAACTTGATTTCCCAGAATCCCACTCTGAATTTTAACCTCTCTGAGAGAAACAATTTTCCTTACAATGCCATCAACTAATTATTTGTTGAATGAATAAATGAATGAATCTTACAGTGCTTTTTAAAGTAAGCATGGTTATGTATTTTACCTTTTATTCTATATATACATATAATCCTAAATGCAAAAATGAGATGATTTTTCTTATTACATTAATTAATTAATTTTGTTAATGTAGGTTCTGGGGGTCGAGCCCAGGGCCTTGTGCATGCTAAGCACATACTCTGCCACTGAGCTAGACCCCTCACCCTGATTTTTCAGTTTTTAATGCCAAACATGAGTTAAATCTTACGTGTTTTAAAGTAATGTCCTGAATGAATATGAAAACCTTAACAATGTAACTAGAGATATCTATGCTTTATGTGTGGCCTATCCTGAACCCCTTGGAGAAAGACTTTATGCAGAAACTAAGATTTTTTTGGAAAATCACGTACGGCATTTGCACAAGGTGAGTCCTAATATGTATATGATGTCGGCGCGTCTACAGCTATGTAGTCACTCGACTAGGTCACTGTTTCCTAGTACAGAACTTATATCAAGTTAAAGTTATTTGTTTTGTTTCCTGAAAAGCATTTTCCTAATACGTGTTTAGGAGCTGCGAGTCAAGCACTGTGCTGCTAGGTTCTCCAAGGGAAAGCAGTTTAGTTGCTCAAGATCGTACAACTGGTCAGTGAAAGAGCAGAGTTTAAAGTCAAGGTTTGTTCAGCTTGAAAATGTACTCACGTGTCCTGGATGGTGTTCATAGAAGCGGGTTTTCTTTTCACTGTTGCTTTCCACCTCTTGGTGAATCTCTGTCTTTATTTTCAACCTTTTAGCTGTCTCTTCATATCCTGTATAAGGTCTTACAAAAACCTAGAAATAAAAAGGGAAATGGTAAATTTAAAAGCCCATTAGAAACTCTCTGTGAATCGCAGCAATATGTTTTTTTGGATCTAACTTCTAGAGTAACGGAAATAAAAGCAAAAATAAGCAAATGGGACCTAATTAAACTTAAAAGCTTTTGCACAGCAAAGGAAACTATCAACAAAGCAAAAAAAAAAAAAAAAAAAAAAAAAACCCCTACAGAATGGGAGAAAATATTTGCAAATGATGTGACTGACAAGGGCTTAATTTCCAGAATATACAAATAGCTCATACAGCCAACCCAATGTCAAATAAATAAATAAATAAATTAAATAAATAACCCAATAAAAAAATAGACAGAAGACCTAAATAGACCTTTCTCCAAAGAAGGCACACAGATGGCCAACAGGCAGGTGAAAAGATGCCCAACATTGTTAATTATTAGAGCAATGCAAATCGAAACTGCAGTGAGGTATCACCTTGCACCAGTCAGAATGGCCGTCATCAAAAGTCTACAAATGATAAATGCTGGAGAGGGTGTGGAGAAAAGGGAGCCCTCCTACACTGCTGGTGGGAGTGTAAATTGGTCACTATGGAGAACAGTATGGAGGTTCCGTAAAAAAGCTAGAAGTACGGGTACCATATGATCCAGCAATCCCACTCCTGGGCATATATCTGGAGAAGACTCTAATTTGAAAAGATGCATGTACCCCAGTGTTCATAGCAGCACTGTTTACAGTAGCCAAGACATGGAAACAACCTAAATGTCCATCTACTGATGAATTGGATAAAGAAGTTGTGGGATGTACGTGTGTGTGTGTGTGTGTGTGTATATATATATGTATATATATACACACACACACACGTATATATATATATACATACATACATATGTATAAAATGGAATATTGATCATAAAAACAATGAAATAATGCCATTTGTGGCAATATGGGTGGACCTAGAGATTATCATATTAAATGAAGCCAGTTAGAGAAAGGCAAATATATATGTCACTTATATGTGGAATCTTAAAAAAATGATACAAATGAAATTATTACAAAACAGAGACAGACTCACAGACATAGAAAACAAACTTTTTAAAAAATTAATTGTAGTTTTTATTGGAATATAGTCAGTTACAATGTGTCAGTTTCCGGTGTACAGCACAATGTCCCAGTCATGCATATACATACATAGATTTGTTTATAGAAAACAAACTTATGGTTACCAAAGGGGAAGGGAATTGGGGGAGGGATAAGTTAGGAGTTTGGGATGAACCGATACACATTACTATGTATAAAATCAGTAAACAACAAGGACCTGCTATGTAGCACAAGGAATTATATTCAATATCTTGGAATAACCTAAAATGGAAAAGAACCTGGAAAAGAACAGGCATATGTGTATAACTGAATCACTTTGCTGTACAACTGAAGCTAACACTGTAAACCAATTATACTTCAATTAAAAAAAAGAAGACCTCTGTGAGCAGTTATTTGGGTTCAGGTGCCAGATACGTGAGGACAGCATCACAGACTGGACCTGAGTGTGAACAGCAAATGAATTTTGCAATGTTTCACTCTATGCAGCATTTTAAACTTATTTTGGATGACTGGTCTTATCAGGAACTGGATGAGATCATTTTTTGTTTGGTCTAGAAACTTGACTACTTTTTACTAGCTCTGTGACTACGGGCAGCTCACGTAACCTGCGTTGTGGACTGAGCTCTGAGTTCCTTTCGTCTGTACAGTGGAGGGACGATAACACGGTCTTTGTGATGATGTGTCTAACCCTGCGCATGGCTGGAAGCAGGTAGTGGTCTGGAAGTAGAACACAGCCGATCATGTGATACTTTCCTTGTAACATTTGAAGAAAATGATCTACCCTTCTCTTTTTTAGTTTTCCAAAGCCTACTTTATTTTGTTTTTATTGAAATATAGTTGATGTACAATATTTTTAGTTTCAGGTGCACTGCATAGTGACTCAGCGTTTGCACATTATGAAATTATCACATTAAGACTCAACAACCGTCTGTCCTCAAACAAAGCTATTACGAAATTACTAACTGTATTCCTTATGCTGTACCTTACATTCCCTGTGACTTATTTATTTTCTAACTGGGGGTTTGTACCTCTTAATCCCCTCACGTTTTTGGACCTCCATTCCACACCCCTCCCCTCTGGCAACCACCTCTTTGTTTTCTGTATCTATGAGTCCATTTTTGTTTTGTTTTGCTTGTTCGTTTGTTTTTTAGATTCTGCATATATGTAAGATCATGAGGTATTTGTCATTCTCTGACTTACTTCACTTAGCATATGCATCCATCCGAGTTGTTGCAAATGGCAAGGTTTCTCTTTCCCTGGCTGGAATGTATCTATATTCCATCACACATACACAGATGTGGTACTACCTCTTCTTTATCCATTAACACAAGTTGATTCCCTGTCTTGGCTGTTGTAAACAATACTGCTGTGAACGCTGGGATGCATATCTCTTTTTGAATTAGTGTTCTCTTTTTATTTGGGTAAATGCCCGGAAGTAGAATTGCTGGCTCATATGGTAATTCTGTTTTTAATTTTGGAGGGACCACCGTGTTTTCCATAGTGTTTTCCTGAGGGGCTGCACTGGTTTACGTTCCCAGCAGCGGTGCACAAGGGTTCCCTTTTCTCCACATCCTCACCAGCACTTGCTGTTTCTTAACTTTTGATGATAGCCATTCTGACAGGTGTGAGGTGATACTTCATTCTGGTTTTGACTTGTAGGAAATGCTGTATTGTTTTTATTATATATGGCAGATACACCTAAGTGTTCTAATATTGCATTTATTAGTTCATGAAAGTTGTTTTAATAGCAGGTAGTTTAAAATGGTCTTAAAATGTTTACTATGTTGGTTTTACAGCCAAAGTTCTGTTGTGAGCTGGTCAGCTTTAGTTATAATTGACAACTGTGTGAGGCATTTCTAATTTTATATTTTAGCATAGGTTGTATAATTTTTAAAAACTTTATTTTGGAATAATTTTAGACGTATAGAAATGTTTTAACAGTAGTATAATGAGTTCTCCTTTTTTAAATTTAATGTCCTTTTTTATTTTTTTTTTATTTTTTTTGAAGGGGAAGCGTTTTCCCATTGAAACATATCTATCCCACAACATAATTAAGCAAAAGAGGTTTATATAAAGCCCATTTAAATATACTAATTTTACAAACTTTTATCTCAATTTTATCGATTCTTATACCTTTAATTTTAATATTTATTAGGTTTAATCAATAAGTCTTAATTCTAGAAGGAGTGCCAGAAGCCTCTTCCTTTTATTTTTTGTCCATTTTATCTAATTTTATCTAAAAGTCTCTGGGATCCCTAAGTTTCAGCCAAAGGACTTAGGCCTTTGTCAGTTTTTAATTTGATTAATTTGGTCTGTTGCCCCAGTCACTGATCAGTTATGTCAGTCTATATGTTTTTCCAGCCCTTTAAATATATACATTTTAAACTGGGGTAGATAAAGCGGACTTGTTTGAACTTTAATATTGGGGACCAGTAGGTGATCCCTTTGGCCTTTTTTTAACTTAATGTACTGTAGTATCAGACCCTTGTATCTTAATCCAAAATGTCCATTTTATTTATCCCATTCAAAATAACCATCTAAAAATATTTATCCATTTGGGATAAGTCCCTTATTTCTGCTTGTTAAGAAAAAAATCTTGACATTTTTTACATTCCTTTTTCCAGTTACTCAACCTAAGTAACATTAATTATTATAATGATTTTATTAGCATCTCTCAAACCCATTGAGGGGAAAGGGAAAGCACAAATGTAGCTTTTCAAACCTTTTTTTTTTTTAACTAAGTTCTTAGGTTAAACATTAGATATATTTTTCCACCTTTAAACTTGATTGATTTTAATAGATACCAATACAACAGCTGTTTATAATGAGAGCGCTCTGAACTTTCACCAATTTAGAAGTTTCTCCAAATTAAAGGATCCATCATATGGCCATCAATTAAATAATATATATGTGTGTGTGTGTGTGTGTGTGTGTGTGTGTAGTGATTTTAAAGCAATAAGAGGCTTTTCCACATGAGAGTGGGGCATGTCACGTAGATAAAATTCTGAAGTTTACTCCCCAAAAGGTAAAGACCTTTGTGGTCCAGGCTGTTGCAACAAAGGTTAAGATGGCCAAATTCCTGAAGATTGGTACAATCAAAGAATTGTTGAGAATCCCAGTATATTTGCTTGGCCGCCATATGTACATAATACTTGTACCTTTTGGATGGCAGAGTCCAAGTTTTCTTTAAAAAAGAAAGACAGGAAACACATATGATGCAGGAAAACGGATGTAGGGCGTAAGGAGGGCTGAGTCCCAGGTCTCGGTTGAGCCCCTGGGGCATGCCCCGCCAAGTGTGGGTCCTTGGCTTCGCACAGGAAAGAATTCAAGTGCGAGCCACCGTTGAGTAAAGGTAGATTTATTTAGAGAGATACACACTGCATACGATGTAAGGTAAGAGAAAGGCAAGGAAAGAGGTGTGGGAATTGGGTGCTCAGGTTAAAGTAAAAGTAGATACACACTCCATGGAGAGAGAGCGCAAAGGGCCTTAATGTCCTTTTTTAAATTTATTTTACTGAAGTATAGTCAGTTTACAATGTTGTCAATTTCTGGTGTACAGCATCGTGTTTCAGTCCTACATGTATATACGTATATTCCTTTTCATATTCTCTTTCATGATAGATTACTGCAAGATACTGGGTACAGTTCCCTGTGCTGTACAGAAGAATGCTGTTGTCTGTTTTATATATAGTAGTTAGTATCTGCAAACCTCCAGCTCCCAATTTGTAAATAATACTTCTGTGAACATCCTTGTAGCTAATTTATTCTGCTGTTACCGCAATTTTTATAGGATAAATTCCCACACATGGAATTGCTGGGTATAGGTCATGAACATTTTTAATTGTTTTTGACTTGGTCAGTCCTCCATGTCCATGTGTGAAAACGATTTTTCTTCCCACACAGAGAGTTCTGGAGTCTGAAGAGCAAGTGCTGGTGATGTACCACAGGCACTGGGAGGAGTACAGCAAGGGTGCAGACTACATGGACTGCTTGTACAGGTGGGCGCCCGGGGGGTGGTCTGCTTGTACAGGTGGGCGCCCGGGGGGTGGACCGCTTGTTTACAGGTGGGCACCCAGGGGATCGACCGCTTGTACAGGTGGGTGCCCAGGGGATGGACCACTTGTACAGGTGGGCGCCTGGGGCCTGCTGCAGCCCATGCAGAGCTGCCTGTATCTGGGTAACTGGAGGAGTTTTCCTGGTTTGTTTTATTTCCTGTGACCCAGCAAAACACACAGAGCTAACGCATTTCCCGGTGGAGGGACGTTTCTCTGTTCTGGGGGAAGGGCTGTAGTGTGGGTCACGTGGGTGACTGGGGACCTAGGTGGTGTGTGGAAACTTACTCTGTGAAAACTGAAAGTTGTGTTTGACTGCTGGACAGCATAGCTCCATTTCCTCAGTTGTCTGGGACCACATCTCAACAGATCCAAAGGGGAACTTCGGCTTGGATGAAACTTAGCAAAGTAAATCCACCCCCCACCCCGAGCGCCCCCCCCTTGACTCTAGGATGCAGCGCCTACATTCAGGGGGTGCTGGTGGCTTTCTCTCAGGCTCTCCTGCCCGCCCCTCTCTAGGTGCCACCAGCTGCCCACATGTCGGAATGCCTCGTGGTTCATTCTCCCTGCCTTAGCCTGTGCCCTTCTGTCTGGATTGCTTTTCTTCCTTTCCCTGAATGACTGATTCTGATGTGTTTTCCTTGGTCCCCGCTTTGAGCTCCCCTCTCCCCACCTCTGGCCACTGCCTCCATCTCTGGTGTTAACCGCCACTCCTGTGGTTCCCGTGGATTCTGGGCCGGCCCTCTCTGGCTTCTTCCCAGAGATCATGGAAATAGGTCCCGAGGTGCAAAAGGCAGAGACCGTTTGTTGAAGATAGTGGGTAGGTAAGGATAGTGCCGCTAAGCACCAGGGCCTTCACACCTGGACCTGGGTATCCGCTCTGAAGGCGACTGTGGCCTGTGCTGGCCGCAGTGATAGGTATGCGCTGTGCGTGTGGCTTGCGCCACAGGGGGACCCCTGCCTCAGTCTCTTGCTGGGTCTCAAAGCATCACCTGCACAGTTACGTGCTGCTTTGCAGGAAGCCACCCTGGGGCCAAGGCATGGTTGCTGAGGCATGTCTGTCCTTTGCTTTCCTGGTTCCTGTTCTCTTTGGTTTTTGTAACAGCACTGGCCTTGACTCACTGTCAGTTGTCTGTCAGAAACTGGAGCTGACTTCTAAATGGCCAGTACCTTTTATTTCTTCTTACAAGAGCAAAATGTAATAAAACCAGAAACCAGCAGTTGCAGACAAGGGCAGCAGTTGCAGACAAGGGCAGCATTTGGCTTATTATATTGAACAGTGTTTGCTGCTCATGAAACATCCTAGCATTTCATTTTTTCCCCCATCCTGCATAGTGAGTAGTCATAACTAGAGCTTTAAGAATTCCCTAGCTCTGTAGCGGGGTGGATTTGGGGCAGAGTGACAGCATTGCATGCCATCGCCACTGCAGAGAAGCTAGGGCCACAGGTGCACAGGTGGCAGAGGGAGCGCGGACTCCGTGTCAGGCAGCAGGTCCCCCGTCCGCTGAGAAGTGTCACTAAAGACTCAGCATGTTCTGCTCTTTCTTAGTTTCCGGGACTCCTGTTCTCTTGGCTCTCCTGTGCCTTTCTTTACCACAGTCAGTTTGGTGCTGTTTACATTAATACCGTGAAATCGGTACCATTAATGAGCATTCATTAAGTTCTGCAGTACGTGTGATATACGTGCATGTGTGTGTGCACGTAGAGCCATGTGAGGTAGTTAGTGTCTCCGTTTTTACAGCTGAGGAAGACTAAGGGTCAGGGAGGTTAAATGACCTTGCTCAAGGTCACCGAGCTGAGAAAATCACAAGGGCAGGATTTAAACCCAGGTCAGCCTGATGAAGTCCACGTAACTTCATCCTGCCTAGTCTCATTCTGGACGCGCGCTTCCAGGCACTTATGTAGGTTCTGTTTAGTCTCCACCTTCTTTCTGAGATCTCAATTGGTTACTCTTGGTTTTAGCTATAGCCTGCACGTGGGTAAGCACCCGGCTTTATCCCAGGTGTGTAAGTTAGGAGGCGTGAGCTTCCCTGCACCTCCAGGGTGCTCTGTGGTTGCAAGGAGCTCCTGCCAATGTTCAGGGAGCTTGTTGTCTTGGGACACACTGCCTGCACGACTACTGATGTCAGGGAGTGGTCGTACTGGACACCAGGCAATGCGCCAGGCTGTGCTAGGAGCCTCGGGTATCCTCCACGGGGGCGGATCCCTTCTACCTGAGCCCTGTTGGTCAGATCCTCCAAATGTCTCTTAAGTTTATTATTCCCTTTGCATTGCTATCATACTGTTATAGTTCAAGCTTTTCCCCATTTCTCACCTGGACTATTAGTGATCAAGTCCCCATAACCAGTCTCCAGCCTTTGATTCCTAACATACTCAGTTTAGTAAATTTCTCAAGTGCAAACTTGATCCCTGTCCAAAACCATTTACTAACTTTCCACTGTCTGCAGCAAGACTTAGAAGCACTGGGCCATGGGATTCACTGATAGAGGGTTTTGCTTCACTCCTGTGCTGGTGGCTGCATGGGACTCAGCACTGTTTCTTTGGTTATGGGGGCAGACCAGGTGGTGGACCCTTCTCACAGAAGGCAGGTGTGGCAGTAGTTAAGTGAAAACTGCTGAAATAAAGGCTGTTGTCTTTCCCTGTGGAGTAGTAGGTCATTCCAGGCTGTCTCTTGTTATTAATCATGGTTTATAAGGAAATTTGTGTGAGAAAATATAAAGGAAAATACCAGTTTTGTTTCAAAAGTGCTTTTCAGTATTACTCTTTTGAGGCAATTTCTAGCCTCTTCTTTGCTTAGAATCCTTTATGAGAGGGACGTGCATTAGCATACGTGAGAGGGATTGTCATTTTCAGGGAAAACGGTGACGCTTCTGCCCGACCTTTCCAGGCACTATTGTCTGTAGGATGCCGTGGACCCTGACCTGGGGTCCTGAGGGTTTTAGCTTGAGAACTAAAAGCCTGGAATCCAGTAGGTGTTAGCGCGTGAACCCAACTCGTAACGCAGTTTCGATAGGTTAAAGTGCCTGGTCTTAGAGAGGCTTCATTCCCTTAGGCTGTAGTTCTTGAAAGTTAACATTGTTATTAATTATTACTTCGGATACTCCAAAGGGCAAACAATACTTACTACCCACTTTGTTGACAGGATGAATTATAAAGATACGTACACTGCATACACCTGAGGAGACAGTGCAGGATGCCTGTGTGAGTCACTGTGACCAGACAGGAAGGGAGCCTGTATGAGGCAGTGTGAGCACGCAGGGAAGGAGCTTGTGTGATGCATTTGAGCAGGGCAGTTAGGGAGCCTGTGTGGGGCTTTGTGAGCAGAGAGGGAGGGAGCCTGTGTGAGGCAGTGTGCGCAGAGTGTGGGAACCTTTGTGAGGCAGTGTGAACAGGACAGAGTGAGAGCCTGTGTGAGGCAATGTGAGCAGGACAGCGAGTGGTCCCTGTGTGAGCTTGTGTGAGCAGTTAGGGAGCCTATATGAGGCATTATAGCAGCACAGTGAGTGATGTCTGTGTGAGGGAGTGTTAGAAGACAGAGGGAGCTTGTGTGAGGCCGTGTGAGCAGACAGGGAGGGAGCCTGTGTGAGGCCGTGTGAGCAGGACAGTGTGGGAGCCTGTGTGAGGTAGTGTGAACTGTTTTTTGAATTTTTGGATGCTATTTTCTTCTATGATTTCCACATATATATGTCTTTATTTGAAAATAATTTTGCTGTTAATAAATTAGACTATGAAATAGTACAATCAGAAATTAGGATTGGTGTCTGTATCAAAATGAAAAATTGCACTGCTTACACTTTAAACTATATCTATAAATTATTTTAAATGTTGTCTGTCAAGCTTCTAATATCAAGAGTCGTAGTCTGGAGTGAGAAGGACGTAGTTATTGAAAGTTAGTTTAAATTCATCCCGTGAGGGAAGAGAGCAGTGATTTGTCCTCCAGGAGCTGTTCTGGGACAGCCGGCCGCCCAGGGCACACAGACCTGGGCAGGGACCGGTTGACTCCCTCCTGAGGACCCACGGCCAGCTGCGCTCAGGGTCACTGAGCGCACAGCTCTGCTGTCTGCACTCACCGTGTGAGAGTACCGGGGCTGCCATATGTCCCGAATAGGGTGTTGATTTCCTCAGAGGAGAATTTTGTTGTGAATCAGAGATGCCAGAAATGGAAAGTAGAGACCCACGTGGAGAATGCTGCCCGTGATCCCTGCGGGGCGTGGGCAGGTCTCCCTGTTAGTGAGGGGAGTGGCGGGAGGGAGAGGCGCTGTGAGTGTGGGAGGCGGGGGCGGGGGGGGGCGCCATGATGGAGCTGATGGCGGGTGAGGCCCTGATGGGCATGTAGGCTGGCTTGTTGGGACGGCGTGGTAGACTGACCAGGCAGGAGTGGTTTGGAGTCGGGGGCCCTGTGGGAAGGCGCATATGTGGTGCAGTCATGACTGTTAGGGTCCCCTCCTCAGCGCTGCGCACTGTCGATGGGCTCCATGCTTGTGTTTGTACATTCTGCCTGATGGGGAAGCTCTCCAGGCAGAGACCACATTTTCATTTTTCGTTTCTTTGTGCTTGGTGCCTTGTAGTCCCTGGCGTGTCGAGCGCAGTTGGTCGATACTTGTGGAGTGAGTGTCCCGGGCCAGCTCTGCCCTTGCTGGTGAGCGGACCTTGCCGAGCCCCTCAAGCTCTCTCAGCCGCAGTTTACCTACCGTGTTAATGGGGCCCCTCGGAGACCCACGTGTGCCCATGTCCTGTTGTCCGTCTTGCCGGGTTGCTTCCGTGTGGTGCGTACTTCTTTGTCCTGGCGTTCCCGGCTTTTATGGTCCAGCTCCGGCTGCTCTTCCAAGTTTGTGTTCTAATATTAACTCTTGCCATCCCTGCTGTCTGAAATGTTATCCATTTATACATTTTGTAATTCATCGAAGAAGCATCTTTCAAGGACTGCCTCTCTGCCTGCCGGACCAGGTCTGCGCTTTGCAGGCCTCATTTTCCAGAGAGGAGGTCGGGATGCAGAACAGGCAGATGGAGGAAGGAGCAGGGCTGTTTCACGTAGCCAGTGCTGAAAAGAGAGCAGGCGAGGTGTGTCGTAACTGTTACTTCATCAGGGGTGGGGAGTCAAGGCTAATTTGGCGAGGGGCCAGGTAGGGCGGAGGGAGGTGTGTGTGAGCTGAGACCAGAATGACCAGGCCAGAGGCCAGAGGTGGGGTGCGCAGTCCAGGGTCTCTTCGGGGGAGCAGCCGCTCTCCCTGCAGCTGATGCTCCCGTCTCAGCCCAGGTCCCCTCGCTCAGCAGGAGCAGGGGTTCGAAACCTGCAGGAAGTTGGGAGGCTTACGGTGAGGACGGAAGGAAAGGCTAAATGGTATTTTGAAGGGAAAAAATGATTTTGTGACCAGCGGGCCAAAGAGTGGAGCACTGAGGTTGTAAGTCTTGGCGTCTCGAGCCTGAGTGGTGGCTGTGGGAGGGCTTGCGTGGCGGTGGTGGCTGCGGGGCTTCAGAGTAAACAGCAGGACCTGTTTCCATCATCTCCTGGAATTGTCGGTGGAGTCACACAGCTGAAATTTAGTTGTTTCCGCTTTCAGTTTCATCTGCCTGTAGACGTCATGTGGGCCTTTCATTTTGATGCAGCAAACACCGAAGTGTGTGTTTTAATGCAGAGATCTTGCAGGTTTCGCCTACATGCTTGTATTTGTCAATAGCTGTTTCCACCTTAGCAGAACCTGTCCAACGAATAGTTTTAGGTGGTGAGCATTGAAGGCGTGGTGGTGAGATCTGGGACGGTGAAGAGTGAGTGCTAGGATGGTCCACACCCTGCTACACATTTTGTTTAATCCTAGAATTCTCTTTTCATCTCAGTAATTCTTGGAGTCCATTAGGTATTAGTCTGGTAACAGAGTGATTGTCAGTCTCTCACCTCTGCTTATATTTCTATTCTGTTTTCTTACCTCCTGATGGTGATCTTTTATTTTAAAATGAAAAGTTACATCTTTCACTGGTGATAATATATAAATTAGAGAACTTACTTGATGTCTGTGTTTTAAAAATCATTTTCTGTTTATTGCAAAGTGAACTTACCTTGACTTAAGCAGAATCTGGGAGTGAACAAATTAGCTTGTAGAGGTCTGACCCTTGGACGGGAGCTGTTGAGCTGTAAGAATATTGGAAATTTTTAGAGCAAAACCTTTGAGTGTTTTTTAAGTGAGATGGGGTAACAGGATTTTTTGCTGCTCTAGAGGTCCTATTCTGTGTCTCTTAGGGCCTTACTGAGAGTTGGGCTGATAGTTTTATCTTTTTTAATTATATTTTTAATTTGTACATGGTGAATTTCTTTTGGATATATTACTGAACTATTCTGTAGTTAACTTATAACCCTAAAATTATTGTTCTAAAGTTGTAAGTTCCTTGTTTTCCTGCTGATTTTGACATAGTCTCTATTGACATTACGTTTCTTTTTCAGATATCTCAACACCCAGTTTATTAAAAAGAATAAATTGACAGAAGCCGACCTTCAGTATGGTTATGGTGGTGTAGATATGAATGAACCACTTATGGAAATAGGAGAGGTAGGAAGTTCTTTAAATGACTGGCAAACGTAAGAGTGTTTTATATACTGAGGTGATTGGATCCACTGTCCTTTTCTTGAGGACACTGAGTTGACTGTCTTAAAATTGTCAAGGTTTACAACATCCTAAATGTTAAGTAAATAAAATACTGTCATGGTTCCCTAAGACACTTCAGCTGGATAAGAAGAACAGAAGAGACGTGATGAGTGTTATTTCAGTAATGAAGGCAATGGTGGGTGAAGGGCGGGACGGCCGCAGCTCCACTGTGTTAACAGTCCCATAAAAAGTGTCAAGGCTCCTGTAGTTAAAACGTGCAAAGGACATGGACTTAAAAGAGAACCTCAGGAGAGGAAGTACAGGTTTATGGATGTAACAAGTTTACTTTAACTTTAAAAAGTAATTAAGGGAATTCAGAGTAAACCAGTCAAGTGTGCAGCTTAAGACTCACTCAGGTTCTGGAGGCACAGTGCAAACCTAAGTGTGGAAATTATAGTAATATATCATGTGATACTGACTGTGAGAGACATACTGCAGCACATGTCTACTGAGTAGCCAGACACTGGGGAGACAGGTGGCAGATGGTCCTTTTCCTCGTGGGGAAACAGATGCCAAACAAGTAAAGCAGTGAAGGAAGGAAACAACTAAGACGCAGCATTAGTAGAAATTTAAATTAGAATGACCCTTCTAGAAAGAAATGTATCAGAAGTAGACTTTAAAATATTCGACACCTGCTGACCAGGTAATCCTATGTCTAGTAATCTGTACTGCAAAAATAATACGGGTAAAAAAGTTTACAAGTAGTCCTTGCAGTAGCAATAATGATGACTAATGAGGAAAAGGTCGTATTTTCAATATCCAACAATAAAAATCATACACAGAATATATACAATATGATCTTGTTATAAAAGTAAGCAGATGGATAAATTAGTAGAAGATACTTCATAGAAGCATTAACAGAGGGAAAAATTGGTTTCCGAAAACATTTGGACACAACATTTTATGTTTAATGGGAATGAAACTGTTGGGAAGTAGGGTGCAGAGAAACAGGGCAGTTGGAAGTACCAAAGCTTCGCAGGAGTTCTTCAGCTTGCAGGACTGTGAGCGTTTCACTTCGCAGTCGTCCGTCATGGCCGGCAGCGTCAGGCCCACTCCTCCTCTGGAGGGAAGCACCTTTCTGACTCTTAACTGTGCATTCTTCTATAAACAAGTGCACATACATACACAACAGTTTCATGATCACAGCGTATATAAAATTCTACTTGTATTTCTTGCCTTTTTCAAAAAAATAGTAGGGATATTAAATAATTTATCAATTATTTATTAAACCATTTCCCTTAGTTTTCAGTTTTTTGTTGTTACAAACAACACTGCATGGACATCATTGTTCACTTGTTCATCTATTAAGTATTTTTTGAGCCCCCCTTGCCCCCTGTGCGAGGCACTGTTCTGCGTGCTGGGGACACAGTGATGAGTTACGTAGACAAAAGCATTATGGTTGTGGAGTTCCATTGTGTACTTCTCTCCCTGTGCCTGAGCAGTTTTCACAGGGGGTGTACCTGAAAGTGGGCTTCCTGGGTCAGAGCACAGCCTGAATTTCCATGGCCCTGCCCCCAGCCTTTCAGAGGGCTTTACCAGCTTGTCCTCCCACTCCAGCTATAAGATCCCATTTCCCCCACATATTATCTCCTTTTTTCCTGTTTGTGCTATTTGAAAAGAAAGAAAAAGAAGGCAAAACCTGAAGACTGTGCCTTGTGGAAAGACAGATGCTCTTACTTATTTGTATAGAATTACCAGTGGGTCTGAATAAAGTTATCTCAGTAGAAAGGCTAAAAACACACTCACGCCTCTGTGGGCTCTGTTAAGTTGGAAGCAGGAGCGATTAGTTTTTGATACTGGAATAATTTGTAGTCTGCATGAGAAAAATTTTTTGGCTTTTAAAGGCTTAAATGTGAAAGGTAGAACTTGAAAACTTTCAGAAGGCAGTGTGGGAGCACATATGTCTCCTTAGAGTTGATCTTAGGAAGCGAAGGAGTTCTTTAAAAGACACGAAAATGCAAACAATAAATGAAAAGATTGATAAATTTGAATACATTAAAAAATTTTTTTACTGTAAAAAATTATAAAGAAATTAAAAAGTCAAATCACAAACTATGACAAACCACACTACGTAAAACTGTCAAGGGATTAATTTCCGCAACATACAAAGAACTTGGGCTTGTTGAGAACAGGACAGGCATTAATGGAATAATGGGCAGACGATATGAATGGGCATTTCATAGGGGAAAAAAAAATGGAGATACACAAAAAAACAAAAAGAGTCGCAGCTTAATTTCAGGAAAATGCCAGTTAAAACCGCAGGGAGATCCATTTTCCCCGCCGATGAGCAGAGTTTGACAGAGCCCATGCCCTCTGCCTGTGCGGGTGAAGGCGGGATGACGGCTAGGCCAGCCAGTGCTGCCCTGTCCTGGCGCAGGCCGGAGCCACAGACACGCTCATCAGCAGTCACGGTGTCCTCACACCAGAGCGGGGATGGAGCAGTGCCAGCGACTGAACGATGAACCATCATTCTCTGTTCGGTTGGATTTCAGTAACAACACTGAAATTTAAAAAACATCCACAGAACAGCATACAATGTGATTTTGTTATTAAAGAAGGTCAGAAATAGTCGATTCAGAAACCCCACACGGGGACACCTACACACTCGGTGCAGCTCCGAGGAGGAGGTGATGTAACACAGGGTGCGGTGGGACAGCCTCTGAGGGGAAATACAGAGGAGGGCGTTTGGGGCAACGGTGATGAAGTTGTGTTATTAAACTGAGTGTTTGATTATTTGTTAAATTGACTTACCCTTTTGTGTTTGTACAAGAGGTTTTATGATTCCAAATGTCAGCTGCAGCCAATCTCGTTGTATTTAACGTGACTCCTTGGTTTCACTTACCACTTTGGCATCTGTAGCCCTTCCCTCATCCTGGGCACTTTATAGTCAGTAAATTAAGGTTTTATAAAAACCAGTTACTTCTGTAAGACTTCCAATTAATGCTAAAACCTTAATTCTGTTCTTTATACAAGTCTGGTAGGATAGTCATTGTCGTAAGTGAAGAATGTATTTTCCTTACATATATTCAGTTTTCATTTGAATTTTGAAATACTGGTTATAAGTACTTTTGATGGGTATTTTCACTTTTTAAAAAAGCCTTGAACAGATGTTAAAAACAAACACTAAGTAATTCAGCCTCGATGATGCCCATTTTTCCTGGCAGCTAGCGCTGGACATGTGGAGGAAACTGATGGTCGAGCCACTTCAGACCACCCTTATCCGAATGCTGCTCCGAGAAATCAAACAGTGAGTACTGACGCGGCCCTTCCAGGCAGGTCTGGGGCAGTTTGAGATGGTGTCAGTTGCATGGCTGTTGGCTGCACGAGGCCTCATTTTACTGTAATGAGCCTCATTTTCTATTTTAATGCCAGTATATCTAAATCACTTTATAATCTCTTGGTTTGGCGGAAGGCAGATTTTTCTATGGCCTAATATGTTTAATAAATAAATAAGTCCTTGAAGGAAGTGACTTGTTTTGCAAGCCTGAAACCTCTTGGACTTGCAGGCAGTGCTGGGTTGTTTGAATGTATCCTCAGCCGAACGTCTGATGGTGATAACCTGTTCAGGAAAACTGATTCCTCTAGTTAGTCCGTTACTTTAATAGTCGGTTGACTTGTGAGGCAGCCCTGTGGAAAGGTGGCTCCCCGCTCTGCTCCCAGCCCAGTGGTTGACTCTTCACCTGACCGCTGTGCGAGGAGTTTAGGGTAGAGAATGTGTTCCCATGGGGTCCTGAGTAGAGCATCCTTTCTGCTGGACCTCAGCTCTGGGGAACCAGAAGTGGAAGCTGGTGACACAGGTGTGCATGACCCTGCAGGTGCTGGGGGGGCTTCTCTAGGCCAGCAGTCACCGTGCAACAGCGCCCATCCCACCCCCCAAGTCCGCTTCCTTTAAGACACAGACACGGGGTTTCTACGTGAGGAAAGAAGCAAAGTGTTGTTCTCGCTGAGGCTCCTTGTGGTAGATGAGGGGTTAAAAAAGCCGCAAGAGAGTATGAGAGAGTATTTTCAATGTCCTGTTAACACCCAGTAGAGAGTGACATGCCAGCATTAAGTGACTTGGTTTGAAAGACTGTCTTTCACGCTTCTGATGACTCCGCGGTGTGCAGGGGTGGGAGGTGGAGCAGAGGTCTGCAGGTGACTTTCCCGTGTCAGGTGGTCTTTGAGCAAAAATGAAAGCTCTGCACAAAACTCTTCCCTCCCCTTTGACTCAGGACCGGCTGTGACAGAGGGTTCTCCACGTGCTCGTGTTCATGGCTCCGCCTCAGAGCTGTGAGGGGTAGGTTCATCAGTGAGATGTGAGTTCGCAGTCTTTCTCTTTTGTACCTCTCAGTTTCTGAGAGAAGTTTTTCTAATTTCCCAGCTCATTTTAGAGTTACCGATTTTCATCCTTGTAATTGTAAGTTTCTGTCTTATAAATTCTGAGCCTTTGTTGTTAGTTGAGTAAATGTCAGGACTGCCCTCTGGTTAATTATTTTTATTGTTATATAGTAACTTTATGTATCTTGGGCTCTTTCTTCTTATTTTGTCACCTACTAATATTGTTAAAACAGTTTTCTCTTAGACTTTGGGGATTTTGTTGTATGTGTGTCATTTAACTTTTTGAGTGTGGAGTTAAGTATGGATACAGAAAACCCTGCAACACAGATGTGCTTCTTGATGACTTATTATTGGGTGAAACCCTTGTGAATGCCACCAGGTTAGGAAAAGAAGCATGCCAGCCCCCAAAACCTCGTGTCCTGCCCCTCCTTTCTCCAGAGGTCACCACGGTCCTGACACCAGAGCAATCACCTTCTATTTCTTTGTGGTCATATCACCCACAAGTGCTTTCCTAGACTCTGTAGTTTAGTCTTGTCCATCCTTAAAAAACTGTACATGTCTTTTAAATCTTCTAATCAGCAGGTTCCTCCTCCACCCTTTTTCCCTTGTCATTCTTTTGCTGACGAGACCTGGGTTTGATCTTCAGACTTTCCCACTGTCTGGGTTCTGCTGCCTGCGCACGGGCACACCTCTGGGTCCTCCTCTGTCCCCTGTCCCCTGCGGACTGTGCGCGGGCACACCCGTGGATCCTCCTCTGTCCCCTGTCCCCTAAAGACTGCGTGCGGGCACTCCTGTAGGCGCTCCTCTGTCCTCTGCTCCCTGCAGATTGGCGGCTCAGTGGCTTCCTCAGATTCTGGTTGGTTCCCACTGGAAAGACTATAGAGATTTGTTCTTCTGTGATGTCTGATTTTCCACTCTTTTTGGCTTAGGCAGCCACAGGTGCTAAATACCAACATCTTTTAGTTTATTGACGTTTGTAAGATGGTGCCACTTTAATTCTGTCCTTTGATTTTCTTTCTTAACTTGAAAATTTTTATAACAATATGCTTGCCTTTATCTGCTGTTTGGTTACCACTTAGGAGGGCAAAGTATCAGCTTGTTTCTTTTCTTAACCTGGTTGGTGAGATAATGAGCTGGTTTGCTGTCATCCTCAGAAAGTGATCAGTTAACCTTTTTTCAGTGTATCGTGATGAACTTACGGGCTTAAATACGTTGGATTCACTGTCTTGTTTTATTAAAGCCTAAATCGCCCTCCTTCTGTGTGTTGCTGCAGCCCTTCTGGTAGGCCCCTGGCCGTCCTCGGTAGCGCTCTGTCGCGTGTGTCAGGGCGCTCCAGGCTTGTCTTGTACGTTTTCTTCCCTGGACCCAGTGTCAGGTACTCAGTGAGAAACTTAGTCCTAAATACACAGATGATATGTAAGTACATTCTTGAAAACCTTTAACGTTCCAGACCCTTTCCTCAGCCGTCCTGTCCACACGGTAATCCTTGTGACTGATTAACTGTCTTTTCACACCTTTTTGTGTGTTTTTTTATATCTAGGTACAGAAGCAAATATGATACAGAATACAATAGAGAATGTTAATTTTGTTTTCTTTTTTAAGTATGTAATTTTAAATTTTTTTCTAACTTTTCAAAGACATACACGATATTTATACATATTAACTTCTTTTAAAATTCAGTTACGTGTTGTGATGCTCCTGTGTTAGTACCTAAAGGCCCTCCTCCTCCTTTCTGCAGCCCACGTGGCATGTGGCGGGTCTGTCTGCCTCTTCCCTGGTGATGTGCCTCAGGTCGTCCTCAGGTTTTCCTCCCACAGCTCTTGCTTCTGTCGTGCGCACATGCAGATGTTTGTCTGGAGTCGGAGTGTGCATGCGCCTGTTCCTACACAGCTGGCTGTGAGAACCTGCCTTCTCCGTTGCCACCAGTATGTGACGCTGCCAGTCTGTCCAGTCTCCGCAGACCTCCGCTTCCCAGGGCCCCCAGGTGCGCCCGGGTTGCTGCAGGCATCCCTTCCTCCTGGCACCACGCCTGCTGCTCCTGCGGGGACACACAGAGCAGCTCTTGTGGCCACCGACCCCCCTGGTTTTGTGCCACAACAGTGCCCATCTTCCTTCACTTGCTTCCCTCCCTTCCTCGTAGTTCTTTCTCTTACGCATTTTGGTCCATACTTTGGTTTTCTGTGCTATCCAGTCTTCACTCCATCTTTTTCTTTTTTTCTTTTCTTGGGGGGGGGGGATGTAGGGTTATTTGTTTATTTTAGTGGAGGTGCTGGGATGGAACCCAGGACCTTGTGTATGATGCTAAGCACATGCTCCACCACTGACTACACCCTCCGCTCCATACTCCATCTTTTTTCATTTTCTGCAGGCCCAGGGGCTACTGCCAACACCGGAGTATTAAAAAGCATCCTTCCTGTCACTTCTCAGACTTTGGAGTCGGAGCAGGTGGCTGCATCTAATTTGTTGGAACCCTGTTCTCATGAAGTTTCTCTAAGAGGTTAATTTGCCCTCATCACACATCAGAGTCAGGACTTTCGAAAGTTCCAGCCTAACCTTTAATGATCATCACAGCCCAGTCTGCCGTCTGAGCTAAACTGGCTTTAATAGCCTTCATTTTAAAATCACACCCGGTGCTTTTTTGCTCTCTCAGCCTTCTTCCCTCTGACTCATTGAAAATGCTCCCATTTTCCCGCTGTCCACACTTAAAACACTGTCGTGACAACAGGCCCTGTGCTACAAGCTTTTCTGAGTTGTGTTTAACCTTTGCGGTGTCCTCGACAGGGAAGATTCTGCAATTATCCCCACCAGAGGGGGCGCCCCTGCGCGGGGTGATGTGGGGCTGGAGCCCAGGCAGGCTCATCCGGACTCTGCCTGAAGGCTGTTGTTGGACCCTTCCCATGACGTCCCGCCGCCCAGCTGAGCAGTTTCATTATCCTGGTGACTTCCTTATGGTCATTGTAGGCATTTTCCACATGCTTCTGTCAAGATCAGATTATGAGCCATTTATTTCTAAAGATTATTTACATTCTTTTCTCAAGACTGTGATCTGACCTCATCTCTTGGGATCACTGTTCTTAGATGAGACCAGAGTTTATTCAGATGACCAGCTGAGTCGATGCTTTTATATGTTACTAACGGCATCATTTCACTGTTCATTTTCACTACCTGTCAGACTAGTAAAAATAAATGATAGTGATTTTCTGTAGTGCCTTTTGTGCAGTTACAAATATGTGTACTGAACTTAAAGATTGAGTGAGTATGCCTGAGAGTTTCCGAGTTCAGATGTTGTTCTTACAGAGAGGGCACCTTAGTTATTAAGCACTGGGAATGTCAGTGCTCTTTCTAGGCACAGTCTTACCTGATTCCAGCACATCTGGGTCTTTTGGGATCAGAAACAAAGGGCAGGAATGGGAGTTCTCCTGGTGCCAGGCAGGGAGAGCAGGGTTTGGTCATGAAACAAATTTTAGAGAACCTGATTTTCCAAATATTTAGATATTTGTCACTTTTGACTGATTTTCGTTTGGTCCCAGGCAAAGTTAAAGGAAAAAAGTGATGCACTCCAGATCACTAGAAAAGATGAGATCATTATGTCACCAGAGTTAATGTGGGCTTGGGAGGGAACTGATGGAAGGTCTGCAGAAGAGACACTCACCATGTCACCTGCATGAACTCCGCCTCCTCTGTAGTGATGCCACAGTGTAGGTGTGTGACTAGGATTCCACGGCTGACAGGAGCACTATAGCATATTAATTCAAGTAAAAACCTTTTCCCAGAACATTCAGATGATGGCGGGAAGAAGGGGAGGAGAGGGCTGGAGGGAGGATGGGACACAGACGTATAAAGGTGATCACTTCACCTGTTCTTAAATGTTAGAAACCTTTATTCCCAGTAAAAAGCAAGAAGATTTTACTAGGAAATGATGGTAATATATTTTTCTGTTGTTCTCTTTGTAAAATAATTTTTAGTTCAAGGGAAAACTGTTTTGAAGTGAGGTGGGAGATTCCAACATAAAGGTACGCCTCTGACTGTATGATGGTTTGTTTGGAGCATTGTTACTGGAGTCAGAAACGCCCAGCTTAGAGCCAGACTCTCTTACTGCGGCTTTAGGCAGACTTTTTTTTTTCCGAATTTCATTTTCCTATTTCTGTAATTAGAGAAACCAAATTCATCTACATTTCTTACTATGGTTAAGACTTGCATCACACTAGTACCTTGACTAAGTAGGACCTTGTCACAGTGTCGCGTGAATGACTGAGGTGATTTTAATCCCCTGTAGCTGTGAAGGGATGTGGCCATGTCAAAACGCTTCACACTAAGTTACTAAGTGGAGAAATGCCTTTGTGCCTGAGTGGGAGCCGCTGGGGCGCTTGCGGACCTCAGGGACCCAAAGTGGCCCTTAGACGTTGCATCTGGCCCTGCGTTGTACTGAGTGTGCCTTTGAGGAAGGCGTCCCGTCAGACCCCGCCAGGCGTGCTTATGAGGGTTCAGAGACCGAGTTCTCAGACCAGCTCCTCCAGGAATGGAATTGGTGGGAGTAAAAGCCAGGTGTTCTTAACCAGGTGGGGTGTTACCCAGGTGTATTTACAGTCTTGAACTGACAGCCTCATATCCACTCTGTTACAACTGAAGACGTGTCATCTTAGTATCAACATGGTATCTTTCAAGTTTTTCTGTTGTTCATTGAAATTACATCTAATGTGTACATTAACCATCATAAATCTGAATTCAGCTGCGGTATGAAAGTTATCTTTAAGCATCATGCATGCATTGATCTTTAAGATGTTTTATGCACAATGTGATTGGACCAGTAGAAGAGGCAGCCCCACTTTGGCACGTTTCTGTGTATTTCTGTAGATATACTTGTATTCTCAAGAATGTTTTATGTTTTACCTGTTTCAGTGATCGTGGTGGAGAAGACCCAAACCAGAAAGTAATCCATGGGGTTATTAACTCCTTTGTTCATGTTGAACAGTATAAGAAAAAATTCCCCTTAAAGGTAAAAAGCCTCCTTTAAAAACATAAGTCATCAGACCTTTAACTTCTTAAATTGCTTCTTCTCATTTTTAAAATGTGATTTAATTGATTTATTTAGTTTTATCAGGAAATCTTTGAGTCTCCCTTTCTGACTGAAACAGGAGAGTATTACAAACAAGAAGCTTCAAATCTATTACAAGAATCAAACTGCTCACAG
The DNA here is from genome assembly GCF_009834535.1 of Camelus ferus. Taxonomy (NCBI): domain Eukaryota; kingdom Metazoa; phylum Chordata; class Mammalia; order Artiodactyla; family Camelidae; genus Camelus; species Camelus ferus. The sequence goes on from NC_045730.1 coordinate 20,655,936, forward strand.
TATATGGAAAAGGTAAGAAAGAAAACATGTTAACTCCATCATTTATTATATGTCAGGTGTGGCTTCATTTAACACTAGTTATCCGAGTTAATGTATGTTTTTGGTGGGACGGCTCTGTTTTTCTGGTCCCTGCGCTGGGTTTTAGTCACTGTTCAGCACCTGCTGATAAACCATCGTTCTTGCCATGGCATGTTTTCCAGAAGAAACAGTGCTGTCCCGATTTTTATCGTGGTTGATGCTTTTTCACAAATCCTGATTGCTGGGTTTGCTTATCTTTGAAATTAATATATATTATTCTTGGCAAAATAATACACTGTCTTTTGTGCTTAGTAGACATGTTAGGGAATGAGGTTAAGTGTAGAAGCTGTGTGTTGAGGTTTTACCTTCCTTCCTCTAAATGCAAGGAGAAAGTAGTCAAGATAAAATCGTTCTAGAACTTGCTCTTTTTGTCTAAGTTTTTGGAAGGCTGTGGAAAACCACGAGAAGTTTAATCAGTAAACCAACACGTATTGATTACCATATTTAAAATTCCATGTGTATTTTCTCAGTAGAAGAATATATTATAAATTCAGTCATCATACAAGATACATCAGAAGTTTTTCCTAGTCTTTTCAATCAGCAGTGTTGCATTTTAAACATTTTACTATTGGACGACTTTTGTTAGTTTGTTTACCTTTTAGAAAAGTGAGACGTTGTAAAGGGATGGCTGTGGCGAGGCGTCCCCAGGACGCGGGTCGGGAAGCATCAGGGTCAGCTGGTGTGCTGCTGCCGCCAGGCAGAGCCAGGCCGGGGTCTGGGCTGTTTAATCCTCCTCCTGCTGTGTCGCCGATGAGCTCAGGGGCCCTGAGTGAGGCGTCAGGCGTTTTCCGCCGTCTATGAAGCACAGGTTGCACTGCGTCAGGCGTCTCAGCACATAGCCCTTTTGTACATGTTAGACCCTTGTTGGAGGCTCCAGACCCAGTCCTTGGAAGTGCACCGAGTATCAATGCTGCGTACTCCCCTCTTCATGTCAGGCCCTTGAAACCAGGCTGATAATAAAATGCTTAAAATGCAACACTGCTGATGAAAACACACAAGCAGTGCACAGACAGTGGGAACAACCCAGATGTCTGTCAGGAGTTGGAAGACAGGGAAATGTCCATGCACACAGTGCAATATTGTACAGCCTTCAGTCCGAATAAAGTCCTGACACCTGCGCCCATAGGGGCTAACCTCGGACACGCTAGGAGAGGACAAGTGTCATGTGCTTCCACTTACACGAAGGGTCTGGAGCAGGGGATTCGCAGGGACAGAAGGGAGATTAGAATTTAGCAGCAGGAGGGAAGGGGGTTACTGCCCAGTGGTCACAGAGTAAGTTTGGTGTCATGAGAGTGTTTTGGAAATAGTTGCACAGCATTGTGAATGTAATGAATCGTATTGAATTGTATACTTAAAAATGGTTAAAATGACAGATTTTGTGTTATATATATTTTACCACAATTTAAAAACACTAATAATGTAATATACCAAAAACCATTGAATTGTATACTTTAAATGGGTGGTCACATGATGTGTAAATAGATCTCACACTATTAAAAGGAAAGCCTTTGGAGGTTATGTTTGGAAAAGAGCATTTGTAAGAGTAGTTCATTCGGTTACGACTAATCCTTGTGGCCTCCTGTTTCCCTCTCTGTGTCTTCCCTGGTTGGGCTCTTCCCCAACCACAGGGGGTTTATAGCTGTTCAAAGCTGCACTGAGGCTCTCCAGCCCTGTGTACATTCTCGATATGTGACCCCTGGTCCTCCACTTACTGTCACTTTATTTTTTCCTTTCCCATCCTCCCTCATGTCCCTCAGACTAGTTCCTTTTTGCAGTTAGTTAATCCGTAAGCGGATGACATCGTACTTGTGTGCTGTACATGGCTAAGGCTGTTTTATTTTGAAAGGAAAACACTGACCAAGATGACTTTCTCAGCTGATGAAATACACGGGGGCACCCATTAGTCTAGACACCGTTCTGCCCACCTTGGTTTCTGTGACTTTGCCCTGAACTCCTGGCCCCACAGGCAGCACAGTGGGACGTGAGGACCATGAAACTCAGTCCTGAGCCTCGTTTTCATCAGAGGATGTCTGAGAGGAGTCCGGGAGTGTTGTGTTACTTCCTTCTCAGCATCACCCTTTATGTCCAGGCAGACTCAGCAGTTCTCCCCCAAGCTTAAGGATCCTTCATTCCCTGGGACCAGTCACGCGCAGAAACTCTGGTTCCATAGCGTCACATCACAGAATGTTTTCAAACTAAACTTCTGTAGGGGTATGTGCCGTGCTAGCATGATTTTCATTGCAAATGTGGTTTGTTTTGAGGTAGAAATTAGCCAGATGCTCTGCCTGCTGTCTTTATTAGCTGGTTCTTGTTAATGTTAATCAGTGTATTGTTTGTACCTCAGTGCTTTTTATACAGGATACGCTTTAATAAAGGTCTTGATTGAAATATTTGACTGTGACTTTTTTTGACTTTCAAAAATGTTAATGAAGGCGTTAATGTGATTAGCATTGCGTACTGTTCATGTTTTTTAAGATGAATCAGCATAAAATAGACTAATCTGTGTCCAGTTGATGCAAATTACTTGTTAGTTTGGTAGTTATATATTCGTGAAGTGACCACCTGTTCCAGTTTTTAATATTCACCCACTTGTCCCATTGCCGGTTGAGTTGTCTGTATGTAGGACGATCGAGGTCAGTGAGTGAGGATAAAATGCAGCCTCTTAGCCTTAGGTTTTGTTCATAAGATGGTGAAATGTAGGTGTCAGCTGGAAGCATAAGCAAAATTTTGAAATGATTCATGGAATGTGAGTTTGAATTGATTATATGATTCTTTTTATTACTTTTCCATGTCAGTTGCTTACCGATACTACAGGATTTTTTCCTCATAGTGGCTCATGACTGTAAGAATATATTTCTAAAGGTTCTAGGCAGATTAAAAGATGAAGAAATTCGATGTCGAAAATACTTACATCCCAGTTCGTATACTAAAGTGATTCATGAGTGTCAGCAGCGGATGGTCGCAGACCACTTACAGTTCCTCCACGCAGAGTGTCACAACATCGTCCGGCAAGAGAAGAAGAACGGTAAGTGACACCCCGGCCTCCGTGTGGGTGGAAAGCAGGTGATAAACCCGCTTTCTGCATTGTCCCCAGCCAGCCGAGATTTCAAACATATGTGAGTAACAGTCTCTGGAATATTCAATATGCCTTTTTACAGATTATTAATATTTTAAAAGACTGTTTTGGAAAAGTATATTTTCACATTTTATTCTGAAGTCAAAAGAAAAACTGGGAAAATGTGTTTACACATCACAGGGGCCAATTCCCTTAATACATTAAAAGTTTCTAACAATAATTAATAGAAAAAGGCAAAGAATGTGAAAGAGAAATATAAATAGATTTTAAATATATGGAGATGCTCAATTTCACTCAAAATAGAAGTACAAAATAAAAATACAACGAGATGTTAGCAATAAGCAGTAAAAAAAAAAAATGGAATTTTTTAGAAAAAGAAAATAGTAGTAAAAGTTTTCAAATAGCAGGGAATAAATGTAACAAGACTCATGCCAGACCTACAAGGAGACTAAACACTGTTGAGAGCAACACTGATGCACAGATCAGGGCCGTCCCCTCAAAACCCAAGATTTGTTTTGAGCTCGGGAAGTTAATACTCAGACTAAGAACAGTCAGGACAGCTTTGAAGAGCACGGTAGGAAAGCTGCAGGGTTGCATGACTTACAAAATGGGGCCTTGGCACAAGGTTAGACAGAGACCAGTGGGCTGAAGTAAAAAGCCAGGAAGTAGCCTGAGCACACGTGGACACTTCGTTTAGGACCAAGGTGGCCCTGCAGGGCACTGGGTGCCAGGGCCATTGGCTGCCCGTTTGGAAAAGCAGTGAAATGTGGATCTCTACCTCAAATGCCCTATACAAAATCAATTCATTGTTGGCCTTTGATCGAAAGGGAAAGCAGTGATACATCCAGAATGTAATATAGGAGAGTAACTTGATGACTCTGAGAGCAGAGGAAGATATCTCACATAAAACACAAAAAGCACTGACCACAAAGGAGAGATTGATCAAGTCGACTACCTCAGCATTAAAAACCTTGGGTCAGTGAAGACCGTTAAGACCCTTGGATCATCAGAAGAGCATCACAAGACAGTCAGAGGACAGAAGAGCCAAGAATACATAATGGGGAAAGGCTGACCCTTTTAATAAATGTTTTTGGAAAAACTGGACAGCCACATGCAAAGTAATGGAACTGGACCACTATCTTACACCATATACAAAAGTTAACTCAAAGTGAATTAAAGACTTGAACATAGGACTGGAAGCCATAAAACTTCTATAAGAAAATGTAGGCCGTAAGCTCCGTGACATCTGTCCTGGCGATGTTTTTTGGATCTGACAGCAAAAGCAAAGGTAACGGAAGCAAAAATAAACAAGTGGGATGACATCAGACTTTTTAAAAAGCTTCTGCACAGCAAAGAATCCACCAACAAAATGAAAAGGCAGCCTTCTGAATGGGAGAAGGTGTTTGCAAATCCTGTGTCTGATAAGGGATAAATATCTAAGATATATAAAGGATTCACACAACTCAGTAGAAAAAAATGATTAAAAAATGAGCAGAGTATCTGGATGAACATTTTTCCAAAGAGACACACAGACGGCCAGCAGGTACATGAAAAGGTGCTCAACACCCCTAGTCCTCAGAGAAATGCAGATTCAAACCACGGTGAGGTGGCACTTGCAGCGTGGCTGTCATCAAAAAGACTAGAAGTAACAAATGTTGGCGAGGATGTGGAGAGACGGGAGGTGTTGTGCGTGGTTGGTGGGAATGTAAATTGGTGTGGCCACTATGAAAAACAGTGTGGAGTTTCCTCAAAAATAATAAATAGGACTATCATATGACCTAGGAATTCTACTTCTGGGTATTTCTCCAAAGAAAATGAAAACACAAACCCAAGAAGATACATGTTTATTTTAGCATTATTTATAGTAGCCAAGATAAGGAAACAGCCTGAGTGTCCATCAGTGGATGAATGGATAAAAATACACAAACACACATGCACGATGAAATATCATTCAGCCATAAAAACATAATGAAATCTTACTGTTTTGTCACAACATGGATGGACCTCGAAGGCATTGTGCTAAATGAAATAAAGTCAGAGAAAGAAAAATACCGCAGGACCTCACTTGCATATGAATCTAACAAACAAACTGGCAGATACGGAGAACCTGTCAGTGGTTGCCAGAGTCTCAGGGGTGGGTGAAGAGGGTTGAAAGGTACAAATTTCCAGTTATTAAAAAAACACTCAGGGGGATGTGATAATATACAGCATGTGACACTAGTTAATAACACTGTGTTGTATATTTGAAAGTTGCCAAGAGGGTAGATTTTTAAAGTTCTCATCAGAAGAAAAATCACTGTAGATATGCATGGTGATGGATGTTAACTAGACTCGCGGTGGTGACCGTTTTACAACATGTACAAATGCTAAATCACTGTTACAAACTTGAAGCTCATACAATGTTATATGTCAGCTACGCCTCAGAAAAAAAGGAGACAGTCATAGGGTCACATATTTGCGATAGCTGAGAGAGTTTTATGTCCAGAATATAAAACAGTCAAGAAATTTGAACAGGCGCTGCAGAGTAGAGACTATCCAGATGGCCAGGGAACATGTTAAAAGGCTCTCAGTCTCACTAAAATAGGGAATGCCAATTAAACCACACTGAGTTGTCAGTACTAATCCCGTTTTGATATAAAATGAAGAAGACTGGAAATAACGTGTTTGGAAGTGTGTGGAGTAATGGAAACTTGTTACACGCCGGACCAAGAGTATAAATCGATGCAGCCACCGGGACAGACGGACCGTGACCGCTGCTGCTGAGCAGACGTGTCCCTCGTGGTCCAGCCTCGCTCTCCTGGGTGTCCTCCCCACCGCCCAGCTCGCGTGCACACACACACAAAAAGACATGTACGTGCGTGCTCACAGCAGTGTTGTCTGTGATGCTCCAAACTGGCAGCAGCTGAGGCGCCCAGGAGCAGCAGAGGGGTGGGGGTGGACAGGGCACAGCTGCACACAGCACGGGTGGACCCCAGGAGCGAGGCGAGTCGGGGAACCAGACGCGGAGGGTCCGTGATTGCGTTTTCACAGTAGTTCAGAGCAGGCGGAGCTAGTCTGTCCTGACGGTGGTGACCTTTGCAGAAGAACTAGGAGGAGTGGTCCGGGAGCAGTGTGAAGAAGGCTTTGGGGTGCAGGGAACATCTGTTTCTTACCGTGGGTGGTGATAACTGGGGCGGGGGGGGGGGCGTTCACATGCGACAGATTGTTGAGATGTACACTTAAATGGTTTGTAGGCTTTTCTGTGTGTTATACGTCAATAAAAAGTTTAAAAACCACTATACTGAAGTGTCATTTCCACCCCTCAGTGCAGAGATCAAAACGCTTGGTGACACATTGTCGCCAGGGAGCTCCTGGCTTCTGGGAACTGTCTGGAACCCTCGCACAGTGGGCCTGCCTCGCAGGTTTACGCTGCAAGTGGTCTTGCCCGTGGGGATGTCAGTCGTGACAGTAGTGTCGGCACTGGAGCAGGCAGTTTCCCATCAGTTGCTAAGGAGTCGCAGTGGAGCATGTGACGGGCAGTGGTGCCAGGTGGTGGCACAGTGTGAGGAGAGGCTGTGTGTCCTGACATGAAGGGTCTTGGGGTGAGAGGTGGTTCTGCAGTTGCAGACAGTCCACCGGTCTCCCATGCTGTCTGTGTAAAAGGGGCAGAGGTGGGAACCGGGGATTTCCCTGACCAGGTAGGAAGCAGCCCTGAAGGCCACCAGGCCACCACCATGTGGCTCTCCGGGAAGAGGACTGGGTGACAGGGTGGGCCCCGCATGCCCTTCTGTAATCATGCATTTGAACTGTATGTTACCTAGTGTATTAAAAATATTTTGAACTATTTGGAAGTTTGTTAATGGCATTTCTGTCCCCTCAGACATGGCGAACATGTACGTTCTCCTCCGCGCTGTGTCCACCGGCCTACCTCACATGATTCAGGAGCTGCAGGACCACGTCCACGACGAAGGCCTTCGGGCGACTGGCAACCTTGCTCAGGAAAACGTGAGTCCGCGCAGGCTGGGCGCCTGCTCGGCTGCCATGGGGCTTTTCTTTTGACTTGGCTGTTGTAAACCGTGAGGGAGGAGTCCCGCCATGCCCGCAAATGAAGCGTCTTTATTAAAATGTTCTGAACCTAGACTGTGTTGGACACGTTTTGGAATTAATCGCATTATTAGAAAATCGGTGAGAGAGACAGACTTCTCAGTCTCACTGCTGTGTCCAGTTAGCAGTTGCTGACCAGCTTCTCACAGAAAAGCACGTTTCTGTGTCTAAATAACTGTGTTCCTGTGTGGCTGGCGTTGGCGTTGGGTGAGTAGCAGCAGTGTCAGTCATTGCTAGCACAGACTGCTTGCAGTCCGGTTTCCTTTCACATGCTCTGAGTTGGATCGCCCGGGAAGCGAGTCTGGGTTGAAGCATTCTTCCCTAAATACGTGCTTTCCACCCAGAGTGCCCAGCAGGGACTCAGGTCCCTGACATCTCCTCTCAAGGGTCCCCTGCCAGTTGGACAGCCGTTCACAGCAGGGTGTCCCTCCTGTCAGAGTGCACTCCTGTTGGCAGGTTTTGCTGGACTGCGCTCCTTGTTTTTACTCGTAATGGTTGACAGATAAGATAGGTATGACAGGAAATGCTACTTCTCTTTCTGTTTTTGTAAAACTGTTTGTTTGTATTGTTCAGGTCTGCTGGCCTGTATTATTTATTAGGCTTATTGGTTTTTTACTGGTTTTTCATGTTCAGGGTGTTGAACGACTAGGCACAGGGCGTGGTGTTGAGTTGTGGGCAGCAAACATGAGGGGACGCCCTTGCAGGAGACTCAACATCATTGTAGCTGACTCGGGGTCTTTGGTCCAGCTGCACAGTTAGCCCCATTGATTTAAGAGAGAAAATTCATCTTTCATACTGCTGGGTGTTTCTTCCCTCTGAGACGTGGGGACCTGCCCTGCCCAGCTCTCGGGGTCTCAGCTCTCACGGATGATAGCTTTCTGACTTCTCCCCTCTCTCCGCCTTCAGTGGCTTGAAGGCTGTTTTGGTTTATGTAATCCTCTCTGAAACTGAGAGGCCTGGTGCTCCGACTGTGTCTTGTTACACTTACAATGCGGAATTCCAGCGCCGGGCAGAAGTGTGTTTTCAGTGGGCTCTGCTGGCAGAGGAACCTGCATTTCTGGTGTTGAATGAAAACTAAGTTCAACATCAAAGCATTAGATTTTTAAGACCATCTTAGCTAAAAACAGTTTTTGAGGGTGGGTGTTGTCTGTAACATTAATTTGCTTGGGGAAATCTTTGCTCTTAAATAGTTCTTCACTAAGCCTCATTACATCCTTGAACTTCTTAAAATAAGCTTTGTACTTTGTATTTCATGTCTTTAGATGCCAACACTATTTGTGGAGTCGGTTTTGGAAGTACACGGTAAATTTGTTCAACTTATCAACACTGTTTTGAATGGTGATCAGCACTTTATGAGTGCATTGGACAAGGTAACTTTTTAGTACATGTTTCTTTATATAAAATACTCTTCACTTAATCATTCTTTAAGGCAGTTCCAGAACTAGGGCTTCTAAATGTGAGATTTCTAGTCTGGACACAGAGATTAACCTTAACAACCAATTTCATAGTGAAAGTCAAAACTGAAGTATGTAACTTACAACTTTTAAGTGAATAACTGAATGATTAAATCAAATGCTTAAATCAGAAGGGTATTGAACTTCCCATGATTATGCTAGATGAGAATTGTTAATAAACTAGTATGTTCTGAAAAATACATGTGTAATTTTAATATTCTTTAGTGCTCATTTTTCCTTTGAATTTAATATTTGGATGATATTCAAAAGAAATACTATTTTTATAAACTTTTTCATTTAAATTTGCTTACATGGTTGTAGTTAGATTTTTAAAAATTTAGTCTTATTTTATCTGTGTTCAAGCATCACTAATGAATTATACAGAGTAACTTTCAGCAGGAGCAGGATGTATAATTACTCTAATTACCCTGAAGGCTACAGGGAGGGGGGTTTGCCCTGTGTTAGGTATGGAAACAGTACCAACAGACTAGCACCAGGACGCTGTGTCTGGGGTGGGGTGGTGACTTCTGGACGCACAGATTACAGCATGCACTGAGCCAGCTGATTTTTACCCTGTTACTGGTGGCCAATTCCTGGTCTGTCTTCTGTTTAGGCCCTTACATCAGTTGTAAACTACAGAGAACCCAAGTCTGTTTGCAAAGCCCCTGAGCTGGTAAGTTTGATGGTTGCTTAAATGTATTATAAAAAATCAGTATTAGAAAATGAAAGGTGAGGAGAATGTCAAATTAATTTGTTTTTGTAGCGTTTTTCAGAAAAGTAGATGAAATTAAATTATTAAAAATAAAACCTGATTGACATATATAATTTGACATTCATTTAAGGAATGAATAGATCATTTCTATAGCCTTTTCCTAGGAAATAATCAAAGGAGAAAATATCCCATTTTACAAAGTTTGGGTTTGAAAGTATGACTGCTTTAAAATAGTTTGCATTACTTTTCATAGAGATTTTATTTTATCTGAAGTTTAAAGGGAATGTGATGAAAAATGATAACCTTTAAAGGCAACTTGCTTACAAGGTTGTAAGATTTTTTAAAAGTATTTGTTTCATGTCGGAAATTAAAGAACTGCTCAAAACTCACCTAGGTGTTCCCACTGAAACTGCTGTTGGTTTTTTATTGATCATTAAGTGTTGGTTAGATTTTTGACTTGTTTATAGTTTTTTTTTTAATTTATCTGCCAATGTGTATTTTAAGTTCTTCAGTGCATGTCCATGATTTTTAAAACGTAAGCTTTAGGCTAGTGAAGACCCTTGGTCTCATTTTGTGAGGCTGCCACGTTCCTCCTTGAGAAGGCTCCTTCCTGAGAGTTTCTGTTGATTTCTCTTTGAGCTTGCTAAGTACTGCGACAACCTGCTGAAGAAATCAGCAAAGGGCATGACCGAGAACGAGGTCGAGGACAAGCTCACGAGCTTCATCACCGTCTTCAAATACATTGATGACAAGGATGTTTTTCAAAAGGCAAGTTATGAGTCGAGAAGTTTTATGTGTGATTTAAATCATCAGAAAGGAAGTAATCTTTTAAAATATTTTTTAATGCAGTTCTACGCGAGAATGCTGGCGAAACGTTTAATTCATGGGTTATCTATGTCTATGGATTCTGAAGAAGCCATGATCAATAAATTAAAGGTACTGTAGGCCTTTGGTACGAATCACGTCCTAGAAATTACTCCACTAGCACACAGAGACATTCATGGTAGCCTCTGAGTGACACCAGGAAGTAATCCATCAGCAGGTGGCGGATGAATGTACAGCGATATAGTCATGGCGGGGGGTGCACATGCTGTGTTAGAGGACACAGGCTCTCTGCGTGTTGGTACAGAATCACCCACAGGATGAGCAGTGTTAACTTTGCAAAAGACGTGTTATTCACAAGTCAACATGGCTGATATATTCCTTTAAGTACAAGTTTTGGAGTACATTTGAATTTCAGTTCGTTTTTACATCATTGTAGCTTCCGTGCTGATGAGAATAAGTAGTAACTGATTCAGGTTTGTCCTGAGTTACTCGGTACTTGATAAGTTTCCTGTGTGGTAGACCCTGGATGTGCAGTCCTTTTGAAATATACAAAAAAAAACTTACCTATTAATTTTTAAAGGTAATGTTAACAAAGTTTTTTATATCCCAGGGCTAGAGGTCCAGATTTTCTGACCTGGTGATGACAGTTTTGAACAATTTCAAAGAAATAGATTTCTCCGTGACCCCATTGATGGCATTAAATACATGTCTCAGTGTCCTCCTTTTAAAACTGACTGCAGACTCAGGTGCTCCCAGTTACCTTCCACGTGTGTCTGATGCTGTCTGTAAGCCTTACAGAGTGTTTCACACACAGTGATGGAGCATTCTGTAGTGTTGAAACAGTGTACAGATTTATAGGAAGGCTCTTAAAGGGAGATTTGTCATTTCATAAATATCTGTTTTAATTCACTTACTTAATCTGCATTAAAAAAGGGAATTTTGGGAAGGGTCTGAGTAGCTGTTTTGGGTCACGACTAGCACACGCCTGTGTGACGTGCGAGCAGGACCCTGGTCAGACCTGCTGGCAGAGCGTGCTTATCAGTGTGCTTTATTATTTTTGTTTTTAAATCATCTATTTTTTAAACTTTTTTTTGCAGCAAGCCTGTGGTTATGAATTCACCAGCAAGCTGCATCGGATGTACACAGATATGAGCGTCAGCGCGGACCTCAACAATAAGTTCAACAACTTCATCAAGAGTCAGGACACAGCGATAGACTTGGGAATTAGTTTTCAGATATATGTTCTCCAGGTACGCGTGTGCGTCTTCCTGTGGCGTTGTTCACTCAGCGTTGCAGATCCTGTGGCGCAGAGGAGCGATAAGCAGCTGCCGGGCTGCCTTTCTTCCAGTCAGAGGATTGTCACTGGTAAAGGGACAAGTTATGTCGATTTGGAATGAAAGGTGCTGAGCTAGTAACACTGAAGGGTTTTCTCAAAATTTTGAGGAGGGAGATCATTGTGTACACATGTCCTTTCGAGGGAGATTCTGTCCATTTACTTGCTGTCTTCTCATCCAGGCTGGCGCGTGGCCTCTCACTCAGGCTCCTTCATCTACATTTGCAATTCCCCAGGAATTGGAAAAAAGTGTACAGATGGTAAGTTTGCATAAAATATATTGGAAGACCTAAGGAATTTTAATAGTTGTGTTCATGTTACATGACTTTAAATATTTTTCCAAAGTCTTAAGGGCTCATGTGATATAAAAATACATTCATAAGTTGTGGGTAGTCTGCCTTGTAGGAAGAGTATAAATTATTATGATTACTAATATTAAAATAAAATGCTTAGAGAGTCAGACAGTTCTTTGTCAAAGCGCATCTCTTATTCTTAGTAAATCTGTTATCTGGCTTAAGCAGTTTTAAATTACAAAAATTTTGATATTAGAAGAAAGTTTAGGATCCAGTACTTAAACAGTCACTCTCATTTTTCATTTGAATGTTGAACCATTTTAATAATTCATCTTATAAAAGTTAGTTTTATTTCTGGGCTGTAATTTAGGTAAATATATAGACTGAAATATTCTAGAAAAAATGGATGGAAACTGGAAAATGCAAATAAAAATGGTTTGTAAATGTGACTAAATAGAAACTTTAGAATACTTACCAAAAGTTTTTAAATAGACGCTGGAGACCACACCCTTGATGGCTGTTGAGCTGTAACTCACACACCACACGGCTCAGTTCGTTCCAGCAGGTGTGACAGAGCGCACGGCCTGGGCGGCTTGTCAACAGCAGAGCCTGAGTTCTCGCACAGGTCCGTAGGCTGGACGGTCAAGGTCAGGGTGCCAGCCCTCTGCGGGTCACAGACTGCTGGCTGGGTACTCATGTGGTGGCAGGGGCTGGGGATTGTAAGAGCACTAATGCCACTGGGTGAGGGCTGCTACCTCATGATCCAAACACCGGCCAGAGGCCCCACCTCCTAAAACCAGCACACTGGGCACCAGAATTTCAACATACGAATTTGAGGAGACACAGACGTTCAGATCACAGCACTCTACTGGTTCACTCATTTCAAGTGTCCACTTTCAGTGGTTTTCAGTGTATTCACAGAGCTGTGCAGCCATCAGCACCATTAATTTTAGAACATTTTTATTACCCTAAAAGAAACTGTCTTCCCATTCGTCACTCCTCACTGTGCCCACCTTCGTCCCGCCGCCCCAGCCCCAGGCAGGCTGAGCTCCTTCTCTGTAGAGTTGCCTGGTTTAGACAGGACTCATGGTCCCTTGGGACTGACTTCACGCACTTCGCAGGGTGTTGGGTCCATCCTGCCGTCCTGGATCAGCAGTGCCCCCTTTTCACTGCCGAATGGTGTTCTGTCGTGCGGGTGTACCACGTCCTGTTTTCGCCCATCAGTGATGGCATGTGTGCCCTTCCTGCCTTTTTGGCATGTGCATAATTCTGCTACGGAGATGACATTCATGCACAAGGTTTTGATTGGATGAGCATGTTTTCATTCCTCTTGAAACTGACCCTTTTTGATTCTCTAACTCACCAGAAGAGGCCTCTTATTTCTCGATCTGGTGGAAGTTTGGGCAGCATTTTTTCCCAGCAGGATCTTCATTATCTTTTAGTCTTTAAATATTTGGGCAGTAACTGAAGGTTGTGAATCAGGTTATGCGTATGCTTATGAAGTTTAAAATGAAACTGTTCCTTCATTACACTGTTTCCTAGAGATGCTCACAATGTGTAGTTTTAATCTTTTTTAAAAGTACATTATTTTTGTTTCTTTCAAAATAAAGATTATAAAACAAATAACACAATGTAAGCTCTGGAATCAAAATTCCTGGTTTTAAATGTCTGTTCTGTCATTTACTGTGCTCTGTGACTTTGGGCAGATAACTTTCTAATTTTCCTGTTAACTGGTAATACCATCTCAACTGTTGATATGAAGATGAAACGAGAGAATGTGAAGCACTTAGCCGATCTAGTAAGAACTCAAGAAGTGGTCTTGATGGTGGAAGAAGCAGTAGTTAATGGCAACAGGAGTGGTAAGAGCAGACTCGCATGGACGACCAGGTGGATTTTGAGATGCCGCACTAAGACAGACTTTCAGAATAGGAGTCTAATTTAGGATTCTTCGCATCTTTGAGAAGGCGGAAAGCACAAACCGTGCTAGAAACTATGGAGAAGTGCACCCGTCCGGATGGGCGGACTGTGATCCCAGAGTTGGGGGTGGGGGGAGGGGGGGGGGACCAGGTAAAGCACTCTGATGTATTTGTGACCAGGCAAGCAAAAGAAAACTGACCTCTTGCCTTTGGCAGCTTTAAAACTTATTCCTTCTTAAGAGCCGGCTTTAATAAATTTTCTTTTTAACTTTGTTGTTCTCTTTCCCCTTGAAATAATTATTTTGCAGTAATTACTGGAATATTGGAATAAGCCCCTTAAACTTAATTTATTAACAAATGGCCTTCCCCAGGTCCCAGTGTCCTCATTTCCAGACAAGGCAGCATGTTTCTCTCTGGCTGCCGAATGGCGGTTCCGGGAGTGCTGTTCTCTCCACTTGGACTTTCTCTGGTTACCAGTAGAGGGAGTCTGTCCTTTCATTTTTTCCCCTAGTAAATCCAAGTTTTCAGTTACGTAAGAATGAAAATTCGTCTGTGTATTTAATACTGTACATTTTTTAATCTTAAGTTAATTAAATTAATTCATCTTGCCTTAATGATCATTTGTATATTTCACATCTTTACCTTAAATATAGCTGACTATCAGAAATCATGTCCATTTTACATAAATGTATCTTAAAACTACGGAATTAAGCTTTATTTAAAAGTAATTTATTTTGCATATTAGGCCAATAAATCTTAATTGTTATCCTGTATCTGTACCTGGTCCCCAAACCTGAATAACACTGAAGAGGTGCAAAGTCGTGTGTATTAATGCAGCTCCATTTGAAGCAAATAAGCTCAAGTGTGAGATGTTCGTTTTTGAGGTTCTTTGAGCTCTAATTAATGCCCTCAAATGGGATTTGAAAAATGCTGCCTCTTAGCCTGACTGTTGTGACTGTTAAGTCTGACTTTAAAATGAGGTTTAGTCAAGGTATATTTCTTACTAATACACTTTGATAGCAATTATTTAATGATGTAATTAAGCAAGATTTTACAGCTTTTATCTTATAACACCAGGTGAATTTGTAATACTCTAATTTGGAACTGAATCCTTTGGTTCTTTACTGGCTGTAGAAAGGAGAATCTTTATCACCAGATTTTAACTTGAAGGTAAAGGAGTGTTGGGCGTACTGAGGGCACCGTCAGTAAACCATTCCTGAGGGCACTGGTTGCTGGTAGTATAAAGAGAGAAAGCGTGTGCCTCAGAGCGTGGACTAGGACATCCTAAAGCTAGCTTTGCACTATATTAATTTATAAAGAGCATTTCCAAGGTTGGTTTTATTAGTTTCAGAAATGTTTTATCTTGCTTTTGTCTACAAACTCATTGTAAGTGTTTCATAGTTAAACTACAAAGTGTGTCATGATCGCTGAGTCTTGTCGGCACCTGTGGGGATGGCTGGTTAGTCAGGCGAACCTCTGAGACCCTTTACGATGCACTTTGGTTCTGTCTAGGTTAGGGTGAGGCAGGAAAGCTTCCATGTTCCATGTGCCAGTCCTGTCACATTTGTCGTGTGGAGGGGTTGGTGGATTTGCTCACAGAGGAGGGTGCCCCCAGGAGGGAAGGGTGCTGAGTGTCACCCCCATGACTAGGCGGACTTGGAGCAACCCCTGAAGGACTCACTGAGTCCCGGCTGGCACCGTGATGTTCTACTGTGAGGGGGTCGGATGCTGCCGGTAGCTTTCTTTAAACTTCTTTTTGAGAGCATGGAAGGTCAAGTTTGAAACACAGATAAAAGCTTTACATATATTACATCTGGCACATCATGCTGAAAATATGTTCGCGATTCTGAATTGTGACAAAATGCGTTTCCTTATTTTTCAGGTTTATAAGGAAGTTGAGGTTTTGCCCTTTTTACATTTTAGCATCATTTTCTCACTGTAATTATGCACTAGCTCTTTTAAAGATGTGAACTCTGTGTTTATGGTCTGACGTCCTACATTCAATCCAAGGAAGGAGTTTTTAAAATTTCAGAGCTAGGTTAATAGATTTTTTTTTTTAAGAGTTTAGGAAAGTTTAATAGGGACACTGCTATAGGCAACAGCAGGCCCACAGGCGAGAGGTGCCTGTGTGAGGCTGTAAACAGAATGTTAAATTTAATAACATCAACAGAAGTTACAAAGGCGAGTACTCCGGGCTGTGTTTGTATGTGGGAGTTAAATCGAAGATGTCACTTTAGTAGCATCCACTGGTGTTAATTGACCTGACCCTTCAGCAAGGGTGTCTGTTGGCAAATAGGAGATGAGGAATGGAAGTACGCTTTCTATTTTCATATTGAAATGTATATGAGAGTGTTTTTGGTCAGTGATTTGTATTTATAAAGTCCAAAATGATAATTTCTGGGTTTATACCAAAAGTCAGATTTGCAGGGCCGTGGGTTGGGGGAGAATATGGCCTGGTGTGAGTGAGCAGAGCTGGGCTCCAGTTTGCGCGGTCTTCATCAGGAGCTTGCATGCGTGTTCCCTCACTGGTACAACCAAGAAATGTGCCACGTGGGCTGTAGTCTCTCCTAACACAAGCTTTCCTGTTACTTTTTTAGTATACTGAGAGCCACATGAGTTATGTTGTAGTAGCTGAAAATAATGTGATTCCTCTTTTCTTTTTTACAGTTTGAATTATTTTACAGCCAGCATTTCAGTGGAAGGAAACTTACATGGTTGCATTATCTTTGTACAGGTAAAATGCATTTAATGATATGTAGTTTAATGGAACTTACCTGATGTGTTAAAAATTTGGAAAAAGATTTCTGTATAGTCTCGTTACAGTTTTTTTTCTTCCCTGATTACAGTTTTTAACCTTCTCTTCATCTTTCTGGTTACCATTAAAGCAACTAATAATGACATTCAAGCGCAGCACTTTTTAATAGTATTTTATGGTTATGCTGCTTCTAAAGGAAGTTTCCGAATCTTACAATGGTTTATTGCATTCCTGTAGCAAGCCACTTGTTACAGATATTAAAACCCAGACTTGATGAGTCAATATTCCTGAAAACCTGTTTTCTCTAGATATGCCAGGTCGCCTCAGAGATTTCCCGAACTACTGCAGCATCACAGGGAGACCCGCCCGCTGATTTTTATTTGTGGTGCTGTAGTGAACGGCAGTAGAAGATGCTTTCCCAGAATGTCCCAGTAAACTTCCAGTACTTTCCAATTTTACGAAAGTTTCATCAAAATCTGATTTCCTTAGCTTTTTTCTGGAGCAGTGGGGTCACTTACTGGAAAGTAGGATTAATACCTTAAATGCCTGGAGACTGTGTGCGGTTACTCTAAGCTGCCTGAAGGTGTTATTGGTAAAGAAGACACTCTGATTTTATCTACTTTTGCTAAAGCTATGCTTTGAAGAGTGCATTGAGTCAGCTTTCCCTTTGTGTAAGAAGACAGTGTGTATGTGTTAATGTTTCCAGAAACGGTACAGGAAAATCAGATCAGTGCCGTAACTTCACTAGGAAGTTCACTCACCTGAGAGAAGCTTCATCTGCGTGGTCTCCCTGAAGTGCCATCAGTTGATTACTTTACACTTAGACTAGGACGTCCCAGCTAGTCTAGTTAGTGATACATACTACTACATAATAATTAGTACATGGTAACACATACTACGTTAAGTTTACTGAACAAGTTGGGCGTTTTATTTTTTCAATAGTTTGTGAAATAGATGTTCATCGACATTCTTAGGTGGTCACTTAGTAGCTAGCCTTGAATTTTACATCTGTTGTGAGTTTTTTCTGTTCTCATTTAGTGTATATAATTGACTTTAAGGAAAAAACATCCCCGGACCAGTGCTTTAATGTACTTGAATTAAATTTACTTTTACTTCCTCTAAATATCTGTCTTGGGGAGTTTAAACTCTCTTCATAACAATCAGTCTGTTTCCTGAAGTGATTTTGATGAGGGACTCACTTTTTTGATGTTTGGCAACTAGGTATACGGAGGATGAAAGAAAAAACTATGTACATAGCTTCTGCCATTGGGATTTGGCCTGAAAACTGTTAGCAGTAATGCCGAAGCAGGAGAGAGAGCAACTTACCTTTCTCTGTTCTGAAGTAAATTCCCAAACTGGTCCGTAGTAACCAGATGTTGGGAGCTCTTTCCTTTGTTTTGTCTTGTTTTAGTGTCTTGTGTCTGTGTCTTAGTTAAAGCCAAACAGTTTCTTCCTTTCGAAAAGAGATGTTAACCTTGTAAATTTATTTCTTAATTTGAATCACTGAAAGCACTGAAAATACCTGTGATCTTATCAGTGAAACTGTTGAGTAAAGTTTTATTTTGTTTTTGTATGTATGTGCGTATATATGTATGTATTCATTCATTCATTCATTCATTCATTTAACAAAAGGACCTCAAGCAACACCTGTGTTTAGGGCACTTGCTGCAGGGTGCCTGCATGTGTCCTGAGGCTCCTGGGCACCTTTAAAACACTGGCTCTGAGCCTAGACCCATCACTGGGAGTTCTGTTTCTTGAGAACCTCTCTCTTATAAAAGTATGTAATCAGAATTGCTCTTTCCCAGTCCATTTCCACATTCCCAAGTATTTCTGTATTGTAAGATGAGCTTTTACAAATCGGTTGGAGAGAGGCTGTAAATTTGGAGAAATTTAGAATCAGAAGATGTATAGGGTTCTGTCTGCCTCCTAGCTTTGCGATCTTCAGCAAGACGCTTAACTTTTCTCAGCCTGTTTCCTCATCTTTATCTTTATAAAATTCACTTATCAATTCAGAGAGCATCTTCTGTGTCCCAGCTACTTCTGCATGCCGAGCAGACAGAGCCTTCACCCCCCAGACAGCCGACGTGCAGTAGGAGGACCTAAGTGTTTTGACAGGTGCGAGGGTTCGGGTGTTTCGGTCTCCAGGCCCAGGGTGTCCTGTGTCACAGAGTGCTGGGGCAAACAGCTGCTGGCGAGGGGAAGCTTCTGCGCTAACACCTCAGTTTGGTTTTCAGGGATGAGTAGGATTGAGTCAGGTTAGGCAAAGAGCAGCGCTGGGAGTGGATGGCCGTCAGAGGTGAGCATTTTAAGAAGGAAGTAATCTGCGGTACCAGACATGACAAAGATGAGAGAGATGCAACTCCAGCGGCTTGTGACAAGGACGCTGGATGGAATTGTTCTCAGAGAACAAGAGATAAAGAGATATGAATGGGCAACCCAGAAATTATTTCAGCATCTGGATATGAGTAGTTTCACTTGTGCCAGAGCAAGAAGCTACAGGCGTGGCTGAGACAGTGGAGTGGTGGCCGGAGGGTGACACGTGCACGTCGCTGCACAGGTGTGGGGTCACTCTTTGTCCCCATGAGAATCTCGCCGTGTTGCCGCACGTGCCCGAAACGGGAGCAACTCTCTGTCGTTGACTGAATTTTCTGTTCGGTTTCCGGTACTTTCACAGCTAAGGTTATGAGGGGCTTTGGGATTCTCTAACATCCAGGTCATACTCAGACTTCCGTGTTTGTCCTCACAGTGACTGCGGGTCTTAACTGTCACCAGAGATGCCCGTCGCACTTGACCATGGTGTCTCCCCCGACCCCCTCAGCCCTCCTTTCGCTTTTCTGAGGGGACCGGACGGTCATGTCACAGAACCTCCAGCGTCTGGGTTTGTCCGATTACTTAGTTGCCGTGTGTTTTGTTTGTTTTCTGGCCCTGACTTCCTGTGAGGTGGGAGTCGGGGCCCAGGGTTGGATCACAGCAGGTGAGCTGCGGCTGGCGGCCACGTCCTCAGTGGCCCCATGTCCTGAGGCTGCGGTAGGGTAGAGGCTGGTGCCAGGTTGTCCCCTGTCATCCGGAGGTGCCCACGTGGTCCGGGTGGCGTCCCCCTTGTGAGGAACTTGGCCCTCTTCAGTGAGCAGGTGACCCGAGGGTTGACTCTGAGGTCCCACGCAAATGCCCCTCCAGGGGCAGCTTTACCTGGTGGTTTAGACCCACCGGGCTCACTGCGTGAATCAGTTGTGTCTCCCCTCGTCACAGGCCGGTGGCCTTCTGTCGTACACTTGGCAGCTGGTAGCTGACAGTCTTCTGTGAAGGAGAGCCTTCCCATAGAGACTCGATTGCTGACTGGGTACGGGGAGGAACTCGGATGGGTCTGCCGGGAGGGTCCTGCCTGCCCTGTCTCTGTTGCTGGAGTGTGCCTCGAGTGGTGTGCGGACGTGCCTGTCAAAGCGCGTGTGTCAGGCTGGGAGTCTCTCAGAGGTCGTCCCCCATCCTGGGGGTTCAGGGACCTCTTTGTCATTTTCCTTCTCTGCTTATGGGGCAGGAACTAAATGCATCATCCCGATTTGGGATTTCCTTCCCTGCCCCCAATGGTCCTCCACCCTTTCCCCAGGGTTTCCAGCTGTGAGGTAATAAGAAGATGGTGCTGAAAAAAGTGGGAGGAGATCCATGTACCCCTGATAGCGAAAACTTACTGCAAAGTAGCATCAAAAAGGCATAATACAAACAAGTAAGTTTTCCTCTTTTAAGGGCTGCAGATGGACTTGGTGCCAGGAGCTGATGCTTTGACTCCTAGCTTGCACCGTCTCCGATGCCCGCTGGGCTCTGGCGGCAGAAGCCTTGTTCTGCAGCCGCGGTGACAGCTCGGTGGCGGTCTAGCTGTCACCATGGCGCGCCATGCATTAGTGTGTACCTGTTTCTGGGACAGGATTAAGCAGTTGTTGCGTAAGCGATATCATGCAGTTTATGTGGTTTTTTTCACCTCTCACCGCTTTTCCCAAACTTGAACTTCGAGGTGAGGACCTTAAAGTGCTCTTTATTGCTGGGACAGCCCTACTGACAATGTTCCACTTAAACTCCACACGACCTGGATATTCCAGTCAATACGGTAACCCTCCTTTCATGGAAACTCAGAGATTAGGATTTTTTTCTCTAGGTGTTTCTATCCAAACAATTTTGAAAGATATTTTTGAGTATCTTTTTTTTTTTTTAACAAATCAAGGCATAGTGCCAGTTAGAATAGGCATCTGTGTGGTGTTAATAGGTTGGAGAATTGACTTACATTCTTTAAAAGCTCTAATTACATAATGAATTAAATATGTATCATTAAACAATAGAGCACAAAATCTTGATCAGAGTTGCTAATTACCAACAGGGAGAATGCAGCCTCTGGGTGAGTTCACGTGAAATACAGCTCCCTCGAGTTACCAGGTAGAGCCCTAAACCCAGATTTCACGCCGGTTTAGCTGGTAGTTCGCTCGCAGCCTAATAGTGCAGGGTGTGTGAGAGAGAGAGTGTCACTGAATCACGGCTTTATGCTGCAGGAAGCATCTTTTTGACCTGCATGAACTGTCTCTTACATGGTACAAGCGCAGGCCTGTGTGGCACGCTGTTTCAGAGTGCGGCCCCTGGGATGGGCAGGGCTGTGTCTGCTGGAGTCGGCATGTCTTCTGGGCTCTCAGGTGGTGTAGAGTCTGGAACGTTTGTGTTCTGTCAGCTGTTTCAGCAAAGTAATGGATCTGCCCATTTGTCTCTGTTCCCATTTGTATTTGCTCCTAGAAAATTACTGATAAGAAAAATGTCATTTATGAGACAAAATAGCATCTCTTTACTAAGGCAGCAGTGATGGTTTAGATGGGGCCGCTATGCACGTGTCCTTGCGTGTGCGCGAACCTTCCTGGGGTAGACCAGAAACACATGGGAGGCAGTGCTGGGGGCAGGCTGTCAGGCTCGCCTTCATCTGTGTCCGTTTCCATCTGTTTGTCTGTTTCTCTTCCTGCCCCCACCCCCTCACTGGTTTTTCTGCCCAGGTCTTAGCCTTCCCGTTAGTATTTAAAGACATCATTTACGCCTGCCGGCAATGGGATGACCCCTTAACTGTGACTTCTGCTACACACTCAAAACTGATAGCCCTCCCTCCCCCAGCCCCCACTACTGGCAGGAATAGCTGTTGGACGGTTTCATGAGTTCTTCAGTTCACTCTTTCAAGAGAAAGCATCTGATACAAACAATTACTACTCAGATGATTTTGGTGTATTTCGTTGAACGATCACCTTATTGTCACAGTCTTGTTTTGATTGTAGGTGAAGTTAAAATGAACTACCTGGGCAAACCATATGTGGCCATGGTCACCACGTACCAGATGGCAGTCCTTCTTGCCTTTAACAACAGCGAGGCTGTCAGCTACAGGGAGCTTCAGGACAGCACGCAGATGAGTGAGAAGGAACTGACAAAAACGATCAAATCCCTGCTCGACGTGAAGATGATCAACCACGATTCAGAGAAGGTACGGGAAACCGGCTCACGGGGCGTGTGCGGTTCTGCAGGAAGGTTGTCTCTGTCGACGCCCACTGCACTTGGGGGACTTCTCCAGGCTCCCAGCAGCAGTGGGCGGGACGTCGCAGAGGCTCTGTGGTCAGAACTCACGTGCCCTGCGACTTTATGGTTTGATTTTACTTGTCCTGTACTGCGACACTTTACTGAAAAGTTATTCAGGAACTGACTCCAGACAGGATTCTGGTTGACTGAGTTTTTAAACCGCCGTCTGTCACAAACCTTTCTGGTTTCTTTCACATGTTCAGTTGGTGTGTAATTACACGGCTCCGTCACAGGAGACAACTGCCCTCTGGTGTCCGTGCGCCTTTAGTGCCCGTCTCCATCTCAGAGCCCCTCGCGCTCCTGCCCACGGGCTTCAGGCCTCAGCTAACCCCCATGTGTGTGACTACCTGTCGTGGGAATAGCAGACCAACAGTGGATCCTGTTTTTCTCTATAACTTTTTACTCTCGTAACACATTCTTGTTGTTATACTGTATCTTAGATACTTCTAAATGGTTAAAAAAGCAACAGATATGAACACATATGAGTTAAATCTCCTGCTTCAAATTATTGTGCCTGTAAGAAAAAATTCTTGTAAATGAAGTTTCACTTTTATTTTGGTTCACGGCCTGCCGCCTGTCTGTCACCAGTTCATTTTGCTAACATCCCAAGGTTGTGATGGTTTTTGTAGCCTGTAATTGAACTAAATGGCATTTATGCTGAAGTTCAGGCTTTTCTTAATTTAGAGAAATGATTAATTTTTGTACTACAGAATATTAATAACATTAAATTCTTAATATTAAGGTTTTACTTAAGGCAGTTAATTAATGATTAAAAGTTTATAAGCTTTAAGTTTAAAATTTTAAGCTTAATTAAGTACTTAAAAAGTTGATAAGTATTTTTCTAAAACATGTTATTTTTGCTACCCAGAAATATACAGAATAAATACTGATTGGCTGTTGACACTGTAAATTTAAACATGCAGCTGGCGTTCCTCAGCAGACTTTCTTTGGTTATTATTGAGAAAGTGCCAGTCTGCCGAGTCCTGCTGGTGGAGAAACTCCACCGTGTAACATGAGTGGCTCTCTTCAGTCCGACAGAGCAGTTGTGATTCTGAAAGCTGGCCTTGCAGCTCCCACGTGAGGACGGCCCCGGCTCCTGAACAGAACATGCACTGGGGAGTAGTGTTGGTGTCACGGAGGGTCATGGAGAAGTGACCCTCGTGTGCCACTGGAAACAGCCAGCTTCTGTAGTCAGGTTGTTTTTAGTTGTGTTTTGTTATTGCAGCGTTCAGAAAAAACATTTGGTTGTTCAGTTTTTCAAAATGTGACTGAAAAATTATGAGCCTTGGTGTTTCATTCAAATTAAAATGTTCCAATTGTGTTTGTTTAAGCCCACGAGCTTGACTCTCGTCTTAACCCGACGGTACATGTATATAACAGCTGGGCCAGAAAATAGCTGTTTTCAAAATCTAAGCTGATTAATTCTATCAAGTGTAAAATTAGAAAAGAATTGTTTGTTGCTTCATTGTTCGACAGAAGACAATTATTTTTCTCTTAAATAACATATATAGTATAAAAGATCCTGAGAGTGTAGTCTCTGCTTGATCGTTATTTAATTTCACACATATTTTTGCAGAGTTGTTATTTAGAGATTTTATTTTTTATAAATGTAAATGGATTATTTTTAATTGTAGGAAGACATTGATGCCGAATCATCATTTTCACTAAATATGAACTTCAGCAGTAAAAGGACAAAATTCAAAATTACTACATCAATGCAGAAAGACACGCCGCAGGTGAGTGCTTTGTGACGCCGGGTCCCGGGAGGCGCCTGGTCCCCAGACGCTGCAAGTGGTGACGCCGGGACAGAAGTGGAACTTTGCTTGTTGAAATTATGCCGCATCTCCTCTGGTTTATTCTCTGCACTTACCAGCCTCACACACCAAGTCTCTGCCAGTATCTGAGATTCTAACAGTTGGGTGTAGTGAGTGTCTAAGGAAGAGGTGTCGTACGTCAGTCCTATTTGCTCTTTTGTTTTTGTTTTTTCTCAGTTTTATTGAGATACAGTTGACGTATAGCACTGTAAGGTTTAGGGTGTGCAGCATAACCACATGATGTATGCACTTTGTGGAATGACTGTCGCAGTGAGTTTAGTGAACATCCACCTTCTCATGCAGACACAAAAGGAAAGAAATAGGAAGAACATCATGATGAGAACTGCAGGGTGTCCTCGCTCAGCAGCTTTCTTACCTAACACACAGCAGTGTTAGTTTTATTCACTGCATCCTGCACGATACCCCCAGGACTCATTTCTCTCATAACTGGGAGTTTGTACCTTCTGACAACCTTCATCCAGCCCCCTCTGCCCACCCCCTGGCCTCTGGTCACCACAGATCTGACCCCTTTTTCTCTGTGTTTGTTTGGTTTTGACATATAACTAACTGACCCACCACACTATGTTAGTGCCAGTCACACAGCACAGTGATTCAGTATTTCTGTGCTCTGACCCCCTGACAAGTCTGGTTACCGTCAGTCACACACAAAGATCTCAGTTATTGACTGTATTCCCCACATTGTCCATTTCATACCCAGGACTCATTTATTTTACAGCTGGAAGTTTGTACCTCTGAATCTCCCTCACCTGTTTCACTCACTTTACTCCCCGCTTCTCTCTGGCAACCACCTGTTTATTCTGTGTGTCTGTAACTGTTTTGTTCCATTTGTTTTGTTTTGTTTTAGATTCCACATATACATGAAATCATGCAGCATTTGTCTTTCTCTGCTTGACTGATTTCACTTAACATAATCCCCTCCAGGTCCATCCATGTTGTTGCAAATGGCAAGATATCATTCTTTTTTATGGCTGTGTAATATTCCATTATATACATACCACAACTTCTTTATCTAGTCATCTATTGATGGGCACTTATATTGCTTTGATGTCTGTTATTGTAAATAATGCTGCTGTGAACATAGTCATATTTGCTCTTAAGCTGTATTAAAATGTATAAATCTGTATTCTTTCCACATATTTCTACCTTGAGTAGTAATGTAGTCTCTTATAGTTTTCGTTTGTAAAATAGGGAAAGTTTTATGACACATTTCTTTCCAAAAAAAAAGTTGTTGAAACGTTTCTCAAACTTTTGTGTGCAAATAGACCACGTGGGGATTGTGTTAACATTAAGACTGTGAGCTGGTCGGCCGGCAGGGAGGGTCCAGCACAGACAAGTGAGTCTGCCCCAGGCACGTCCACTGTTGCTTCCCTCACTCAGCAGTGATTGTCATTCCGGGCTGGCCTGTTGGTTTCACTGAGTTTCCCAAGTGCCTCCTGTGTGCGCCCCGTCCTGGGCTCAGAGCTGGCTGTGAAGGTATGAGGGATGTCAGGCCTCTTTGGGAACTTACTCCCCCCATGGAGACAGATGTTAATTAATTGCTGTTAAATTTGAACCCCGGACTGTTCAAGGTCTCATTTTCCTTCAGGCTGATGAATAATGATTTGTAACATCAATTGTACCCCATCTTTGAAAAGCTGTTATGAGGCTCCTGTGAGTGTGGCGCTGCCTCTCTGTGCCTCCCCTCGTCTCTCCTGGTCTCCGTGGAGAGAGGACCCTCTGGCCCACCGCTCCTGCTTGAGAGTAGGGAGCACTGCACCTTGCCCCTGAAGCCTGATCAGTCCTTGGAGCCAGTTACTGACGTCTGCAGGCATCGTGCCAGAAGTCTTTACTCACTGACAGGACCGCCGTCTTGAGAATCACTGCTCAGTGTCACTGGAGTTCTGCTTTGTTCACTGTTCACACGGAGTATGGTTTACAGTAGTTCCTTTTTTATAATAATTTTCCAGCTGTAACCTGAGACATTATGCAGATGTTTTTTGGTAATGGTTATGTTACATTGGGCACATAGTTGTATAATTTGGTTCTCCGTATTGATTGGAGATTTATTTAAACCCACAGATAAAATGAATTAAAAGTAAGTATGAGGACTTAATGTCTCATTTGCCTTTTTTCCCCATGTGAAACAGGAAATGGAGCAGACGAGAAGTGCCGTGGATGAAGACCGGAAGATGTATCTCCAGGCCGCCATCGTCCGCATCATGAAGGCGCGGAAAGTGCTGCGGCATAACGCCCTCATTCAGGAGGTAAAGGGGCGTCGGGGTGTCAGGAGCAGGGAGGGTTCTTTGTGAAGATGATACAGAAATAAGAAGACTCCCAAGTAGCATAAGGAAATGCCCCATCACTTAATTAGAACAGTGCTCGCTTGTAATTTCAGTATGTAATTCGTGTTTGAATTTACAAGTCCAAGCCTCACCAGTTTGAGTTCTCTGTGCGGTTATTGAAGGAAGCCGACTGCATCACTCACTCATTCCCTGAATAGACGGTCATCTGCTGTGCAGAGAGCACGGGGCTGGCGTTGGGGTGCAGAGCAGCTCAGGATGGGGCTGGAGTTGGGGTGCAGAGTTGCTGAGAACGGGGCGGGAGTTGGGGTGCAGAGCAGCTCAGGAAAGGGCTGGAATTGGGGTGCCAGAGCTGCTGAGGACGGGGTGGGAGTTTGGGTGCAGAGTGGCTCAGGACAGGGCTGCTACCCTTCTGGAGTTCACAGTCCAACAGGAAAGAAATGCATTATTGAGATAATACACAAGTAAATGTAAAATTGCATTAACATGCAGTGAAGAAAAGCTGTAGGGACCTAAGATCGTACATAGGAGTCTTGCCCTGAGGATGCTGGGGACGCTTTCTTGAGCAAGTGTTACTTCTGCCGAGAGCTGGAAGTCGAGGAGGGGCCAAGGGGAAGCTTGCGGGTGTGTGAGTGTTTAGATTGGTTGGTTTGTAGTTTAGTTACGTATCAGTATTACTTGATTTTGCTGTATCTGTGTTCTGCATTTTAATTCCTTCAGCTCATAATTGTTAGTTTGCATTAAGTTGTTTTCAGTCATTACATCCAAAGCGAGCTGATTGCTCGGCGCCCCAGCATGAGGACAGCAGTGTAACGGGCGTGTCTCCCTCCCACAGGTGATCAGCCAGTCTAGGGCCAGATTTAACCCAAGCATCAGCATGATCAAGAAGTGCATCGAGGTCCTGATAGACAAGCAGTACGTGGAGCGCAGCCAGGCGTCGGCGGACGAGTACAGCTACGTGGCGTGACTCCCGCACCGCCGGTGCCCTGTGCAGTTGTTGCATCGCCCTCCGGGCATCCCCGGGGGAGAGAGCAGGCCTGTGCCTCCATAATTTGGTCATTTGGCAGCCCCTGTTTTTCTGCTGTTTACAACATCACCAGTGCCACGTCCCGAGCGTCAGAGAAAATGCCTAGAGATATTTCAAGTTCATGTCATTATGACATTTCTTAAAACTATTAAAAAAGAACGAGTGAAGTATTGCTGAAATGTGGAAATTTGGTTGGGTACCATGCTTTTTCTCGCCTTCACGTTTGCAGTTGATGTGTTTTTTTTTTTAATGTATCTTAAAGGACATACGATAAAAACTTAAATATTGTAATATGACAGATAACCTAATAATTGTATCTACATTAAAATGACAAACATGATATTGCTGCTTGTCAAATAAAAAAAATAAAGAAATAGAACGCCTTTCCCATGTGGCTGGAGTATCACACGAAGCACCACATGTAAGCGCTCGTGAGGCGTCAGGCACAGACGCAGCCGTTTTGTGTTTGTGCCTGGGCGGTTTGACTCGCTGTGCGCCTGCCTAATCCTGCGTGAAAAATGTCTAGATTACTGCTCTCGAGTGCCCAAAAGGGGGTTCAGCAGGAAGAATGTTCTGTTTTTATGGATTGGGGTACCTTGGATGCGAGCAATTTGAATAGCGAGGGTTTCATTCCATCAAGAGTTCCTGGGGGTCCCCTGCTGCGCCCCGGAAACGAGGGACGAGAGCGCGTCCGGCCTGCGTCTGGCTCAGGAAGAGCGGTTCTGAGGCTGTCTGGCTTCTGTTTTCACAGTCCGTCAGCCCTGGGGCAGGCTCACCCTGCCTCCGCTGCCTTCCCTTCGCCTCTCTGGGTTGTAGAGGCGCCTGGGGTACCTGCCTGCCCACCACCCGCCCACCACCCTCCCACCCGCATGCCTGCGCCGGGTTCTGGCTCCGCGTCACAGGCGTCCTAAGCAGTGCGTGGCCTGAGTACCTTTCACGGTTCTTATCCTTGTAGTGATTCACGCTGCGGGCCACTTACATACACGTTTAGGTCTGTTAACTCTGTTTACTGAATGTGTCAACAGCCCCCGTACATTTTTTTTAAGCTGGGATATTTTAAAGCGTATCCCATGTGAATCATTTCACCTACAACACTTCCATTTACAGCTCTCACAAAAAAGGCCTTTAAACAAAAACCATAACCACAGTGACATTGTTACACTTAAATAAACAGTAATTACTTAATATCATCTAATACGTGGTCCATGTTCAGATTTCAGATTTCTCTTATTGCTGCAAAAATGGCTTTTTCAATTGGTTTGTTTGCGCTTTTTCTAACTCATGTCTCTTAAGTGTTTTAAAAAACCTGCTGGGTTTTTTAATGACTTCTGTGCCGTATTTTGCATTTTCCCTTTATTCCCAGAGAGGAAATGATGGCAAACTAAGTAATACTGTGCATCCACGGTCAAAAGCAAACCTTTGTTTTGATGAATTGTTGACAAAGTTTTCCAAATTAATTTCTTTTCTCTTAAATATTTATGTATAAATGTTCAATTAAGTCTTATCTTGCTATCTAATTGTCAAGAAAATATACTGGAAAATGGACAAAATGCTTGTGCTGAGGTTGGCAGCAGTGACTGACGAGTTTTGCCCCACCTTTGCCCTCTTCACCTGAAAGGAAACAGGAAGAAGAGGCTGGACACGCTCCCTAACATCCCCTTGCAAGACGATTGGAGCGGAGCGGACACACTTGCTGCTGAGATGCCGGGAGGCTGAGCTGTTGGGCCAGGTCAGGTGGGGGACTCTCGGCCCAGAACCCGGCCCGGCCCACATGCGGCAGCCGCTGGTGCGGGAGGAGGGGTCGGAGCCCCGGCGGGGAGGGCAGTGTGCTCAGCGCTTACTGCGGAAAGCAGGAATGTGACCGAAACTGTCAGGAGTTTAGAAGAAATGGTTGAAATACTGAAGTTAACGTCTGTTTCACAGCCAGGCAATGTCCGCTTGGCCCTTTTCCTTTGAAACCAGGTGATTCCACGGCTGCTGTGGGTGCAGGTTTCGTCTGGGGTCTCGTCCAGTGTTTCCTGACAGTTTCCTTTAATATTAACAAATGAGTAGACATTCGGGGGGTCGTTGTGTCTTTCTTTATTATTATTTTAATTGAAGTGTCAGTTACAATGTATCAGTTTTTTGGTATATCGGTTTCTGGTGTTTAGCATAAATGTTTTACTTTATAACTTACTACCTTGAAAGTATTCAGCTTACTGTAGATGCTACAGTGCTGTCAAATCTGTGACCCTTTAAACCTTTTTTGAATGCAGACTGGAGGTGCTTCCACATGGTATTTGTTCATCTTCAGATAATCCTGTTAAATGGGAAACGTTCCTCTCTTTTCACGGATGAGGAAACAAAATACGGAGCTTTTCCCAGGAATCATCGCCAGAAAATGTAGAGCCTGAATTTAAAAGCCAGTCAAAACAGGGGACCTCATAGTCCACTTACATAGTATAGCCGGTAAGTTAGGTGGAAATCACTTCACTTTATACGTAAAGAATAGTATTTCCTGACTCTTCAGGATAAAAATCGGGGGTGAAGTTCATGGGTTGCTAATTTTATCCTGTGTGGCCAGATTGATCTGCTCCCTGAAAGAACTTTGGTGCTGCAGGAAAACAATGGGAATGCTCTGTGACTTTGATCATCCGCCCTGTGCAGGAGTCCCCAGCACAGCATGCAGTGCTCCATGCCGAGCACTGCACTTCTCCAAGCGGCTGGGCTTTGGTAGTTTGTCTTCTGGGGAAGAAAGGATGGGCAGGGTAGGCAGGGACCCACTTTTAGCAGAAATCGGCTGCTCTGGCGTGAACTGCACCTGACAGGCTGACCCAGGAGATCGCTGGTGCAGCAGCAGCAGGTCTCTCAGGAAACGCGGGATGCTGGGGAGAGAGGGGAAAGAAAGCGGTGTTAGCGATTTAGTTTATATACTGCTGAGGTGACTCAGTTCAGATCAGCGCTGCACACAGGAAATTTCTGAGATGCCTTGTTTAGACTGCACGTTTTAAAATAACCATCTCCCCCTGTTGGCAGCTGAGGAAGATGCGGCCCTCCAGCCCTCTGGTTGAATGGTGCCCTGCAAATACGCGGTAGAGAAGGACCAGGAGGGCCACGCCCTGTCCACCTGCACACCGTGTGCTCCATCCAGTCGGGCCACCTGGGCACTGCTTCATGAAGCAGGGAGAGGCACTCAGGCTGAGGAACAGGCGTCACAGCCTTGCCCCCACCACCTCTGCCCTCTTCCACACGGGTGTCTGTCCACACGAAGGGGCCGGTTTGCACCCCCTTGGAGCTGTACCTTCAGGAAGCCAGCTTCGCTCTGGAAAATCAGGCTCTCTTCTGACCTGGTAATTTAAATCCCAGCTGATCTGACCCAGATGGACTGAGACCAAGTGGAAGTCCTGGAAGCGATGCCTTGGGATTCTCTGGGAAGCGGAGGTTAAGGAAGGGAAGGACCAGGCAGTAACTGTGTGTCTCTGCCACAGCCAGACCATCCGTCCCAGCATGAGAGCCTCAGGGTGAGTGTGGGGCCCGCCCAGGAAGCTCGGGGCCTCAGGGCCAGCGCTGCGGTTTCTGAACACAGGGGAGACAGCAGGGTGACGTGAGCTCAGGGCTAGGGTGAGTCCTTTTTTGCCCGAAGGGTTTACTTCAGACCTGCTTTGTCTTGCAGGGGTGTGTGTGTTCATTTCCATGCGAATCACCACTGTCCTGTCTTAGTGAGGTGTTGGTGTTGGCCTCTCTTAATTACTGCACTGCAGTGGAGAGGGTCCCCTCCAGAATCGTGTCCGCCCAGGACCTGTGAGTGTGACTGTTTGGAAACAGGACCTTTGCAATTGTAGTCAAGTTAAGATGAGGTCATCCTGGGTCAGTGTGGCCCTAATGCAGTGATGGGGTCCTTACAAGAAAAGGGAAATTTGGACACAGACATGGAGGAGAGACGGCCATGTGGAGATGGATGGAGACAGTGAGTGCGCATCAGAAACAGCCAGCAGGGGCCAGGAAGAAGAAAGGAAGCCTCCTGGAGCCTTAGGAGGGAGTGGGGTCCTGCTGACACTCGGTTCTGGACTTCCAGCCTCCAGAGCTGTGAGAGGCTACGTTCTGTGGCTTCAAGCCACTAAATTATGGTACCTTGTTACGGGCAGTCCTAGAAAACTAATACAGTTCCCTTTATACATTCTTTTTTTTTGTTGTTGTTCTTTTTTATTGACGTGTAGTCGGCTTACCATGTTGTGTCAGTTACACATTTTTAAAATGTGTAGACTTAACAATTTTTGTAGGCTTTTATATATTTTATATTTCAATGAGGCAATTACACTTTGGTATAAAAATCAACTAAACACAAAATTTTCTAATTTTTCCTTAAGAGGAATTTGAGAAATGGTCCGCAAAGAATCACCATTTACCAGCTGAAGAAGCTTCGTGCGGCTGTGCACCAGCAGGCCCGCACGTCCCTGGAGGAAGTGGGGGAGACATGGAGCAAGGCCAGGGCTGCGGGGGGAGCTCCTTGAGAAGCCCTGTGCTGGTGGTGAGTGTCTGCATGTGGGGCCAGGACACGCGGGACAGAAACTCCCAAGGAGGAGGGACTCCATGGCCACGCTTACTGATCATCTGCTGGGAGGCGCCTGCTGGATTC
Source organism: Camelus ferus (assembly GCF_009834535.1). Lineage (NCBI taxonomy): Eukaryota > Metazoa > Chordata > Mammalia > Artiodactyla > Camelidae > Camelus > Camelus ferus. The sequence continues at coordinate 20,687,806 of NC_045730.1, forward strand.
TTCCTCTCTCCCCAGTCTCTTAACATACGAGTGTCTTGGACTTTTTTTCCCGTCTACGTCAGCTCCTCGGTGACCTCATGCAGTGCGAAGGCGTCAATGCCATCCACGTGCCAACAGCATTCAAAGTAACAATGCCCAGCCCAGGCCCCCCACAATGCAGGGGGGCCAGTGGCCCCACGGTCTCCACGCCCTGGTGGCCGGTGGGTGTCTGTAACCGGGCACACCCAAGCCTCCTCCAGCGGCCACAGGTGTGCTGTCACAGCCTTGCCCATCTCGGTTGAGGGCAAGTCCTTCCTTCCCATTTCTCAGGTCAAAACCTTTGCGTTTTCTTTACTCACCTGTCTTCCACCTCCCGTATGTATGTTGGCTCTACATTCAGAACCGGTTCGGAGTCTGGCCGGTGAGCCACACCAGAGGCGGTGACAGCAGGGCAGTGGGGAGCAGGCTGCATTCCGGTTGCCAGGGTGGCTGGAGGAGGGGACACTCAGCAGAGGGATGATCGGGGTGCCATCAGGAGAGGAGTGAGTGGACGTCCGGGCACTGCCACCGAGCCAGGCACGGCCAGCGTTCCTCGACAGAGATCAGAGTAGGGCCAAAGCCAGACTCGTCACCCCGGGTGGAGCCTGGGAGTCTCAGACAGGAGGACGTTCACTTGCCAGAAGTGGGTGCCAGACATGCGTGGACTGCAGAGCTGGACGAGATACCCTCTTCCCACTGCAGGGCCCTGGCTGGAGGCCGGAATGGGGCCACAAAGGAGGCCGGGAGGCCCCGGTGTGGAGAGACGGCAAGTAAGTGGTGGAGGTCAAGCTGGCTGGGCACCATTCCAACGGGGATGCCGTGGGGCCGTTTCTGAAATGTGGATGAGAACAGATGGTGGCACCGAGGCCCTGGAGACAGCAGTTCCCAGGCCTCTTGCCTTAGGGCCCTGGTAGGATCGATGGTTGGAGTTGGACCAGGCTCTAAAGGTCACGTGGGTGAACCTCTCACACTGAAAGTGTGGAAGGTCATCACCGTGTCCTCCGTCGGCCCCTGCTTTGTCTCCCCCAACCCCCCTCCCGGCTTCCTGAGCCTTCCACGTGCTGTATTTCATCCCCAGACCCCCCACGGCCGGCCCACCGTGGGCCCTAAGAAGCGGCCTCAAACCACTGATCCTTTTACCGCTCCTTCCTGGTCCACTGGCGAGGCCATCGGGCTGGGCTTCAACCAAGGGCAGGTCCCCCCCCTTCCCCCAAGTTCCCTTAAGACGAGGCCTGGTGCAGAGCCCAGCTGGTGATGAGGCGCTGTGCTCGTCCCCCCCCCAGCTCTCATGACCCTCTGGGGAAGGGTCGTGGAGATGCTGCCTAGCGTCCCTGGCTGTCGGGGCCCCTGTGGGCTGGAGCACCTGGTCCCGGGCTGCCCGCATGGTGTGGAGTTCCTTACTGAGTGTTCCCTGGGGAGGATCTGCCTCTAAAGACTTCAGGCAAAGGAGGAATTTGTTTAAGAGAAAGGTTTGCTATTGAATCCAGCCCCTAGTTATGTTTTGGGGGTGAGTGTATTTCCTTCACGTGCAGCAGCGATGCCCAAGGGACACCTCAGTTCTCTGGTCAGAGTGTCGACAGTGTTCTAGGTGCTCCCTGGGAGCCAAGGGACAGGAACCTCCCAGCACTGAGGGATCGTGAAGGCCAGCTGCTCTTTTTCTGGAAGGAAGGAGACTGAGGGCATCTTCCCTGGGCATACCCAGCCTGCAGGCCGCCCGGCTGCGGTGAAGGGAGGGGTCTGCAAAGCTCTCAGACCAAAACCACCTTCCAAACATAACCCTGACCTCAGTGTCTAAAATGTCTCTATCCAGGGCTCCTTTGGGTTTGGTTGTGCAAACTGGTTTTTACATTCTGCACATTTCCCGTAAACAGAATCATAGGCTTTGTTTTCGTGTGTGACCGGCTCCATTCACTTTGCGTAATGTTTTCAGGGTTCATCCATGTGGTATGTAGCACGCATCAGAATTTCATTCCTTTTTGTGGCTGAATAATACTCATTCAGTAATAAATAAGAGTATACCACTTTTTATTTATCCACGCTTCAGCTGACGGGTATTTGGGTTGTTGCCTCATTTTTTTGGTATTGTGACTGATGCGGCTGCAAACCTTTGTGTACAGGTTTTTGTATGAGTGTAAGTTTTCACGTCTCCTGGGTGTACAAGCCAGGAGGGAACTGCTGGGTCATATGGTAATTCTGTGTTTAAATTTTTGAGGACCTGCACTTTCCAGAGCAGCTGCACCACTTTATTATATTCTCACCAGCAAGGGGTTCCCATTTCTCCACATTGTCACCGACACTTACTCTTACTGCCATCCTGGTGGGAAGGAAGCTCGTCGCAGTTTGATTTGCATTTCCCTGGTGACGAATGATACTGACCATCTTTTCCAGGCACTTGTGGGCCGTTTGTATTTCTCCTTTGAAAAAATGTCTATTCAAGTACTTTGCGCATTTTGAAGTTGGGCTGATAGTCTTTGTTACTGAGTTGTAAGAGTTCTTTACATGTTCTGGGTAGTAGACTCTTCTCAGATATGTGATTTGCACATATTTCCCCCTATTCTTCATTTTCTTGATAGTGTCCTTTGACACACGAAAGTTTAACATTTTGATTAAATCTAACTTACCCATTTCAAATAACTCGGGATGGAAAACTGCCTCTGAGCCTGATTACAAGTTGAAAAAGGAGAGAGAATCATGGCCACATAGACAGATAGCAAAATAATTTTAAGAGAACATTGCTTACAGTTTGGTGTCTGGTCTGTATTCTGGAGATCCAAGCACCTGGAAGCAGTGTTTGTGGCGTCGTTTCCCCTGTGGGCGAGGAGGAGATGAGGTGCACCACTGTCAGGTCTCCTGGAGGGGCTGCGCCGGGAGCATGCGGGCCCTTCTCCGACGGGGGCCTTTCCAGGGGTGGTTCCCCTTGGACCGGCCCAGGGGGAGGTGGGGCCGGAGCGGGTCGAAGGGCAGCCGGTTGAAGAGGGGAAACGCTGCAAACTCTCAGCTGCAAATCCTTACGTCCCCCTTTCCCACCCAGCTCCCCAGACACAGGCCTGAGCGGCTAGAATGGGTGGGGAGAGCCCCCCACCCACCCCAGAGCCACCCCAGTCCAAGCACAGTGACCCCTGACCTGTCACCACCTCCAGTTAAGTCCCTGGTTGTCCCTGGAGAGGGGACCTTTCTTCCTCCATTCTTGTCTGCGAATCTGGAGTGAAGTATAATTTGACGAATTCCCCAGATTTTAACCAGGTCTTAACCACGCATCTGTTTCTAACAATGATCAATGGGTGACTTAAGGTATTTTGATGAAAAAAGGTTATTAATTTTAGGTAGTCAAGTTTATCAATATTTTATCATTAGAGATTCTTGGGTCTTTATTATTTTTATTTTATTTTTTAAATTGTTTTTTTTTTCAAATTGCTTCAAATATTTATTTTTTCTTCACATTTTCTAGGTGACTTGATTGATTGATTGATTAGTTTTTTGTGTGGAGGGAGGTAATTATGTTTATTTATTTTTAGAGGAGGTCCTGGGGATTGAACTCAGGACCTTGTGCATGCTAGGCATGCACTCCAACCACTTGAGCTATACCCTCCTCCCAGGTCTTATTTATTTTTGAAGTTAAGTTTTTCTTTGGGGGTAATTTTAGGTTTATGGCCGAGTTGCAGGAGGGTAAGTCCTCCCCCACCAGTTTCCTTTCCCCTAACGCTCCCCTGCGTTACCACAGGACATTTTTAGAGCTAAGACACCAGCACTGGTGCATTTCTGTTGAGGAAACCCCAGACCCGATTGGATTTTGTCGATTTTCCATTCATGTCCTTTTCTGTTCCAAGACCTCCCGCAGGAAACCGCAGTCCGTCTGGCTTGTCAGGTCTCCCTAATCTGTTCCAGGACTGTTTCTCCCTCTTTCTTGGGTTTTCATGCCATGACAGTTTTGAGGAGAACTGGCCAAGTATTCTGTAGATTCGACCTTATTTTAAAATTATTCCTTACTCTCAAGCTGGAAGTCACCTATGTTTTCTTCTAAAAGGTAAAATTTTTTCTTTTGACATCCAAGTTCTTAATCTATTCAGGATTTACTGTTTTTCTTTCTTTTTTGGAGGGTGGGTAATTAGGTTTATTTATTTATTTATTTATTTATTTATTTATTTATTTATTTATTTATTTATTTATTTATTTAATGGAGGTGCTGGGGATTGAACCCAGGACCTCGTGCATGCTAAACATGCGCTCCAACCACTGAGCTACACCCTCTTCTCAGGTTTACTTTTATACTGAGGATCCATGTTCATTTTTTTTCCATAAGGATAACCTGTTTTTCTCATTGAGCAGTTTGTCTTTTCCTCAAGGATTTGCCATGACCCTTGGTCATATATTAATGGTCCTCATTTGCATAGTCCTGCCTCTGTAGCTGTTTCATTCCGTTGGTCACTTTGTCTGTGAGCCAGTAACACAACTGCCTTAATCACTCCAGCTTCATCCTGTCGTTGCGTCTGGCAGAGCTGGTCTCTTCTCCGTGGTCCTTTTTTTTCAAAGTATCTTGGATGTTCTTTGTTCTTCCTCATACACGTGTCATGTTTCACAAAAACAAACACAGAAACGCTGTTGGGAACTTGGATGGGAGTTGCATTCGCTCTGTGGAGCAGCATGTGAACTCTGACACTTTCAGGTGACACCTTCCTACCCATCAGCTTACAATGTCCTTCCCTTCATTCGGGGCTTCTTCAACGCTTTTCGGCGAAGGTGTGCACCTTACTATGTATAGGGCTCGCATATCTTTTATTAGATTTATTTCTAGGTTCATTAAGATTTTTGTTTCTGTTAAATGGTGTCTTTTAGAAATAAAATTTTCTGATCAGTTGTTGTTAGTGAATAGGGTGAAACTGCCATGTATGTGTTTCTATCTGGCATCGGGCCAGACTGTCTCCTTTTTGTATCTAGTCGTTTGTCTGTTAATTCCTTCTAGTTTCCTGTGAAGGCAGTCATACCGTCATAAAATGTTGTAACTCTGTCTCCTCCCTTTCAGCCCTGACAGCTCGAGCTTCTTTGTCTTGTGCTGCTGTGCTGACTGGGACGTGCTATGTGGACGTGGTAACAGGGACACTGTCGTCTTTCTGACTTGAAAGGACAGTGTTCCTGCTGCTCTTTAAAAACCAGAGCTACACTCGCGTCCTGAAACAAGCCAAGGGCCAGTGTCTCCCCTTTAGCCTCCAGGAAAGTCTTTATGAGATGAGGGTGCTCTGTTCCTCAGCAGAGCCGACTTGCCTGCAAAACAAACTGGGCTTGTTGTTCTCTTTCTGGGGAAAGAGCCCATTTCTGACATCCGTCATGCTTAGCAAGTCACTGTTTTTCAAAATGAAAACCTGTTTCTGACAGTTATTTTTCTAGTAGAAAGGGCTCTCCTATTGATCGGTCGATCCATCTCGCGAAGCCGTTGTAGGAGCTGGCTGTGCTGTGCGGCTTCTAGGTCACGTACTAGCCGACCGCTCTCGGAAGGCAAGTTTCTGATTAAAGAAACTGACTTAAGTGCATTTTAAATGAACGCACACGCACACACACACATTTACATCGTCCTGTCCTCGCCAAAACACTTTTGAGAAGATGGCAGCATTTTACAACACGTTAATTCTGTGTGTGTGGATTTTTGAAACTGTTTTGGGGCCCCAGGCTGACTTCTTGTTGACAGCACGCTCATGCCTCTCCGTCACCTCCTGACTTGCTGGAACATGATTGCCTGGAAAGGAGGTTCTCAGTGGAGCAGAGATCAGCTCCATGAGAACGAGGAAACAGACGGCGAGCCTGGGCACGTTCCTTCAGCCTCTCCTTTAAGACTCAGTCCCTGAAGAACAGATTGAACTCTTGCTTCTAAAGATAAGACCCACTTTTCAGAGGAAATGTCAAAAATCTAAGAAATCAGAACAAAGCTGTTATTAATTGGACATTGACTTATGCAGCTGTAATTGAATGGACCCCACATGCAGGGTCCCATGGTGGACACTAAACATGGAGCAGTTCTCACCCTCAGGTGACTCACAGTCTGGCAGTATCCAGCCGAAGCTGAATATTCACTAGGTATTGTGGGTGGTGACAGTGGGTGTTCAGAGACGGCTTCCTGGGGGCAGTGGTGCTCCAGGGAAGGAGCGAAGCCTGCACATGGTCCACAGTACGGGGTCAAGGCTGTGCTTTCAGTAAAGAAGAACAGCGCCTCCCTTCCACTTCCTGATACCCCGGTCCCCTTGCTGAAGCCAACAAAAAAGTCAGACCATGTGTTTTTGAAAAAGTAGTCTTCCTAAAAGCATCAGAGAACTAAAAAGACAGTGAAGAGTTACAAGGAGAAGACCCGGCGGAGACAGGAATCCAGCGAACGGAGACCAGCATGGGGGCTGCTTTTGCCCAGAAAGCATTTGCTGAGTCAGAAGAGGTGGCTGAGTGGCTGGGCAACGCGGGGGCAGCCTTCCAGGGGGAGTGCAAACGCTGGCCTCCGCTGGCCTCCGCTGGCCTCCCACTTCCACAAAAAGCAAAATATAGGATGTGGTGAGTGTTTCAGCAGATGGAGAAGCAAAAGTGCTGCTGGAGCCTGGAGGAGGAGATTAGCTCCAAATGAGCAGAGGGAAGAAGGGAAGGCAGGGCTGGGAGGGCTTCTTGGAGGAGGTGGCCTTGAGCTGGGCTTGAGGGATGGGGCACACTTCAGGAAGTCCGGGTGGGTGGAGGAGGACCTTGGGCAATGGGAGGGTGTGCTTGGGGAATTACCAGGATTCCACTGTGGCCAAGTGCCAGGTGAGAGACACAGAGACAAAGAGAGAGAGACTACAGAGGGAGGTTGAAATGATGTCAGTGAGGGTCTTCAGGTCAAGGCCAGAAGCTTGTAAATTTTTGTAGAAAAAGGGAAACCAAAGGAGAATTTTGAATCAAGAAATGCCCAGGACTCAACCTGGAAGCCATTCTTCCCCCAGCCAGTCACCAAATCTGTATCCAAAATTACTGCTTTAGAATCCAGCCAAGTCTCCATCCATAGGGCCCCCACGGCCTGTGTTCAGGTTGCCATCCTCTCTCCCGGCTTCACACAGCACTGCCCTGACCGGTTTTCCAGTCCCCAGACTGCCTCCACCACGTCCACCCTCAGGTGTTTCTCCCCCACTGCCGACCTGGGTCGCTGTCCAAGTGCAAGTCCACTGTGTCAGGTTCCTGCCTCGGGACCTGTGAGAGTGTCCCTTCTCAGTGTAGAGCCAGCATTCCTTTCACGTGACTCACCTTCCCTTCCTGCCGCCTTGCTGAGCCATCTCTCCTCCTACTGCCCTTTCTGCATGGGAATGCCCCCCACTCGTCACCTGGCTTGACCCGCAGGTCACCGGGTCAGGGTTCAGATCCGGTGCCGCCCTCCCTGGCAGGCTCTGCCTCCTCTGGCATCTGCCCCCCAGGCTTCCTGTTGTTTTAACTCTCATCACACGGTGTTGAAATGGCCTGTTGGTTTCATTATTTTCCCTGCTTTGATTTATCCTCGAATCTGTGTTCCCACAGAGCAGGTGCTTGGGGCTCAAAAAAGTGTTCTCAGAAGGATGAGTCTGTTCACTTGCTCCCTGGACGGATGGAGCTCTCCCGCCCGAACGCCCCGCACCCTCTGGGGCCCTCCACAAACTGTCTGCTCCTGTTCCTCCTCCTCCACGTCTTCCTGTCCGAGGAGCTGCCTGGCGCAGGAGGAAGAGGACACACAAGTTGTTCACAGGCATCATCTGCAGGAAGACTCGGGCTGTGCAGCAGTGGCAGCAGTGGCCTCTGGGGAGCAGGGAGAACGTGACCGTGGATTCTCTCCATTCTCTTAAATTTCTTATAGTGCTATATTCAGTAGTAAGAAAATACTTCCTTTTCTTTTTTGTTTTTTAGTTAGAGCGCTAGACCGAGACTGAAAGCGCTTGGTTTCAGGCAGAATAGCAAGATGTCATCTGTCTAGAAGAAAAAGAGCAAGAAAAACATGTATTTGTACAAATCTCTCTCCACGGTGTCAGTCGCCTCCAGGGAGGGGCGCAAGAGGCTGGGGAAGCAAACTCTTCACCGAATTTCCAAGTATGTTTTGGATTTTGAACCATGTGCAGAAGAGTAGTGATCCAAAAGAGCCGAGCTTGGGAGGCGGGTGGATATAGCTCAGGGATGGAGTGTGTGCTTAGCAGGCGTGAGGTCCTGGTTCAGTCCTCAGTACTTCCATTAAAAGAAAAAAGCTGAGTTTGACCTCTAGCCCTCCAGAGACTGAGGGAGCCTCACTGCTGTGAAGTGGAGGAAGTAGATCGGATGTCGCGAGGTGGGTGCAGGGGTGGGCGGTGCCACCTGGAGGCAGGCCGGCCCTGGCCCGCTGCGGCCCAGCGCTCCGGCCCCCGCTCCACTGCTCGGCCTCCAGCCGTGGCTGCCAGCGCCCCCCAGCCCCGGCGGCCTTGGGAGCACAGCCAACAGCGTGGAGGGGGAAGCCGCGCCTGGAGGGTCTGGGCATTGCGAAGCAGCCAGCCCTGCAGTTTTCAACTACACAGATTGGTTTTGCTTCATGACTGCTTCCTTAGAACAGCGCTGGGAAAAGCTGCGCTGGGCCCGTCCCAAACCACGTTCCTGGCGTGGCCGGTGACATTCAGGATGGTGTCTCTGGGAGCATCAAAAGTCAAAATCTCCGGCAACTTCCTAGGATTTGGTCTGGAAGAAAGGACTGTTTGGGTTGAGTTTCTAAAGGGCTGTCATCACCGCGACCTTCGGGCTGTTTGAGGCAGGAAGAGGAGCGTAATTCAACCATGTTTTTGCCCCTTCACATCTGCCTGCGTGTCTCTGTGGCCCTGTGGATCTTGCTTGTGGGTGTGCGTGTTGGTGAGAAGTCTGATGCTGAGGGAGACACCTGCAGTGTTGCTGTGGACAGGGCTGCCAGATCTGGCAGATAAAAATACAGCTTAAAAAAAAAGACAGATTTAATACCAGTTAAAATCCCAGATATACAGTGACTATTTTTACTATAGTACATCCCATGCAACATCTGGGACACACATGAAAAGTTACTCATTGTTTTTGTCTAAGTATGTTCCACCATGGCTGTCCGCCCTCTGTCACCTTTCTGTCTCTAGAGCTGGGGGGGCAGTCACTTGATCAACACACCCTTGTTCCAGGGCAGCACTGTAGCTTGAATTCCCCTCCTTTGTTTACCCCCAATTTGGATCTTCCTGGTTCAGAACCATCACTTTCTTAATTTTTGAAAAACTTCCACCACTGACACACAGCATTTGGCTTTTTTAAGGGCTATTTTCTACAAAGCTACTAGTCTGTCTGTCTGTCTTCCTTCCATCCTTCCTTTCTTCCTTTCTTTCTTCCTTCCTTTCATGTTTGTGGTTATGTCTTCTTTATTTTTTTTTAATAGACTTCATTTTAAAAAGCAGTTTTAGATTCACAGCAAAGCTGAGGAGGAGAAGGCACAGAGGTTGCCCAAGTACCCCCATCCCCACAGATGCACGGCTGTCCCCGTTATGAACAACCTCCATGGGGTGGTACGTCTGCTCCCAGGGAAGAGCCCACGCTGACACGCCACCATCACCCAGAGCCCGTACTTCACATGAGGTTCACTCTTGATGTTGTACATTCTGTGGGTTTGGACAAATGTTTTGGGGTTTTGTTGTTTTGTTTTTTGGTTTGTTTTGGGGAGGGAGTAACTAGGTTTATTTATTTATTAGTTTATTTTTAATGGAGGTACTGGGGATTGAACCCTGGGACCTTGTGCATGCTAGGCAAGCACTCTACCCCTGAGCTGCACCCCACCCTGGACTGATGTTTAATGACATACAGTGTACATCACTGTAGTTTCATACGGAGTATTTTCCCTGCCTGTGCCCCTCTGGTCGTCCCTGCCTCCCTGAAACCCCTAACAGCCGCTGATCTTCTTACAAAGCTACTTATCTTTTAAAAGTGATCTAAGTCCTGCACATACTCAGGCTAAAGGTTACTTCCCTCCTGAGTGTCGGGATAAGAAGATTGAGCTGGGTTTCAGCTGCTGGGAGGTCAGCAAGGTGGGGGGGTGTCACTGGGGGCCCCAAGGTTCTGGGTCCACAGTGTGTGACACGCACCCAGACAGCCCTGCGAGGAGGCCCACAGCGCTGTTGTCCTGGGGCTGGAGAGGGGACGGCCGGGGCCCAGAGCCCACGGTCACTCAGCTACCGAGGGGCTGAGCAAGACCTGGCAGTCAGGTTTCTGAACGATCCTTCCAGCCTCCTGGTCGGGTGACCCGCCGCCACACGCCTCCCCCCTCAGGGGAGTCTGGGAGGAAACTCTCCCATGAGGAAGGGGTGGGCAGGCTGGGGAGGGAGTTAAGAAGACATACCTTTTGCTTTGTTTGTTCATGTATTATTGGACTGTGGTCCAGGGCCAGTATGTTACCTTGGTAATTTAAGAAGCAATAAAATATTAAAATCAATCAATACAAATAAATATCTGAAGCCTAAGAGAAAATCAAAGAAATGGAGGCGCACAGGGGCTCCCTTCTCTCCACGTCTCGCCAGCCCTTGTCACTGTGCTCTTTTCCATGACGGCCGTTCTGACAGGTGTGAGGTGGGGTCTCACGGTGGCTTTGATGTGTTTCCCTGATGTCGGTGATGGGTTGAGCAGCTTTCATGCTCCTGTTGGCCGTCTGCATTTCCTCTTTTCAAGAGATGTCTGTTCAGTTCTTCTGGCCATATTTTAAATGGGCTGTTTGTTTGCTTTTTAATTGAAGTACAGTTGATTTTAAATGTATTAGTTTCTGGTGTACAGCATGGATGAACTTGGAGGGCTTTATGCTGAGTGAAATAGAGACAAATATGGTAAGATATCACTTACATGTGGAGTCTAAAAATACACAACAAACTGGTGACTATAACAGAAAAGAAACAGACTCACAGATGCAGAGGAGGGGCTGGTGGTGACCAGTAGGGAGAGGGAAGGGGGGGCAAGATGGAGGTGAAGATTAAGAGGTACAAACTATTAGGTATAAAATAAGCTACAAGGATGAACAACATGGGGAACACAGCCAGTATTTTATAATAACTATTAATGGAGCATAACCTTTAAAAAAAAAAAAAAAGAAATGGAGGCTTAGCAAAATGGCACTATTCTGTGTCATTGACTTTGATAATCTTTCGAGAGCAGTTGTAAATCAGTAGATGTGGAGAGTCTGTGGTGCTGGCTTAGCTGCAGAACCCAGTTCTGGATGTTGCCTCCTGTGTGTGACTTTGTGGGTGTATTTTATAAATCCACGTCCATGGAGGAGGACTAGCCCCTTTGGAACACGGGCTGTCTTCCACCCTCTCTCTTCTGGGGCATCTTGGGCGAAGCGCGCGAACATTCTCATCCTGGGTCTGTTGGGACATTTGGAAATCAGACCAATAGATCTTTTTTGGCTTAGAAAACTGAGCAACTGGAAAACAGTTAAGAAATAAATGTTCCCTGAGAAGAGAAACGCATAGCACACTGCTTAACTCAACAGTAAATATTTACATAGCTAATATAAAATGGACGAAGTATAAATATATTTGGAGAATGAAAAAGGGAAAATAGAAGTAGATAGTTGTGCTAAGTTCACAAAATCCTGTTAAAACGTTGGCTCTGGGTTAATACGCACCAGAAGCGTCACCTGCGGTGGTTCCAGGCTCGTCGCTGGGAGCGGGGCTTCGGCCGGGCTGCTGTTTCTCATTATGAACCTGTGAGTCTGTGTTGTCGGGGTTCTTAGTTGAGACAATAGAATCCACTCCAGCCTTTTTCTTTTCTTTTTTTAATATACGTAATTTTTTAAAAATCTAATTTATTTTTTATTTTCCTTTTTTTGGCGGGGGGGTCATTAGGTCTATTTATTTAAGGTTTTCTTTTTTTAATGGAGGTACTGGTGGTTGAACCAAGGACCTCATGCATGCTAAGCATGCGCTCTACCACTTGAGCTACACCCTCCCCCAGCTTTTTTCCTTAAGAAGACGGGCATTTAAGGACTAGCTTGAGCTCCAAGAATTACGGGGAGGTGTGATGAGGCCATGCTTCTATAGTGGCTCCCACACTGGACTGCACTGTCCAGGGGCCACCAGGCCACCCACTGCCCCACCAACAGAGCAAACGGAGGCCTGGCTGGCCCCGCTCGTGGGTGCAGATGGGGAGGTCAGGCGGTGGGCAGAACCCACTCGCCCGGCCCTGGGCCCTGCTGGGACCAGATGCTTCAACGCTGCCGGGAAGGCAGGTTTTCATGACACAGAAATGTTGAAATGGATTTTCTTGTTCAAAGCCAAGTGTACGTATTCTTTTGACGAAAATAAGAAGAATAAAAAAAGAAAAGGGCTTTGTGATCTGTCTGGAGAGCCAGCTTCAACCCGTCAGGTACTCTTGTTTCAGAGAAGGAGTTGGAATTTTCACGTGCGGTGGGTGGAGTGTTATTGGAAGGTGGGCTTGTATCTGAGTTCACCTTAAGGGATGCAGTGCAGCCCTCTTGCTGGACGGTCGATGAGCCTTGTCTTTACCCAGGGAAGAAGGGTACTCACGAAGCCAGTGCCTTCACCCTGGGCCTTGCTACGAGACCCTGGCCTCCCCCTCTCCCAGGTCCCTGAAGATCCATATTTGAAACTTGATTGTCCTGAAAGCCGTCATCTGAAATCACATCGTGTCTGCTCAGATGGCTGGCTGAGTCTGGCCAGGGACAGGTGTCCATGAAGGAGGGAAGGAGTGGACATGCTAAGGTGAGTATTTATAGCATTTGGAGTTTAGAAAGAGTGTATCTGTGTGTGTGTATAACTGAATCACTCTGCTGCACACCTGAAACTAACACCACAGTGTAATTCAACTATGCTTCAACTTTAAAGAATCCAACCAGCCTAGTCTTAAAGCTTGGGGCAGATGCAACGGTTGGGGGACCCCTGGGACGGTGCCGAGGAGAAAGGCCCCTCCCCATAGAAAGCCCAGGGGTCTGTGTTACCAGGAGCACGGGCCACGAGAGGAAACCAGCCGCTGCAGCCCGGGGTCTGTTCCGGGTCCGGCGTCCTCGGAGGTTGCAGCTCAGATGGCGGAATGTTGCGGGGGACCAGAGGGGCTGCAGGACGGCGTCTGTGAAATCCGCAGGCAGGAGAGGCCCTTCCAAAGCAGCCTCACCTGTCATTGCGGTGATCCCCCCCTCACCCAGTTTTACTGAGATGCAGCTGACACAGCCCCTGTCTTGGTTTTGGGTGAGCAGCACGGGATTCGACATGCGTGTACGGACTGCGGGATATGCGCTGTGGTCAGCTAGCTGCCGGCCCCTCGCGCCTTTTCTTCATCTGCACACCGACTCATTGCAACTTCGTCACCAATGTCCGTTGTGTTTCATCTGTTGACATGCATTTCTAGAAAGAGGTGGAATGTTGGAGAAAACTGCTTTTGTGGTGAAAACACTGTTGCAAATGATCAAAACCACTTTCTGAAGAAAGAGAAAAGCTGGAGAGACTCAGGGCGAGGCCTCTGCCCGCTTGGGTGGGCCCAGCGCGGAGTGGGCCCCCCACGAGGCCAGGGACGCAGGTGCAGCCCGTGGGGGCCCCATTGCAGGCCTGGACTCGGGGACACACGCTAGCTCCGGGTAGTGCCCACCTCCACCCACCATCCAGGTATTGAGCCTCACCCCGGAAGGCGGGTGGGACCGAGGAGGGCAGACCGCACAGGGATGAGCGCTGACCAAGGGGCGCCCAGGGCGACCCACATGTGAAATCAAAAGAGAGATCTTTTTTTTCAAGAGAGAAAGAGCTGGAATGAAGCACAGCAACAGGAGACCTGGGTGTGGGTGGACGTGTGCCTGGTTCCCTGCATCCTGCACAGGCGGCTGGCTTGGTTACTCACCATGGCAGGGCTGTGTGGTCAGGCTTTGCCCAGGAGTTGGGCAATTGCAATTCTGAGCCTTAAAAAAATACAGAAGCTTGATGCCCATGGGTGCCCGTAGGTGCTCAAAGGAAAGAAGGCAACAGGTGCCCCGCTCAGGCTGACCAGAGACCTGACTGGAGGGGCGTTTTGTGTGTCAGACCTCCTGCGTCCTCCCCTCTCCCTACCACCCCACCCTCCCAGGCCCCAAAGCAAAAACCAACACAGGAGTGTCTAACTCACAGAGAGCCTTGTGAAAAAATCCAAACTAGATTTTCAAGTCCGCCTGGGTACCCAGCCCTGTTTATACGCTGCTTTCCAAGTGGTTAAATCACTGATTTCCAGCCCTGGTTTTAGGACACCCCCAGGCGTCTCTATTCCAAGGGCGATTGTGAAATTCTCAAAATAAAATGATTTTAAGTCCCTGCCCTTTAAAATAAGCTCCCACATTGTGCTCTCTGAAAGCACACACTTTTAGAGGGAAAGAGATTGTGAAATCCAACAACAGTTGGATTCCAACAGGCCGGCCACAGCAAGCAAAATACCACTTTGGATTTGGGTAACGCTTTGTGGCTTTGAGAGCACTTTCTGATTCCAGGGTTAGTGACTAAATGTGTGAAATAATACAAAAGATGACTGTTGAAGCCTCCACACTGCACTAGAGGTTGAAACAGACAAGTCCTTCCTCTGGCACAAAGGTATTGCTGTGCAGTAGCTCAGCCGTGAAGCTGCAGTTTGTCAGCTGGTGGGGGTGCTGTTTGGAAAGAGCCTGGTGGCCCAGGCCACAGGCGGCAGGAGCATGGTCCAGGGAGGCAGGCAGAGCAGTGAGGGGCACCGGGTCACCGTCAAAGAGGAGGAAGAGAATGTCCATTGACAGAGGACTTGATAAGGAAGCTGTGGTATATTTATACAATGGAATACTACTCGGCCATCAAAAAGAATGAAATAAGGTCATTTGCAGCAGCATGGATGGACCTGGAGATTGTCGTTCCAAGTGAAGTAAGCCAGAATGAGAAAGAGAAATACCATATGATATCACTCATATGTGGAATCTTTAAAAAAAAAAAAAAAAAAGGACACCAATGAACTCTACAAAACAGAAACAGACTTACAGTGAACAGTCTTATGGTTAGCAGGGGGGAAGGGGGTAGGAAGGGTTAAATCGGAAGTTCAAGATTTGCAGATACTAACTACTGTATATAAAATAGATAAACAAGTGTATACTGGACAGCACAGGGAACTATATTCAATATCTGGTAGTAACCTCTAATGAAAAGGAAAATGAAAACAAATACATGTACATATATGAATGACTGAAGCATTGTACTGCACACCAGAAATGGACACTCTGTAGCTGACTAGACTTCAATAAAACACTCACACGTAGAAGAAAGGGAAGGCAGCTCCAAAATGACTTTCCTCCTGGGCCGAGCGCGGCTGGACCGAGCCACACTGGCTTCTGCCACTTTTCCAGATCAAGTGGGAAGGCCCCCATTCCCAGGGCTGCTGCGCTCACTGCTGACAACAACGGTGAAACTTTGCCTTTGGCTCAGTTTCCTGGAAGTGACAAGGCACCTAGGGGCTGAGAGCAGTTCACCCCGGCGGCTACACATTTCCATCCTCACCAGCTCTCCTTCCTAAACTGGCTCAGAAGGAGATACTGGGCCTTCTGGGGACCTGACATGGTTGAGCTGTGGAGCGCTGCTCCCTGAGTTCTCCTGCAAGGCAGCAGGCAAGACTGGGCAGTGATTACTGCCCAGGGAATTGCACAAGGGCTGCCGGGGGCCTGCAGACCTGGTCTGGAGCGTGCAGGTACATGCAGAATGCAGAGACGACAGGATGGAATCTGCCACTGCCTGCAGGGCCCCGCCACCCCAAGGGGTAATGGGGAGATAACTGGATGGCCATGCCAGAGTCTCGTTCAGCGAGGACACACAGACGCAGCCCTCAGAGAGTTAGACCCTAAAGATCTTAAAAGACCTTGACTTACGCACATCAAACACTGTTTCTGTGTTTGCATCATTTGGAATAAAACCACAGTGGAGCGCCAGATTTCATTGTGCTTCCAGGAGAGGACTTGGATGTTAACTACGACCATGAAACTGAAAGTCCCCTGACAAAGGCCCGGAGGGGAGGGAGGCGGAAGGGGAGGGGGCAGGGGGAGCAAAGCCCCTGGCTCTTCACCGAGCCTTTGCACCACTGGAACTTTTTAACCCGTTGCACGTAGCACTGTGATCATTTTAAGTAATTTATTAAGGATGTGAAACAAATCATTTAAGTCTCCCCAGCGTCCACGGCAAGGGACGGAAGGCAGTCTGGGCCTTCGGAGTCTGGGGGCCGTATTTCAAGACTTGCCCTGGTGTGGAGGGCTTCGTTTCTGAAGACAGATGCTGCACAGACATCCATCCACTGTGCTTGCCTAACCCCTTGCACACTGAAGTCACCAGTAACTACAGCCTGCTTCAGGTTTTAAGGGAGGAGCACAGACGTTCAACAGGGGAGGTGCTCTGAGGGGGTGAACCAGGCCGGCGGGGGCCGAGCTCAGAACCCCCCTGCCTCCCCCTAGTCAGCTCCAGGAACACCCGTTGCCTATCACACCCACTGCTCTGGGCTTCCCGGCCTCTGAGGAGGATAAATTCCTGCACTGGGGCAACCAGGTGCGGGCAGCCCCAGGCTGAGCCCCCGCTGAAGGGCAGGCAGGCCCTGGCTCCTCCTGACCCTTTGTCAGAGAGAATATTTTTTGTGGCTTTGCATGATTCTTCAGTCTGCTTTGGAGAAGGCTTTTCCTGGAAGGGGAGATTCTGAGGCAAACCGTGTTGGTGATCTCTGCAGGAGCTCTCAGGACATGCTGTTCCAGCATGTTCCAGGTGCTGCTCGAGTGTCAGCCTTCCTCCCGGGGTCGGAGCAGGCTTGGCAGACAGTGAAGGGCCTGAGGACAGACTGCCTGGGACGTGCATCCCAGGCCAGGGCTCTCAGCAGGCCTGTAATTAGGGAAGAACAAACCTGACTCCACATGGGATCTGTTTCATTTACTTTAACCTTTGATTCTGTTGCTTTTGCTACAAGTTAATCACTGAAGGGATGTTGCCTGTTGCTTAAATGATACATCATGGCCCATCGCTGGGAACCCTGCCTCTGAGGTGAGGAGCGTTCAGCTAAAACCCCTTTGCGTGCTCGCAGGAGGCGTTCTGACCAGGCCCGCCTGGGAATGGCTGACCGGAAGCAGGCAGTGCTTGACGTTCCTCCCTCCCCTTTTAGTATAAAGGAAGCCTGAGTTCTAACTCAGGCAAGTTCTTGGGAGCACTAGTTCCCAGCTTCTTGGTCGCAGGGCTTTCTGAATAAAGTCACTATTCCTTGTCCCAACAACTCATCCTTCAACTTATTGGCCTGTCATGCGGCGAGCAGTATGGACTTGGACTTGGCAAGAGGCCCACGTGGACGCTGGCGGGACATCGGACCCACTGCTTTCCTGGGTAATTTCCCTTTTTCCTGTAAGGAGACCACTGGGACTGAGTGAACCCTAAGTATTGTTAATCCAAGGGTTATTCCAGCCTTAGAAAAATGGAACCCACCCCACCACGTTCCTAAGGAAGAATTTTCAGGTGAATGGTAGAAAGGTTGAGTCTTTTCCACATGAACTAAGTGCCCTGGGTAATTTGTCTTTAAAAGTATCCTTTAAAACTCAGCCTTTACATTAAAAACAGTTCTGCTAGAACATTGTTTTTCTTTCAGGTTTATAAACGCAGGCACCGCGAGGTTCTCTTCCTTTGCCTGCAGTGAAGCACGTAGTAACACCAGGTGACTTGCGCCCCCGGCTGCCTGGACTCCCCCGGCTGTGGCGCTCAGTAGCGGTGGGGTTACTCTTTAAAAAGTACAAAATCAGTTATGTAAACCAATGTTAAAGACCGCTTTATTTCAAAAGACTGCGTTTTCTGGGGAAAAAAATGGAAAGAAACAGACACTTACTCATCCATCCATTTATTCCAGGCATCTTTGTGGGGTGGGCGGCACTGCATGGCAGGTGTGTTCTCAGTCTGGGGCATAGGAATGAACAACACAGAGAACAATTCCTACTGTCCCGGAGAATATTCTAGTTGTATAAACTGACAGTGACCCAGCAAACAAGCAAACAGCACAGTGTTACATGGTGTCAGTGCTGCGGAGAAAACAGAGCCGGGCAAGGGAGAGGAGTGTGGGGAAGGAGGGCTGCACTCCCAGTAGGGAGGCAGGGAAGGCCTCGTGGAGGGAGGGGGGACACAGGCCTGTGCAGGCCCCAGTAAGGAAAGACTGGAAGCCCAGGACACCAGAGGAGGGACCCTGAGGTCAGAAAGGAAGTGGGGGAGAGGTACGGCTGCAGGGGGTACCGACCTTGTAAGGGCCTGGAGGCTGGTCTTAAAGAGAAAGGCTTTTCTCGGAGCAAGAGGAGAAGCCAGTGGAAGGTGCTGTAACGCAGAAGTGACACACTGTTTTAGCGATGAAAGCATAGTTCTGGTGATAATGTCGTGTGCAGCAACATGGATGGACCTAAAGATGACCATACTGAGTGCAGAGAGTCAGACAAAGACAAGCAGTATGTGATATCACCTGCATGTGGAATCTGGAAAATGATCCTAATGAATCTATTTATAGAACAAAAACAAACTCACAGACATAGAAAACAAATTGATGGTTACCAAAGGGGTAGGGTGGGGGAGTTTGAGACCAGTAAACACTAACTACTACATATAAAATAGATGAACAAGGTCTGACAGTAGCTATATTCAGTATCTTGTAATAGTCTATAATGAAAAAGAATCTGAAAAGTATGCATATATATGTATAACTGAATCACTAGGCTGTACACCTGAAGCTAATGCTACATTGTAAATCAACTACACTTCAATAATTAATTAATAAAAGCATTGCTCTGTCTGCTTTTTTTTTTTTTTTATAATAGACTGAGGTGGGGTGTGACAATCCAAGGTAGGAAGATGAGCTAAGAGGTTACTGCGATAATCCAGCAGCCTGACCCCGCTGTGACGGGCAGCAGGTGAAGTCTTGATGCATTCAGCATTCCGAAGACAGAACGTGCTGGCGACGTCCCGTGTCTCCTCCTCTTGTAAGGACAGCGGTTCTGTCAGCTCAGGGCTCCACATTTTCCACCCATTTAACCTTAATGCACCTTAAGGCCCTCCCTCCAGTACAGGTGCATGCGGGTTTAGGGCTTCAGTATATGAATCTGGGGGACACAGTTCAGTCCAAAGCAGCAACGGAAGCATGAAGTTGTCATTTCCTGAACTGAGAAGCCGTGAGTAGCAAGGTCTCACTCATCCTTAGGGCGGGCCTCCTGCTCGTCTTGCCGCGACCGACCAGGACACACCTAGGAGATGGCAGAATCAGCTAAGAGGAGCCTGGGCCCCCGTCCTTTCCCAGGTGAGAGGTAACTGAGCCGAAGCGCGGACAGGGAGGGCAGCCAGCAGCCCCGCAGGCCTTCCCCAGCGCAGCTGTGTCCTGCTGCCCTGTTAGGTAGGCTGGGGCCTGATGCGGATGCTGCTGACAGGTACTTACCAAGCACCACCCGAGGGCTGGGTACCATTCTAGAGTTTGCGGGATGCATCAATGAACAGATTAAAGACCCCTGCCTTCAAGGGATAAATATCCAGCAAATATGGAAGGTATGCCTGCAGCTCCTTAAGGTTACACTTACCTTCATAATTTTCTCCCTGTGCTGCAAATGAGTTCTCCCATTCTTAAAAAGACACTATTAACTATCTGCCATAATGAAAATATGTTATTTAAACAGCCTTCTGTGTTCTTCTCTATTAAGTGTATTTTCTGGCTAATGGCTGAACACTTCACCGTGTCTCCTTTCTTACCTGTGGTCACTAAATTCTCTGGGGTAGCCGAACATTTTTACTCTTTGCAGCTCAACAGTTTCTTTGTTTCTTTAATTAAAAAAAAAAAAAATAAGAGGAAAGTATTTGGTTTATTTATTTATTTTTGGAGGAGGTACTGGGGATGGAACCCAGGACCTCGTGCATGCTAAGCATGTGCTCTAGCGCTTGAGCTATACCCTCCCCACCTTCTTTCTTTTCTTTTCTTTTTAATGTTTTTAAAATTGAAGTAGAGTTGATTTACAGTGCTGTGTTAGTTTCTGGTGCACAGCACAGTGATTCAGTTATACATATGTATCCTTTATCATAGTCTTCATCCTTCTAGGTTACTACGAGATATTGAGTATAGTTCCCTGTGCTCTACAGTAGGACTTTGCTGTTTATTTTATATATAGTAGTTTGTATCTGCTGATCCTAAACTCCTACTTTATCCCTCCCCCAACTTCCCCCCTGGTAACCGTAAGTTTGTTTTCTGTCTGTGAGTCTATTTCTATTTTATAAATAAGTTCATTTGTGTCATTTTTTAAAGATCCTACGTATAAGTAATATCAATTGATATTTATCTTTCTCTTCCGGACTTACTTCATTTAGAATGACAACCTCCAGTTCCATCCATGTTGCTGCAAATGGCATTATCTTACTCTTTTTGTGGCTGAATAGTATTCCACTGTATAAATGTACCACAACTTCATTATCCAGTCATCTGTAGACAACACTTAGGTTGCTTCCAGGTCCTGGTTGTTGTAACCAGTGTGCAGCTCAACGACCTGAGAGTGGGGCCAGGTCAGATGGAAGAAGCCACTGGAAGACGACTGGGAGGCGTCCCATGACTCTACTGGCGCCTGGCCAGTTCTGTGGCGGTTTAAGCAGAAAGGGGGTTTGGGCGGGGGATTAGATTAGGTGGCTGAAAGGGGCACCGGGAGGAAAGCAGGCACAGACACCCCCGGTCGGCTCTGGTGCTGCGGGTCTCTCCCCAAGCCTGTCCCCCACGTGGCTCCACCCCGTTCCCGTCTTGGCCAGCGCATCCTCCCGCATTCCCTGGCTCTGGCGGAGACCCCCAGGTGCTGGGCAGCTGGGGCAAGACCACAGGCCCGGCCACGGGGTGGCGCGCGGAGCTCCGCCGAGTGTCCGTGTTCCTGCGGTCACTGGGTAGTGGCTTCTTGGGGCCCTGAACTGAGAATTGCCAGGTCCGGGGCAGAGGAAAGCTGTGACGTATGAGCAATGCCTGCGCCGGCACAGGCCGGGGTGACGCGTGCGGCGTGTTCACCATCTTCTCATGACGGTCTCAGGACATCACAGTTCCTGCTGTGTCTGAGAAGAAAGCTGGGGGGCCGGGGGTCCAGGACCTGAGAGCCGAGGCAGGTAGCGGCGCCCCGGAGAGAGCAGGACGCCGGTGTCAGGTCCTCCCCACCGGGCAGAGAGAGGTGGTGCCTGCAGGGTGGCTGGACACTGGCCAAAAAATCCTGTTTTTACAAAGAGCAGCATGAATGTAACTCAGAATAATGTGCAACTATTCATCTGGAGGATGCGATGAAGGATTTTTTTTTTGGCACTGGGCTAACTGAACTGTTTATTTAAGTGCACACAAAAAGGGGGAGTGGTGGTAACTGCCTAAAATAATGGGGATATCCATCCTGAGGTGACGCCTGGTCTGCAGTGATGTCAGCAGAGGTGAAGCCACACCCCTCCCCCCTCGGACCCTGGTGGCCCCACGTGGCCCCGCAGTGCTCG
Organism: Camelus ferus; assembly: GCF_009834535.1. Classification (NCBI taxonomy): domain Eukaryota; kingdom Metazoa; phylum Chordata; class Mammalia; order Artiodactyla; family Camelidae; genus Camelus; species Camelus ferus. The sequence goes on from NC_045730.1 coordinate 20,709,273, forward strand.
CCCAACCTCCAAACAGTGGTTCACGTTCAAGGCAGCCAGAGGTCTGCACAGGCCCACTGTGCTTTTCAGTTCCCTTAAGCAAAAGAACAGTATGAGCTATAAGTTTTTTAGGCATGTGCACAAAATGACTAAAACAAAACTAGCCCAGAAGTGGCTTTTTAGAAATTAACTCTTAAGAAAAAAAGAGAGAGAGAAGACACTACATACTTCAATAAAAGCAGAAATAAATTTAATTTCCTTTTTTTCCCTCTTTTTTTTTAAACTCTAAATAATTGCCAAGGACAATTTAGCAGCTGAATATTTCCAAATTGTTTTAGGATGCTTGAAAGGTTGTTCCAACAACCCACTGTCAACCTCCGTATTTTCTCTCTTTTCCTCTCACTTCTTTTCCCCTTCTGTCTTCCACTGCTGTATGACCACAACTGACAAGAGAAACACACGACGCCATCATCAAAATACCATTTTAATTTCAAAATATACAATGCCATTTTCAAATACTTGCTTGGGGCAAAAAATTCAAACTATAGAATTGTATGGAGAGCCATATAAAGAAAAACATGGAATTTCCTCCATAACTCATCCCCAGAGGTAACCACTGTTAACAGAAGCATATTCTTAAAAAGCCTTGTCTGCAATGAGTAAAACTTTGTGTTCCTTCCTGTGGATATAGAATTTACATTTTTTCTCTCAAATAAAAATGTCCTCAATCTATTGGTTATATTAACTCAGAACAAAGCAGTGAGTGAGAACGCGATGTTAAAGATCAGATTTACTTTTGTCTGTTGTCTATCTGTACACACACACACAGAGACACAGAGATATTTAACACAACTGTTAAGGTGGTCTAACTTAAACGTCTTCATGAAGAGAGACGCAATTATGAAATCATAGTGTATTATTACAACTGCTGTTACAAGCGGCAGCTGGTGTCCTTCATGCCCAGGTGACCGTCACAGGTTCACCAGTCGCTCGCGGCCCTAAGTAAGCCCTCGTCAGCTCAGCTACAGAGAAGTCGTTCCACATCACGCTGTTGTTGCTACCCGCTCAAAACCTCTTCATAAAGTTTTATTACTTAAACAAAGAATGGTTTAAATTAGATGAGAAATTACTCTCGAATTACGTGTTGATAACGACTCCAGGGTGTGAGTGATGGGAAGTAAGTCACGTTTAATGCGTCGTCCAGGACAAACCCGAAAGCCCTGGGGAGGACGCTGGGGGTGAGCTCCCGGCGTGGTCTCTCTTGTAGGCAGGAGTCTTGTCTGCTTTCTATAAAATTCTGAGTTCCTTTCCAAAGCCCTGAAAATGAGTAACAGCACACAGCAAGACCTTTGGCAGTGCCTCGGTAGCTCACAGATCTAACTGGAGTCCAGTCAGCCTCGCCTGTCCCCAGATGCCCCGGGTGTCTGGTGTTTCTCTCCCCACTGACGGAGCCTCTGTGTGGCCGCTGACCACCCGGTGCCCTGACCTCCCACATCTGCTCCCGTCCTTCCGCAGGGTCATGGTCACCCCTGTGTCTGAATCAGAGGAAGAGCATGTTGAAAGTTTGAGGCCCAGTTTCTTAGAAATGGAAATTGGTCTGCTCGACCTAGTGTTTTATTAAAACATTTGTTCTTACTTATATGTTTTGTGGCCACTGCAGACAGTTGAAGGGAGCTGTGGGCTTTGGCCTCAGTCAGCTACTTGACCTCCTTCCCCTGATGCCAGGCACTCAGTGGTCAGTATGAGCAGAGCAAAGGGCCATAGGGCCTCCACCGTGGGGTCCCCTCTGCTGGCTCTGGCTCCACTTTTATTTTAATTTAATTTATTTTAATGATGTATAGTTGATTTACAATGTCGTGTTAGTTTCAGGTGTACAGCAAGGTGATTCAGTTATAGACACAAACATATGTGTATGTACATTCTTTCTCAGTTTCTTTTCCATTATAGGCTATTACAAGATACTAAATACAGTTCCCTGTGCTCTACAGTAGATCCTTGTTGTTTATCTATTTTATATACAGTAGTGTGTGTCTGTTAATCCCCAACCCCTAAGTTATCCCTCCCTACCCTTTCCCCTTTGGTGACCATAGTTTGTTTTCTATGTTCGTGAGTCTGTTTTTGGTCTGTAAATAGAATTTGTATCATTTAAAAATTATTGTAAAAGGACTTTTGCAGTGAAAGTGCCCATCTTCCTGTGGAGGGTGATGCCCCAGGGCCAGCCCAGCTCAGCACTGTCCCGGCAGCCAGCCCTGGGCTTGCGAGGGCTGAGTGGATCCCCATACGTAGCTCCCAGCGGCCATTCTCTCTCATCCATGTGTGTGGTGTCCAGACATGAAAGGACTGCACAGGTGCGCCAGTGGTGTGTGCTCATGGTGGGTGGTTAGGGTGAGGGTCAAGTCTTCTACCTCCTTGGGTAGATTTATCCCTACATAGTTTGTTCTTTCTGATGCTATTGGAAGAGGAATTGTTTTCTTACTTTTTTTTTGATTATTCATTGTTAGTATATAGAAATGCAACTGATTTTTGTGTTTTGATTTTGTATCCTGAAACTTTGCTGAATTCATTTATCGTTCTAACAGGTTGTGTGTGTGGGGTGGGGGTGGACAGAGATAATTTTATTTTGTCCTTTCCAATTTAGATGCTGTTATCTCTTTCTCCTGCCTGATTGCTCTATGACTTCCAGCACCATATTGAATGGAAGTGGTAAAAGTAAAAATCCATGTCTTGTCTCTGATTTTACAGGAAAAAGTTTTGGTCTCTCACCATTAAGTATGATGTCTGCTATGGGCTCTTCATAAAGGGGGCCTTCATTTTTGTTGAGGTCATTTCCTTTTATTGAGTGTTTTTATCATGGGAGGGTGTTGAATTTTGTCAAAGACTTGTTTTGCATCAATTTAGATGATCACATAGTTTTCTCCCTTCATTCTGTTAATACAGCGATTGTTGAACCATCCTTGCATTCCAGGAACAAATTCCACTGAGTCATGGTGTATGGCCCTTTTAGTGTGCTATTGACTTTGTTTGCTCATACCTTGTTGAGGATTTTTGCATCTATATTCATGGGAAATTGGTCTGTGTTTTTCTTTTCTTGTGGTGTGTTTGACTTTCAAGGTAGTGCTGACCTCACAGAAAATTTGGAACTGTCTCTTCCTCTTCAGTTTTTTGGAATTAATTATACTTTCTATAAATTAACTTTCAATAATGTTTATTTTTAGAAATCCATTTGCAAAATTCCTGAATACTTAACAATGGGCTCTCCTGAGCACCTCCCTGGGCCTGATCACACCTGAAGTGTCTTAAAGTGTTTGCTTTTGTTTTTAACAAGATCCTGCATAGAAAAGGGGAAACAGAGTAATTTTAAGTGAGAGAGAGCTATCTCTTATTTTCTCAGAAGAAATGCTTTTCCCAAGGTGTTTATAGGTACTCACCAAAAGCCATGTACAGGTTATTGCAAATGTATTTACATTTATAATGGTTAGAAAGGGGAAACAACCCAAATCTCCATCTGGAGCAGTCAATAACTAAGTTGTGGAATATCTGTACAATGGAATGCTATCCCAGCCGTAAGAGGAACTCCAGCTGCATGTGGTGACTTGACAAACCTCACATACATAATCTCCAGTGAAATGAGCAAGACATACAAAAAATTACATACTTTTTGATTCCATTTATCTGCAGTTCAAGAACAGACAAAACTAATCCATGGTATTAGAGTCAGTACTAATAGTGGTTACCTTTGGGGAGCTGCTGATTGGGAGATGACATGAGGGAATCTTCTGGTTTACCAGAAATAGTCTAGTTTTTGACCTGGGTTACTTGAGTGTGTATATTTGTAAAAATTCATTGAGCTAATGATCCAGCAATCCCACTCCTGGGCACATATCCAGAGAAAAATATAATTCAAAAAGATACATACACCCCAGTGTTCACAGCATCACTGTTCACAATAGCCAGGACATGGAAACAACCCAAATGTCCATCAACAGATGACTGGATAAAGAAGCTGTGGTACATTTACACAACGGAATACTACTCATCCATAAAAAAGAATAAAATAATGACATTTGCAGCAACATGGATGGACCTGGAGATCATCATTCTAAGTGAAATAATCCAGAAAGAAAAAGAAAAATGCCATATGATATTGCTTATATGTGGAATCTAAAAAAAAAAAAGAAAAGAAAAAAAGGACACAAACGAAATTATCTACAAAACAAAAACAGACTTACAGACATAGAGAACAAACTTATGGTTACCTGGGGGGAAGGGGGTGGAAAGGGATAAATTGGGAGTTTGAAATCTGCACCTCTTGGGGAGTGATCGAAATGTTAGATGTCTTGATTTTGGTAATGGTTTCATAGGTGTATACAACTATCAAAAATCATCAAATTGTACATTTGAAGTACAGATGGTTGACTGTACAGGAGTCACACCACAATAAAGTTGTTAGTATGTCACTGATCTGTACTGTACGCACACTGAAGATTTGTGCACTTCATTGGAAGTATGTTATACTTCAATAAAAAGCTAACAAGATACCTTTATTTCTTAATTATACTTTCAAATTCCAAAATCTACAGTCTATTCTAAGAAGCTAAAAACCAGAGGAGTTCAAAAAGGAACGTCACCATCCCGCTGATCCTTTATCCTCTTCCCAGTGTTTGCAGTTTACTGCCTTCCTTCGTTCTGATGCTCATGAAAACTGTGCAAGCACGATTCCATCTCATTCAACCTTCAGGAAAGAGCCCACGCGCAGCTTCCTCACACTTTCCCGAGTCCGACCACGGTCCAGGCGTGGTCTCCCTCACTTCCTGCTGTGGACTAAATTGTATCCTCCCAAAATGCATGAGCCCCAACCCCGTGGGACTGTATTTGGAGACAGGGCTTTTCAAAAGGTTAACTCAAGGTTAAGAGAGATCACATGGGCAGGACCCTAATCCAGTGACTGGTGACATGGTAGGAAGAGGAACAGATATCAGACACGTGATCACGCTGGAGAAAAGCCCTGGGGACACAGGAGGCAGCTCTCCGCCCGCCAAAGAGAGAGGCTCCGGAGAAACCAGGCTTGCCAATTTGATCTTGGACTTCCAGCCTCCGGAACCGTGAGAAGATCGCTTTCTGCTGTGTGAACCCCCCCAGTCCCTCGCAGCCCGAGCAAATGGAAACACCTGCTGACTGGTGCCCCCGCCCCTGCCCCAGCGGTCTGCTTGCAGCAGTGAGGGCCTGCTGAGATGTGATCATGGCTTGCCTCTCCTCCTGCCGGGCACCCCACCGGTTTCTCATGCGGCTAGAGCCACCGCCCACGTCCCCACGCCGGCCACAGTCTGGTCTTGTTTGGCCCCTACTCGCTCTTGGACCCCCTCTCCTAAGTCTCCCCTTTCCTCACGTGACTCTGACCACATGGCCTCTTTGCCCATCCCAGACCTGCCAAGCATGTTCCTGTCTTAGGACCCTTGTGACCATCCTATTTCCCCAAACACCTTCCCGTCCAGAGGTCAGTGTGGCTCACGCACGTCTCCTGGGGCTCCTCCACGCCACTCTTCCCAGCAGGCCTCCCCCAAAGTAACATGGAATAGCAAACCCCACCCTCAGTCCAGCAGCCTCTAGCCCCTCGTCCAGACTTATTGTCTTCATGCTTTTTGGTGGGGGGCAGTGATTAGATTTGTTAATTTATTAATTAACTCATTTATTTTTAAGTGGAGGTTCTGGGGATTGAACCCAGGACCTCGTGCATGCCGAGCACGAGCTCTACCCCTGAGCTGTGTCCTCCCCGCTTCATGACTCTCACTTTCTGACATTCTGCACATTTGCTTCTTTATTGTTTCCTGTCCGATCAAACCAAAGAATGAAATTTCATGATGTGCTTTCTACCTTTAAGTCCCCTGCTATGGCCTAATTTTATTACAAAGCTGCTGCTGTGAGTCTAAGGAGCCTGTTTAGAAAAACATTAGGACCGAACTCAGGTGATCAGGCTCCAGGAGTTGCCGTGGGCTTTAGGAAACTGTGAGGCTCTCGGGACCTGGGAAGCAGCAAAAGTTAACAGATCATGAGCACTGGGCCCTCCCGGAGTGTAGGTCAGAAGGGCGTGGCCACTGCTCACCACGCTCCCGGCTCCAGGTGGGAACAAACGCATGCGAGTTGCATGTCACTGACAAATGTGGGAGCCGTGGACTGGGGTGGCAGCTGCCGCTGGCCGTGACTTAAGCGGGGCATTGTGGCGCACTAGTTCTGTTAATGCAAAACCGTCTTGCAGCGAGTGGAACAGATGAAGGGTGAATCTCATTAAATGCATGTGCTTACTCAAACCAGTCCATCAAACGCCCTCAAACGCCGGTCACTGTGCGCCGGGGAGGTGCAGGTGGAAGGGCCCCCACTCGGAGGTGTGGTGCCCAGGGGCAGCTGCGCCGGGAGAAGGGGAGCTCCCACACGTCCGTCACGTCCGGGACTGACCGGGCAGCGGGGGTGCTCGGAGGACACAGCTGTCCCCCAGGCGAGGACGTTCAGTGACATCTAGGGGGCCTTCTTGGCCTTTTAAATTCATTAGTCTCTTGATAAGGCTGATTTGCAGTGATTGCAGGCAGACCTGACTTCTCAGGAAGATGGAGTGAGAAGAAAGTGCCGGGGGGCAGCTGTGACGTCCTCTCGGGGGTGAACAACTGCTTGCACAGAAGGCGAGCAGCTGAAAGGGGGCCTCCAGGGTCCCTGCCTTGGAGAGCCCCAACCTGGCTGGAGGGTGACAGCTGTGGCCGCAGCCCAGCAGACCCCACGGGGCCACCGTCCGGGCCGGAAGCCAGAGAAGTGGCGTGGAGGCCCGGGTTCAGCTGTTTGGGGGATTCCGAGCACTTGGCCTCACACCTGGTGTTGGTGATTCGGTTACTGTTTTACTTACTTCATTTCACGTTGGGCGTTGGGGTGAAGCCAGTCAGTGGGAGCAGGAGCCACGTCTGAGCCAGTCCTTGGGTCACAAGGTTAATTTGCTCCTGTGGCTCCTGTAAAATCTGCCAATTGAAGTGTGGCTCAAGTCTGGGGGCGCAGGCACCGTCCTTGCCCTGGGAGTCACATCTCCTCGTGGACAGTCACTCAGTGCTTCCTGGGGGGCCGCCCTCACTGGCCGCCTTTCCATGGATGCTGCTTAGGACCTGGACAGCTTTTTCCAGAAATGGCTGTTGGAACATTGTTTTTAGTGTCACTCGCTCATAACTGAGTCGTGGCTGTGTGAGAAGAGACTCTAATGCATAAGTTGCGTGTAAGTGACAGCTGTGCTCATCCGAGGCTGTGGGTGTCACTCCTGGATGACACGTGCGGAAGGGCTGCCCTTTACGCAGTGGCTCTCAGTGCACAGAACACAGCATGTGGGGCTGAACCTGGGCTGTGTCCAGATTCTGCCTCTTGCAAACTGTGTGGTTGTGGATGGCCCCACGCTCAGTGTTCCCACCTACAGACGGGGACAGCACGCACCTCAGATGGTCGCTTGAGGTCGAGTGGGAGGGTATGTGAACTAGGCGGGCGAGGCAGGTGAGCTGTTGGTGCAGCACCAACCACAGGCGCCAGGTGCTGGGGACGCCAGGCTCCCGGGGCGTCCTGCTCCCGCCCAGGCCGGCACTCCCGAGCATTCTCCCGCCTCCCCCAGACCTTCCTGCCTTCTCTTCCTCCCCTCTCCTGGCCACCTTCCAGAGCCGACTCTCTGCCGAGTTTTAGTTGCAGCCGTACCTTGGGTAGAGGTGTTGCTGATTTCCTCCGATTTTTACACTCAGGAGTGACAGTGCCCCCTGTCTCTAACTGCCTGGTGCGTCAGTCCACCCCCCTGAGTGGATAAACCACTCCATCTGCTTGTCTGGTCAAAGCAGCCAGTGGGGAGGCTCGGGGCACCCGAGCACCAGCTCTTCTGGTCGCAGCATAGAGAAGATGGTGTTGACATGTAACAGTTTTGCGCAGTTTCCCGTTAGTTTACCCAGGTTGGAATTGAAGTGACTCCCTTTGATAAGGTGGTAGGACTGCTGTCCTCTGGACAGACGGGAGGAGGACCCTAGGCTGGTGGATGCAGGGAGCGGGGAGCCAGGGTAGGTGGGTCCTTCCGACACTCAGCCAGCCCAGTGTGCGCTCTGCGGCTGGGTATCTGCAGAGCCCTTCGGGGCTGGGGAGTGGGGCCAGCAGAAGCCAGAGAGCTCTTGTTTCCAGAAACAAAGGACTTATTATGACTTTTCTTCTAATTCTAAAATAGCTATTAAGCTTTCACAATGAGCCAAGTACTATTTATAGGACATCTAATAAGATGGTTCTTGCGCTCAGAGTGAATTTCAAAACCACAGTAATCACAGTTTTTCAGATAGGAAAGAAATTTGTTTTCCTGACTTGGAACAGCTGACCCCGCCCAGGCTGCAGTGGGCTTCCAGCTGGGTGGGCCCACAGGGACCTCAGTTGGAAAAGCAGGGGAGTGGGCAGCGCTGGTCTCTTCCACCCAAATCTGGCTCTCAGATGGCCTCCCCCCGGGAGAGAGTGCCTGCTGCTCACCGGAACCCCCACTGCTGCGTGTGCACAAAGCCCTTTCTTCCCTGGGGAGCTGGGCACAGCCATCTCACTCCAGATCCCCCGTGGTCATACCCTACATGAAGTAGCTTCTCACTCCTAGGATGAGCGTACAGAATTTAGGGCAGCAGTGGTCAAATACCAGCCAACTCACAGAGTTCCCCTGGTAGATGTCAGACTGAAAGATACAGATAAAGTGTTCTCATTAGCCACGAGAGTTTAGAAGTGCTCAGAACCCAGATGCAGGAGGCGGATAGTCCTGAGGTCAAACCCCGGTGCTGCCCCGCTGACTGACCAATGTGGGTCACTGTCTCCCTCGGTTGTCAGACGGAGATAATAACACCTGCCCGAGGAGTACGGTGTGGTGACTGACATTCATGGCCCAGAGCAATGCTCCTGATGCCTGCTGGGTATTTACAGATCGGTCCTGAGAACTGATGTGTTAGTAATGGAGCAGCTCTTAGGTGGCGTGCCCTCCTTCCTCTGGAAGGCCTGCTGAATGCTCAGTGCACCCCACATGCCCAGCGCTGATCAAAGTGGCTGCTGTGTGTTAATGTGCACGGCTCTCATCACAACCCTCACAGGTAGATGCTGTTATGACTATTTCCATTCTACAGATGAGGAAATGGAGGCACAGAGAGGTAAGGTAACTAGCCCAAAGACACACAGCTAGAAGGGGCAGATCTGGGTTTCAAATCCATGCAGTCTGCCTCCAGAGTCCACAGAGTCTCCCTGCACCTGGCTTCTCTCGGGGCCTGTAATCTACTAGGATAAGGACTGGATTTCAAAAGACTGTCTTAGTGAAAAATGGGCCAAGGGCCTGAACAGACGTCTCATCCAAAAAGGAGAATCAGATGGCAAAGAAGCACAGGAAAATGTGCTGAAGTTCACACCTCAGGGAATCGCAAATGAAAACAACACCGAGATACCACTACACACTGCTTCAAATGGCTAAAACCCTAAACACCGACAGCACCACAAGCTGTGAGGGTGTGGAGCAACAGGAACCCCCATCCGTTGCTGGTGGGGGTGCAAAATGGTGCAGCCACTTTGGAAGACAGCTTAGCGGTTTCTTACAAAACTAAGCATACCCTTACCCTACCAGCCAGCAAATTGCACCCCTTGATGTTTATCCAAGTAAACTGAAAACTGTTGTCCACAAAAGCCTGCACAAGAATAGGAGCCTTATTCCCAGGTGCCGGCGTGGAAGCAGTCACGTTTGTCCGTAGGTGAACGGGCGCGGACGCTGTGGTACGTTCCCGACAACGGGGTGCTATTCGGTGCTGGAGAGAGGTGAGCTCGCGAACCGTGAAAAGACACGGAGGCATCCGAAAGTGAAAGCGGCCGGTCTGAAAGGGCTGCACACTGTGTGATGCCCACGACTCGATGCTCACTGCGCAGGCGGCGAAGAGACCCGTGCGCCTCTTCAGCACCCGGATGCCGAGGGCCAAGGGCGAACCCAGGTGTGTGCTGCGGCCCTCGGGCGATGACGGGGTGTCCGTGCAGGGGCGTCAGCTGTGACAAGCATGCCATCTGGTGCAGGTGCTGCTGGCGGGGGGGCAGTGCAGGGGGGTGGGGTAAACGGGGAATCTCTGCTTTCTGCTCAGTTGTGCTGTGAATCTAAAACTGCTCTAAATAATAAAGCCTTTCTTTTATTTTTTTTTAAGCGCTGGCTTTGGGGGCCAAAGAAGACTTTGGGCTAACCGTCCCTCTAAGTCCCCCAGGACCTCACCTCAGGCCTCAGTAAGAAAAGCACCCCTAACTTCAACTCAGGTTCACCGGGATCAACACGGCACCTTGCCTGCGCCACTGGCACGTTTGCGAGGGAGGATTCCGTGGCAGCACACCGTCTGGGACCACGAGCTGAGAGGTGAGGAGGTTTCTAGACACCGGAGTTGCCGGAGTAGCTTCCTGGTAGTCCGGGCCCAGGGTTTTCAGGACAAGGCTCCGAGCGCATTAGGTCTTCGACGTGTCTGTGAGCAAACGGAGCGTGAGCTCACGTCAGCACCACGTGCGTGAGTCAGAAACACTGAAAAAGAATCCAAGCTGTTAGTGAGATCAAGAAATTAAACACATGCAGAAACATCAACACGGTGTCACTCAGACACTGTGCCATCTTCAGTCACACATGACATGCAGCTTGTGAGCTCAGAAGCTCGGTCCACCCGCCCCTGTTTTCTTTCTTACGGAACCGTCTCAGCACTCAAAACATGCAAGTCTGCTCAAAAAATTGATTTTGGCTAAAAATTTCAGGGCCTGAACAGAACTGGGCCAAGCTTAACAGAACTCAGATTTGAAGAAAAATCAAAAACGCCACTAGTTCTGTGGATGCGGTGGCTTCTGGGCGGTACCTCCCCTTGCCAACGGCACTACCTCTGTTCTACCTGGGCTGCACGAGGGAAGAGCTGCCCGGCTGACAAGCTGAAGTTCAGGCTCTGTCTGTGGGGATCCCAGCACAGTTCACAGTCCGTCTGCTGAGCGGGGCTCTTCCGCTGTCTGTGGGAAGCCTGGCACTCAGCGGGGGCAGAGGAAACTCACTTCTTTGCCTTCTGAATTTCTGTTTTCTTTAAAAGGTATTTCTTACGGATCCTTCTCCCCTTGTAGGGGGTCAAGCATGGATGTAGAAATAAACTCACCATCCAGGACCCACCTTCGCTTTTCGCTTAGAGCAGATAGAACAGCCTGGAAATTCTGAGGGTTTTTTCTGGTTTTATAATTGCTTTTCATGTGAGTTACTTGGGGCTCAACTTTTGCCTCCATCATTATCCGTGTTTTATTAGACAGTTTTCCACGCTGACCTGTTTAGTATTCCCTAAGGACCAGTTATACCCTGTTTCCACGAATAGCAATTTTGGGAATGGAAAGGAGTGTGTAGTCATAATCTTGACTTCTTCAAAAATTACCTGTGGTCAGTGAGCTTTGCCTTTCTCTGGGACAGAGTCATCTGCACCTCGGGGTTGATGGCAGGCGGGGTGAAGGACACTCTGTTAGGGCACGAAGGAGACTCTCCTGCTTATTCTCCAGCAGGAGCAGTCAAACGAGTTTTCAGTCTGCCACAAACAGGCAAGGAGACATCACTCAGGTGACTTTCAGAAAATTCGAGAATTATTTCCCTGTGACTCTACTGCAGAGATGCTCGAGGAAGCGGTCACCGTTTGAACTGCTTGGTCGTCTACTCAAAGGGTAAACAAAGTTGATTTCTTAGGAGGCCAGGTCATGTTTTCCGTGCGTGTTTCTTTATTACGTCAGAGTAACTGGACATACGGAGGCTCTCCTGAAGACACATTAAGACGAAACTCCGAGGTGATCATGTTTCATCAGCACGGGGCGTGAGGAGCCCTTCCCCACTTCCGGAGCGTCCCACGAGCCAGCCCCTCACGTGGAGGCCAGGGGCTCGGCCGTCGGGAGGAGGCTGCCCTGACGTAGCAGGCCCAGAGCGCAGATGGTGGTGAGCCGTGACAGTGCCTGCCACTGCCCCTCTGAGTCCACTCTGAGGAGTTAGTTCATTGTCAGCCACACAGCCTCGGCTGGGAGCTGGAATGAAACTTGGAAGTTGACCCACCAAGACAGTCTTCTCAATGGTCACCTTCCCGGAAGCACCGTTGTGATGCTTCTCACCAGGGTTCACCTGTAGGAACTGTGTGGATCCTACTACCTGGGGGCAGGGGCAGAGCCTGGAGGGTCCCTTCTGGCTGGGACCGGCCTGGAGAGGGGCTGGCGCCTCTGGCAGCGAGAGCAGGGCTGGAGAGGCTGCCGGGCTGGCAGGGGTGGGGGCCGGGGCAGGGGGCTCCTCGCTCTGCCGGGACCAGGAGGGCGGCTCTCACCCCGACTCCGCTGCCTCAGGGGTGCGTCCCCACGCTGCCACTCCCCTCTGAACATTCTGCCTGCCCCAGACGTCTTCCTCACGTTGCATCGTTTGGTGTTGTTTTTGAATTAGGCTGTGAATGCTGAGTCAGCAAATGCTGCTTTTTGTTTCATGGAGACGCTGTAAGCCCTCTTCTCCGCTCACTCGTTTTTTACCTCCAGACACCAGGTGTAGAGAGCAGAGTTGGGCACTTGGCAGATGACTGATTGACTGGTTGACTGATCAGGGCTCCCTGCTCCTGGCTTAGGTCATGGCAATGCACCCCCTAAGGATGGGGTGCTGGGAACATGCATCTGAGACCTGGGCTGGGCTGCAGCTGGCTTAGCCTTGGAAACCTCTTCCTCCAGGATGGCCAGCCTAGAGGCTCACGTGCGCACAATTAAATCAGAGGTGCATCAAAGCCCCCAGGCCTCAGGCCGCCAAAGTTGTGGAGGGAGGGGTTTATCTGGCTGGCAGGGCTGCTTTCCTCTCTGGCTCAGGGCCCTCGGCAACCAAACAAAAGCAAGTTCTGGAGCCCGCTGGCTCCTGGCTGAACCAGCGCGTCAGAAACACGGTCAGTTTCCTGCTCTGAGCGTCAGGGTCCCAGCTGCAAGGGACCAGCAGCCGGGGCCGTCTGGACGCAGCAGAGAGAAAGCCCGGCTCCTCGGGGATTCTGAGACTGTGATGTTTATCTTTGTCTTTAGGTTTCACATGGGACACTGAGGCTCTGAATTTCCTTGTAAGTCAGGGACATTGTTAGCTGTCACCCTCACGCTTGGAGCTGACTCCGTAAGTGTACGGTTTTTTGACTTTTAAACTTAACTGTGCCTGGCAAAAATAATTATATAGAGGAATGTTCTTTATTATAAACTCCTCTTATATAGTAAAAGACAATGTGGTCAGATGAACTGCTAAATTAAGCTGGCCCCAGTCAAGCTCAGCTGATTAATTTTAAAGGTTTTAGACAACTGACATTTTAGGAGGGTTTAACCAGGCTAATAAGTATTCTTAAAATAGAAACCTTCTGATAATCACGCTCTAAGCCTGATAAGTGGAAATATGCCATGCAGGCCCAGCCATCAGCCACAGAGGGAGAAGTTACAGCCTATTCATGTACACAGATATATATACATGTCTCCTTTTAGCTGAAATCCTATTATTTCTTGTATATGATATAGATTAGGGACAAATAAGGAAGTGGTTTAGGCTCTGATGAAATCTTAGCAGTCAGCTGTGTTGGAATGGCCTGTACCGTGTATAAGTCAGCTTTAGAAAAAGCTCTTCCCTGCCCCGGCACATAAGCAGTGCAGACACACATACTCTGTTTTACTGTTTCTTTTTTTAAATTTTATTTGTTTTATTTTACTCTGTTTCTTAACGAATAAGATTTAGATGCACAGGGCTCCATCTGTAACAGCCAAGGCCTTCTTTAGCTATAAAAATATGGCCCTTTCCAGATTTCAAAGTTCACTTCACATGTACCTAAAAACCACGAATTCTCAGTTGGCTGGTTTTCTCTATGTGACAAAATGAGCTGTTCTCTAACCTCTCGTTTTTTTCGTTGGCGGGAACATGGCTGCACCATAACCAAAAGGGCATCTGTTAGCAATTTGCAGCCTCTGAGTGGCCCTCAGCTTTATAGGAGCTCTGTCTGAATCTCTGGTTTATCTGTTGAGACGTTGCCTGACACAGGCGGGGTGGGGGCAGCCATCTGGCCCTGGGGAGGTTCTGGGCTCTGCCTGGCAGCATCGGGCTGATGGGCCCCAGGTTTCTGGGCCACCCCAGTGCAGGTGGTGGTGGCAGCAGAGCTGCCCACAGTGGGCCTGAGGTTTGACGCTGAGAATTTGGTCTCTTGTCTTGTCATCGCCTTCCTTCTGTAATGTTCCCTTCCTTTCTAAAGGGGTGCACTCTGACTTGACACAGAATGTTTCTCAAGTCATGAAATTGGAACACTCATGCCGTGACACTGAAACTAATGGAGAAACCCACCCTTGGATACACACAGACCCAGCTCCAGGTTCAGTGACTCGTAGGGCTGCAACCTTAGGGAAGTAATGAATTATTTACAAGTTTACAAATAAATTCCAGGAGGAAGAGGCATGTTGGGTTCGAAAGGAAATGGAATTATAGCACACTATACTGCTCAGCAGTGAACAGCATTTAAAAGGTTCATTATTTAAACAATGAACATAATAATGCCCATCTTGATGGAGACTCTGTGCTGTATGTCACATTCCTGGGACAGGAAAGAGCATTAATGACTAAGGCCGGTGCCCCCGCCCTCGCCGTCCTGTTCATCAGAAGACCTGAGGTGTTTGCACATGGTATTTGCACAGACCCGTCCACAGGACGGAGCCGGACACAGAGGGCTGAGGGTTTGGGTTGTTTCTCTTTGCTGATGCCAGAAGGAAACCAGACGAAAAGGCTGTTTCACGTTTTGTTCATCGCGAAGCTTCCTCTCCACCTCGGCGTCTGCGCAGGCGTCCGGGGAGGGAGGTGCTCGGGTTGAAGCCGGTGTCCGCGCGCCGGGTTTGAGCTGCTGCGTTTCTCTGAGCTCCCGGTGGCTCAGCCATGAACTGGGCGGGCTGACGTCTGACTTGCAGAGTCCTTTAGGCTGATGGGTCGTGTACGGACCTCCGCTGGCCGCCGCAGCGCTCACCTCCGCGCTCTTCCTTCAGAGGATGCCGCCCCCAGGGGAGAGGGGACAAACCGACTGTGTGGAACAGGGACGCGGAAACCCATCCAACTGGGCACGTGGTGGTTCTCCAGGAAGAAATCTTCCCAAATCGTGGCGAGGTCGGCCTTCGTTCCTGCCATCTGCTCGGCGGGGGAAACGGAACCTGACGTTCTGAGCCTGCTGCCTTCCGCGGCCGCGCACCCGCGGGAGATACGGGCACGTTTTAAGAAGCAGGTGACAAGCGCGCTCCAAGGCCAGGCGCGCAGTGTCTGTCAGGTTCGCGCGAGCTTTGCTGCCCGCGGCTCTACCACCGCGGGGCTGTGACAGCAGGGTGTCCCTCAGATCACGTCTCTCCTCCGGCAAACTGGAGGCAGTTTTCTCCTAATTCTGCAATTTCCTTGACTTTTCCATCTGCACGTGACCCTGGTAGGAGGAATCCTAAACCCAGCTCCTGCGGAGGGGCATTTGCCGGTTCTCAGCATCACGAGAAGGAAATGGTTTCTCAGACACCTGCGTTGCCCCTTAGGGTAAAGCCACGGAAGTTCCGTGTTGCGAACATTCTCTGTCCTTCTCTGTGCTTTCCTACCCACCTCCCCGCCACAGCATCCTTCTTCATTTCAGTTTCATTTCCTCGTCTCCTCCTGCTCAAATCTCCTCACGCCTTTAAGAGATAAGACTGCCCGGAACATCCTCCCAGACGTGCCCGCATGCTGCCGCCGCCGCGCCCCTGTCCTGGTGGCCCTGGCCTCTGCTGCCCCCTCCCTGGGGCAGACACTTCAGCCTCTTCCAGCTCTTTCTCCTAGTATTTCCCTTCCCATCTCTCAACAGCGCACATGCTCCACCACTTTTCAGTTCATCAAGTTTACATTTTCCGTTGAGTTTTTTTAAACTGAGAATTTTTTTTCATTGAAGAATAGTCAGTTTACAGTGTTGTGTCGATCTCTGGTATGCAGCACGATAGTTCAGCCATACATGTACATATGTTTGCTGTATTCTTTTTCATTACAATTTGCTAAAGGACATTGAATAGAGTTCCCTGTGCTGGACAGTAGGTCCTTGTTGTTTACCTCTTTTATATACAATAGTGTCTGCAAATCTCAAACTCCCAATTTATCCCTTCCCAACCCCTTCCCCTCCTGGTAATTATAAGTTAGTTCTCTATGTCTATGAGTCTGTTTCTGTTTTGTAAATAAGTTCATTTGTGTTTATTTTTTAGATTCCACATATGAGTGACATCATGTGGTATTTTCCTTTCTTTTTCTGGCTTACTTCACTTAGAATGACGATCTCCAGGTCCATCCACATTATTGCAAATGGCATTATATTATTATTTTTATGACTGAGTAATATTCCATTGTGTAAATATACAATAGCGTCTTTATCCTGTCATCTGTCGTGGACATTTAGGCTGTTCCTGTGTCTCTGGGTGTTCTAAGTAGAGCTGCTGTTCTGTCACCTTCTGATTCTACTGGCTGAGCACCTCACTGTAATTAGCCCCTCTTCCTGGGAAGTCTCTGTGTCCTATTGGCTGTGTTAACAGTGTCAGCGTTATTGGGACCTTTTAAATACTCTTCACTGCTGAGCCATACACTGCGCTATAATTACGTTTCCTTTCTTACACAGTATTGCCCTTTTTCCTGCAATTAATCATCAATGTTTTGCCTTTTTTTGCTTTTTTTTTTTTTTTTTGCTTTTTTGTAAACTTAATTTGATCCACAAGCTTCACCTTAGATACTATAAACATTTTAGTATTATTTTCCAAATGGCGAATAAACCTGTGAGTCGGTAAGCTCCGTGCCGCTGCCCTTCCTGCCCCAGCCCGCTGGGCCCCTCCAGTTCCATCCACGCCACCTGGGGCAGAGCTGTGCTGCTGCCATCTGCCACCGAGTCTGCTTCCTGAGTGGCTTTTCTTCCCCGCTTATGCCCTTGATTTGGAGGGAAGAGCCTTCATTCTTGAGAAAGCATGTGTGGGAGGTAAACCTGAGTTCGTGCAGAGCTTTCCCCAGGGCCACCTGCCCCTCGCCTGGTGTTCGTGTTCCAGAGGGAGGGCTCGGAACATCCTTTGGAAGTTCTCTCGCCAGCTCAGGGACTTCTGTCTTGGATGGTCAGGTGGCCTTTTCACTGACCCCGAAGTTGGCGTGCTCACTGAGGAGAACCCTGTGATCTCTTCCCAGGGGGCCGAGAGCATCCCGCTGGAATTCTGGAAGCAGATTAGGAAGGAAGGGAGTCAACCTGAGGAATTCACTTAATAACCCTGTGTTCAGACCCAGGGCTCACCCAGCTTTCTCTCCATCTCCTTCTGTCTCTTGGCATTTGGGGGGAGTGGACACCCCCCACCTCCCTGTCCTCAGTTCTGAGCCTTTTGGGGTCCCATGGAAAGAACCAGTGTTTTCTTCAGCATTGCCTCTGCAAACCAAACTGCTCACCCAAGTGTCTTCTTTCACTCCCCAAATTAGCTGGCCCTCCCCCTGTGAGCTCTCGGAGACGTGTTCAGCTCTTCTGTCTTCTGATGTCTCCTCTACCGGAGTCTTTGCCCTGGTGGGTTTGTGTGTTTTCCACTTTGAAGGGGAACGTGATGCATGCATGTGGCTCACTCACCGCCTTTACCCAGGAGTCTTAGACCTGGCAGTCTTGCTGAAGAAATTCCACCAGCACTGGTACCGGGAGGGACTGGGCAGGGGAGCCTCTGCTTCCAGGTGGGGAGTCCGCTCAGCCCGGTGGGTTGGATGGCTTATCCTCCCAACTGAGGCAAGAAAAAATTTTGCTTCCGGAACTTCTTTTATCTTTTAGGCCTTCCCTTCTTAGGTCAGCCGCATTCAGGGGTTTTGGCAAAGATGACACCACAGAAAGGCAGAAGAAACCTTTGACTGACACTTTCTTCACCTGGGGTCCACGGACAGGCTGGATGTCTGTGGTCAGAACATGCGTGCAGTTGAACGGGAGAAATGTCTCGTCTTTGTTTTTAATAGCTTCTAACTGAAATTTAGCATGTCCTTCAATTGCGAATGCTGCAGCCGCAGTGGTGGCGGCCGTGTCTGTGCCCTCATTACCAGTGGAAACCACGTGTTTTCATGTCGCAGGGCAGCAGCTGCAGATAGCCCTGGTTAGCAGAACGCACTGGAAATCATGTGCTCGCTCATTAGGCCTGTTGGTCTGATTTTTTATGGGTTAAAAAAGAAGCATTATGTAACCACTTAAATATTTTGATAAATATATTTGCATGTATTCAGCTCGTGTTTCCGCAGTCACACCGTTCTCTGAGGAGCAGTCCGCAGGCCTCACCAGACCCCAGAGGGTAAGAATCTTGCTTCGGGGTTTCAAATGTTCAGCATTCAGGGTGCAGGAGTTCAGGCTCTGGAGGGACCCAGAGCAGAGAGGGTGTCCGGGGGCCCAGGCAGGAATTCACGTTCTAGAATCAAAGAGGCTTAAAAGTAGTAATATGAAAAGTGTTGTGTTTCTCATCCACCCGAGCTATCACACACAGTCCACACCCAATACGCGGGACTGTGATTTGGTTAAAACTACGCTGCCTGAGGGCGTCCTTTGGGTGCAGATTTGCACTTTTTTCTTTTCTCTTGTCTTCTCTTCTCCTTTCCTTTCTCTCCCTCCCTCCCTCCTTCCTTCAGTAATAAATGAACAAGTGCACCACGTTGGCCGCGGAAGACCGGGGTCTGGTTTCAGGACAGGAGTCCTGTGGGACCATCCAGCCTCAGTCGGGAAGCTGGACAGGGTGATTTTCAAGGGCTTCCCATTTCTCTGGACCTGCAAGATTTTAAAACAGTTTTCCTCTCTCAGGTTCAGAATCTCCAGGGACACAGCAAGGTCATGCCCCAGTGAACCGTGGGAGCTCTGTGGACGGCTAAGTCCCTGACTCTTACAAGGAAATGGGCTGGAGCTTCCTGACACTTTTTCAGAGAGAATAAATCTTGATGCGCTTTGATACTGCCCGGCGGGCTGTGTGCTGAGTGCTTGGCTGATGGATGTCTAGTGACTCACCGAGAAACAAAATCTTCTGAGAAGACATTAATTTTATTTATATTAGCTTAGACTAGTTCCTGTAGGAGAGGTCTACCAGCTGAGTGAGGTGGACACCGGGTTCCCACCTCCCGAATTACTGCAAACACTTGCCTTCAGCCGTGCAGACTTTTACCCACAGATGCAGCAAGTGTATCTGCTTCTGGTCCCACCCTGCCCCTCCCTCTCTCTCCCCCTCCCTCCCTTCCTTCCTCATGTATCAGTTTAGAATGTTTTTGGATGCAGGTAACAGAAAACCCCTACTTAACCATCTAAAACAATCAGGGAATCTGTCACTCAACATAATGAGAGGTCTAGAGGAAGATGGTTTGGCGCTGGTTCATTCAGTGGCTCTGCATTGTCACCGGGGTCCCCATCCTTTCCCCACTTCCAGCCTCAGCGAGAACGCTGGCTGTTCACCTCGTGGTCACAGGAAAACAGTGGGAGGCAGGTCCGAGCCTCCCATCCAGAAATAGCTATGTGGGTGGAGGAAAAATGATTGTTCCTTCACTCATGACTCTTGTTGTAAACAAGAAGACATTCCTTGGAATTCCCTCCCCATCCCCAGAAAACCTCCCCTGATGTCACAAGTGTCCATAAGTGGGCACAGCACAGGGACATCCCTAGAGGAACCAGTGCCAAGGGCAGTGGAAGCATCAGGACTGACGTGTGTAAGAGTCACAGAGGAGAAGCCTCTGAGCACCCTGAGTCCTGCTTTAGCCGTAAAAACATTGACTCTAATGTGCAGGAAATCAATTTTTTATTACTGTCATTTTCTAAAAGTTCTGCAATTTAGGTTTATTTATTATTTTTATCCAAGTGTTGAGGGCTTATTGAAAAATTAAACTTTAAGATACATTTGAAATATTTCCAGGTGGAAGAGAATTTTGTTATCTGATTTTTAAAATTAGCTTATACCTTCATTTCATAGTGATCAGAGAATGTCACCTATGCTGTTTCTACTTTGCAAGAATTGAGGTTTTCTTTGTTGCCTAACAATGTGGGTCAGATATTCTCAATGTTCCGTTCTTGAACCTTCCTGAAAATAAGTAGTTTCTGTGTGTGGGGAAGAGTTTGACACATGTATTAATCAGAGCGATCGTGGGTGCCATCTGTTGCGAGAGTTCTACAGTATTGATGTCGTCCTGTCCCCTTGACTTGTCGTGAACCACGCGGGCAGGGATGAAGCCAGCGTGTTTCTGTTTATTTCTCCTTTTATCTCCTATAATTTCAGGTTTATGGGAGTCGTCGCCTTATTGTTGGGTGCTTCGCTATTTATAAGTGTTGTATCTTCACTGTGAACCACACCCTTTAGCTTTATAAGGTGCTTTTATTGGTCTTGCTTAATCCCTTTTGTGGCCTGAATTCCAACTCACCTAAAACACCAGGACCCGTGCTGTCTCTGGCTGTGTTTTCCCCTCATCTGCCTTTACTTACCCTTTTATTTTCAACATTCTGATTTGTTTTAGCTGTGTCCCAGGTATGTACAATTCATTTCTGTTTTATAATTTAATCCGAAAATAATTGTTCTCTTAGTTGGAGCCCTGACCTCGTTTGCATTTGCTGATGTGACTAATGTATGTTCGGTCTTAGTTCTGTGACACTGTTTTATGTTACCATTTACTTACAGAGTTTCGTTTTAAGTTAACACAATTCATTTGTTTGTCTTTGTTTCTTTGTTTCTTTCTTTCTTTTTTTTTTTTTTTTTTTTGGTGAGGGAGACAATTAAGTTTATTTATTTAATTTTTATTTTTTAATGCAGGTGCTGGGGACTGAACCCGGGACCTTGTGCACGCTAAGCACCTGCTCCACCCCTGAGCTCTACCCTCCCCCGGCTTTGTTTCCTATATGCAGTCTTTCTGACATTTAGGAAATTAGGATTTTTCTAGTAGATACCTTCGTAGTGATGACTTTATGTAACACCTTGGACCCTCTATTTATATAGAAGGCATCCATTAATTCCCTGAGCTAAGCAACAGTAAAATTAATGTTTTCTCTTCCTCATTCTCCTGCCACCTCATTTTGGACAATAATCTAATATTTATTACAATTAATTTTGGTTCTTTGAATAAGTTTACAGTTTTATTACTTGAATTGTCAGCTCTTATGTCAGTGGGGGTCTAGGAAAACAAAAACAAAGTGCCTTTGACTCAACAAAATGGGGAAGCAGGTGGCAGGGCTGCTAAGAAGTCCAGCTGGACTCTGAAGAGGCAGCAGTGGAGAGCTGCCACTTCCCTTAGTCGGGCGGGAGGAGGTGGCATCACCGTGTCGGGGACCAGAGTCACCTGCAGGTGGGACCAGAGATGCTGCCCAGGCTTCTCTGCTCCCAGCTGCCGGCCTCCCGCTGGTGCCTTCTCCGGGCTGACCCGGCCGAGGCCTCGGGCCCGGAACTTCCTGGGAGCAGCTTCGCTGTGGTGTTGACCAGAGTAGCAAGGATGGGCCATGTGAACAAGCAGGCCAAGGACTCGCGGCGTCAAGTGGATGAGTGGAGGCCTCCGGAGGGCTTGTCCCCTCCCCACCTGCTCCTCTGTTTCCTTCTCAGTTCCTGTTGCAGCATCATTTGTCCTGGTCCAGCACACGGCTCAGGGCCCCATCACCTCGCCCACTGGTTGCTGTGGTCTTAGTGCCACAGGTCCGCCATTCGGTTCTCACTGGGACTTCTGCCAGTTCCCTTGTAGTCGCTCACTTGGCTGGCGGCTAACATGCCACCCTTGGGACTTGCATACCACCTCATCATCGTAACCACAGTCAAGATGTGGCCTGACTGCCTCGTCCTGAAAGTTCTCTCCCACCCCTCTGTGATGGCGCCTCCCCCATCCCTGGCCCCAAGCAGCCTGTGATCTGCTGCTGGCACCATGGTTTTGCCTTTTCTGTACCTTCATACAAATGATCAGTCCCACCCACCCCTAAACATTTATGTTTGAGTTTTTATACCAAATAACACACTTTTGAGATTCATCAGTGCTGTTGCACGTGTTAAGGCTGCATCCTTGTTTTGTTACTGAGGAGGGTTCCCTAGTACGCACACACCGCTGTCTGCACCTCTGGCCGCCGTCTGACGGGAGTTTGGTCTGCCTCAGTGTGGGGCTGCTATAAACAGCGCGCTCTGAATACCCCTGCGCCCGCCCATCTCCGTGTGGACACACATTTTTTCCCGGCTGCCGGGTGAACACCGCGAGTGGAAGCGCTGGCTCTCGTGAAAGTGCGCGCCGAGCTGCGCAGGCCACCGCCGCACGGTCTTGCACAGCGGCGCTGCCATGTTGTATTTCCACCAGCGAAATATGAGAGTCCGGTCACTCCACGTCCTCCCTGACACGCGGTATCAGACTCTCTAACGTTGGTCGTTGTAGTGGGTGTGCAGTTCTGGCGTCTGCGGCCGCTGTAACAAAGGGCCACCGTCCAGGTGGCTTCAAGCCATAGACATGTCCTCTCTCACAGTTCTGGGGGCTGCAGGTGTGAGGGCAGGGCGCTGGTAACCCCAGAGGCCCCTCGGCGGCCCCTCGGTGGGGGAGCGCGCAGCTCCGGCGTCCGCCGCAGTCTCCTCGCGGCCCTGCCCTCCGGTCTGTGTCTCCGAGTCTCTTCTCCTCTTCTTTCCTTTTCTTTTCTTTTACTTTATTATTTTTTTTCTTCTCTTCTTGTGAGGACCCAGTCTCACTGGACTAAGGGTCCGTCCCGCTCCAGCATGACCTCACCTCATCTCATTGTGTCTGCAGCACCGTGTTTCTCAAGGAGGCCCAGTCTGAAGTCCTGGGGGTCAGGCCTTTACCCTGTTTCGGGGGCAACACAACTCAGCCCACACAGTTGCGATGTTTCTTCGGGGGGTTGGCTCTCATTTCTCTGACGACTAGCGCCGCTCAGTGTCTCTCCACCGCTTATTCACCACGTGGTTGGCTGCTTCGGCTGTTTTTATTGTTGCTGCTCTGAATATGGAGCCATGAGAGAACTTCATACACACTGGTTATTAGCCCTTTGTTGGGTATATTTTTGTCAAAAATTTACCCAATCTGAGGCCCTGCATTTTTGTTTTCTGAACTTTATCTTTTGCAAAGCAACCTTTTCATCTTGGAGTCCCTTGAGTCAGTTTTCCCTTTCACGGTCCGAGCGTCTGTGTCTCCCTGAGACCCCTCCCCCTGCCCCAGGGCTGCGAGGTCTTTCTTCCAGATACTTAACAGTTTTGGTCAGAATTCAGCGAGGCTTTACTTGGGTTTGGTGTTAGTCAGTTTCTCACCCTTGGCACTATTGACATTTTGTGCTGGATAATTCTTTTGCACCTCAGAGGATTCGTTCTGTGCATTGTGGGCGGTTCGGCTGCATCCTGGGCACTTACTCACTGGATGCCAGTAACGTCTACCCCACTGGGACAACAAAAGATGCCTCCAGACACTGTAAAATATCCTCTGGGGGAAATATTTCCTCGATGTGAGAGTTCAG
This sequence comes from Camelus ferus, assembly GCF_009834535.1. Taxonomy (NCBI): domain Eukaryota; kingdom Metazoa; phylum Chordata; class Mammalia; order Artiodactyla; family Camelidae; genus Camelus; species Camelus ferus. The sequence goes on from NC_045730.1 coordinate 20,732,744, forward strand.
TTTGACTTGGGTCTGTGGTCCATTTCAAACACATTTCTGTGTACGGAGTGAGGTAGGGGGTGCAGAGAACCAGCTGTTTCAGAACCATTTGTTGGAAAAATAACCCACTCCACAGTGAGTTACCTTGTCCTCTTTGTCAAAAATAAACAGAGTCAGTCTGGCATGCGATGAGTTTGGAGTCTGGCGTTCCCAGCCTCATAACAAGGAAAAGTCTGGAGAAACTGAAAATCAACAGCTTTTCTTAGATCCAGCAGGGAACTGACACCTCCAAGGTTTCGGGTGAGAGGTCGGTGGTGATGGAATGGATACTCCCCTGGATGTGATACATGGCTTTTTCTTGCTGCTCCCAGCAGACTACTCTTTATGTTGGGTTTCCAGCAGTTTGGCTTGGATGCACCTCATGGGCTTCTCTGTGTTTATTCTGCGTGGTGTTTGCTTATCATTTTGTGTCTGCGAAGTTCTGTGTTTAATCAAGTTTAGGGAAATTTGGGCCTTTATTTCATCAAATATTTTTTTGTGCGCTCTGTCTCTCCTCCCTCGTGGTATTCCCAGGACATAAATGTTAGACCACTTGACATCCTTGGACTGGTGCTTGAGTTTCTGTTCAAATTCCTTAAAATTTTATTTTCTTTCCGTGTTCTTCATTTTGGATAATTTTAAATGACCTATCTCTGTCTTGCATTTCATTTAGTCTCTCCTCCAGTATGTCTGTTCAGCTAAGTCCACTCCTGTGGAATTTTTATTTCAGAAGTTGTGTTTTTTTGATTCTAGAATTTCCACTTTTTTTTAAACTTGTGTCTAGATCTGTGGTGAGATTTCCTGTTTGTCCGCTGAAAGGAAGAAAGACAGTGAAGTAGAATGTTGACTGCAGTTTTGATACCAGAAGGGACGTGATTTTAATAACCCAAAAAACAGACTTCCTGTTGTTACCTGGAAGTGACTGTGGGCTCTGTGTGACGCTGCTCCCTGGGGTTGGGGACAGTACTACAACGGCAGTGTGTTTGAGAAACGGGCATTTGTTTGAGAGAAATGGCATTTCTGTGCCGAGTCATTCAAAACCCCGGCTGCACATGGAAGAAAAGGATTGAGTGATCGTCCACACCACACACATGTCCCTTCCCACCCCACCCCCATCTGATCAGTAGGGTGATGTTACAGTTTTTGGTTAAATTCATATTAATTGTTTCTGTTTTATGATCATGGGTAACATTATTCATAACAGAGTCACCAGCTGGACTGTGAACACGTCTTCTTCCTTGTGCTGTTTTCCTCTAGTGATAACAATTGACTTGGATTTTGTTTGTTTGTTTGTTTGTGCTCCTGAGTTTTTGTTCACCAAACTTTGCATTTACCTGCCCCTAATTCACCTTGGACCTTTCACAATAAATCTGTCAATACAGTCAGAATCATTAGGTGATCTGTGGATTTCGTGTTTGTTTTCCCCCCTGAAGACACATCTTCTGAAATTGTCCACCCTCAGCCCCTCCTCCTTTCTAGCTGCTCTCTGTGCAGCTGTCCTCCTGCGGCATCCCCTCCTCAGTGTCTCCCCCGTGCGTCCTGGGCTGCCTGTCCTCCTCTCTGGTTCCGTCCCTCATTTGGATGAAGTCCGCCCTCCAGGATATTCCTGAGGATGTGCATCGAAGCAGGTTGCTCTGAGCCATCACATGTGTATGGATGTCATTATTCTGCTTCACAGGTGATTGACAGGTAACTGACAGTTCTGGGTAGATCCTTAACCACTGAGCCCCACTGCCTTTGTTACAGTTACAATGAACAAAAACAAATAAACAGTGTAAAGAAGTAAAGCTATAGAAATAGGAAAGTTCCAGCGGAATTCTCTGTCCCTTCAAGCAGTGAACTCGGCTTGCTTTTGTTGAGGTGGTGGGAGTCGGGTATCTGGGAGAACCACCTCTCCCTCACTGGGGGGTCTAGTCATCACAGCATCCTCCTCCATTGGACCACAGAGATGGATGTGGGACCCAGTAAGGCCCGTCACGTTTCTGTCGTGTGGTTAATACTAGATCTGAGGGAAAGCCCCCTCTGAGCTGGCTGTCTTCTGTTTGCTTCTCCAGACATATTCTTGCTCTGAGTGCACCTGCTCACGGTCCTGGGAGGCTCCCTGACCTGTCACCTCCTGCCGGACTGAACCAGCCAGGGGATCAGTGAGGGAGCGGGTGGGGGCCAGACTGCGTGGGTTCATCAGCCCCCCCCCCCACCAGTGCCACAACTCCTGTCAGGAAGCCCTCTCCACCCACCTCTCCCCAGCTCCCAGTAACGGCTTCTCCATCCTGCCTCCTCAGGGCTGGGGTGATAGCAGCGCCCTTGGCTGGTAGCACCAAGGACAGCGCCGGCTGGGCCTGCATCTGCACTCACCACCGCAAGTGGCCCCTTCGCTGAATCACCCTCACATCACCTCATTTTGGATGTGCTAGTTCCTTCCTGTTGGGACTTTGGATACAACTTTACCCCTAAGAGGAGGTGAGGCCAGATTTGCTAGCAGCCACCAGCCAGGTGAGCAGACACAGAGCTGACACGTGAGCCTGGCAACATCCTCTCAGCATTTGGACTCACTTGGTCTGCAGCTGGCTGTGTCCCTGTCCTCCAGACATGTCAACAAATTCTCTTTTTTATTGATCTGATTGTTTCGGGGCCCGTGGACTTTGGGGGAGCCTGCTGGCTGCCCGTGAAGCACAGGAAGGCAGTTCTCATCTTGACTCGGTGTTGCGCTGCCAACTCCAAGTTACTCCATTCTTTATTTCATTATCTTTATAACAGCTAAGTGTTCACCTACCTGCCCCTACTAGCCTCTCACGGGGTATATTTAAAGAAGATCTTCAAAGCACAACATAAATTCTTATTTTGTGCCCAAGATATTGGCAATGCAGTTCAAGTTTTAAAAAAGAAAACATTATTGGAAGAGGTGGGTATTGCATCCCCTCAGGAGATTCACAACATTGCATAGAAATTTCATGTGTGCTTCCTTGTGCTGGTGAGTCTGACCCTAGGAACAGAGGACTTATTGAAAAAAAAAAAAAAAGGAAAACGCTCTTCATCCGAGTCCCTGAGGGGGTCTGGGAAGTCGGTGGATCTCGGCTGTGCGCCATGGCAGACACTGTGATTTACTCGCTCATTGTCCATCCCCCACTCCGTCCTGGCTGACAGAGCTCTAGTTTTGTTGAGGAGCCATCGTGCCCAGCTCCAGGTTACGGGCATCGGAGAGCTCATGTAATCACCACAATCAGTGTTTCTAGTCCTCTGACCTTCCTGGAAGTCTGGGTGGCCATAGGCTCAGGTCTGGCCGGTGGCACCCAAGGGGAGGGAGTCTGCAGGGTGGTAGAGAGCAGGGCCCCTCTGCCCTGGCACTTGTGATGTGTGTTGTGGGGAGGCTGTCCTGTGCATTGCAGGAGGCTGAGCAGCATCTCTGGTCCCTGCCCACCAGGCGTCAATAGCGCTCCCTTAGCTGTGACAACCACTGTGTCCCTGGACACTGTGAAATGTCTCCTAGGTAGTGAAGTCACCTCCGGCTGGGAACTGCTGCTTCTGAGGAGAGACCCTGCATTGCTGGTCTCTGTCCTTCCTCCTGCCTTGGACAAGGGTGTGGGTGTCACAAACCGTGAGGAAGAGACCCAACAATTCCCCTGTAACCCTGCTGCTTAACAGCAACCACCTGCTCTGTGTTATGTCACTGCAGCTGGGTTCTCTGCACTTTCCCCTGAATACACTCATAGCTGGCGGGGCACGCAGTGAGCTGGGGCAGGCACACTCCAGGTGCCTGTCTACCAAGCAGGTGCGCAGCACTGGAGGCAGCAGGATACAAGATCAAGATGTAAAACTCGGTTGTATTCCTATGTACTGGCAGCAAACAATTAGAAACTGAAATGAAAATACACCATTTGTAATAGTGTGGAAAACTGTTTAACCCTTAAATATAACCCTGACAAAAGATGTGTAAGGTGTGTGCTCTGGAAACAGCAAAACCTTGCTGAGAAAAGACATCAGTAAATGGAGAGATGAACTGTGAGTTCAGAAAACTGAGAAATGGTAAGACGTCCGTTCTCCTCAGGTGGATCGATACATTCAATGTAATCCCAATAAATATGCCAACAGGTGCTTTATAAAATATAAATTGACAGATTGATTCTGAAATGATGTAAAAATGTAAAAGAGCTAGAATAAGCAAAACAACATCAAAAAGAAGAAAGGGTTGGAGTTCCTACCTCCTTCCAGGCTTATGATCGGGACGCAAGGCAATGTGGTGTTGGTGCAGAGACAGACACGGAACCCCCGCCACACCATATAGGTTACGCCCGGAAATAGGTCCACACACGTATGATTAGTTGATTTTTGACAAAGCTGCCGATCTAATGTAACGTGGGATGGACAGTCTTTTCAACAAATGGTGTAGAACAGCTGGACAGCCGTGCGGCAAAAAAAGAACTTCAACCTTAACTCACACTATACACAGAAAGTAAGCTGAAATCCATCATCGCCTTATGTGTAAAAGCTAACTCTGTTGAGCTTCTAGAAGAAAACATAGAAGAAAATCTTTGCTTAGTTGGGATGGGCAGATTCCCTAGGCAGGGAAAAAACACAAACACAAAAGGGAAGAATTGATCAATTGTCCTTCAACATTAAAATCCTGGAAAGTTCCTTGAAAGATATTATTAGAGAATTAAATGGCAATTCACAAAGAGAAGAAAATATTTGCCAGCCAAACGTGAGGAAAAAAGCAAGTGTCCAGAGTGTATGAAAGAGTCTTACAACTCAGTAATGAGGAGGAAAAACACCCCTAATTTTGAAATGGGCAGGAGACTTGAACTGACACTTCACAAAAAGACATAAGAATGTCAACAAGTACGTGAGGAGGCTCAGCATCGTCGCCGGTCGTCAGAGGAAGGTAAGTTCAGCCACGGCGAGACACTTCTGCCCACCCACGGGGAGGCCTGGCCTCGAAGGAACGGACGAAACTGAGCGCTGACGAGGGCTGGACACCCTGCAGCGCTCACACCCTGATGGCGGGTGTCTCAAATATGGTACCGCCTTCTTGGAAAACAGTTCAGCGATTTCTTATAAAGTCAAGAATATATTTATCATACGACCCAGCAATTCCAGTCCCAGGCATTTACCAAGAGAAGTAAAAGCGTCCACGGAGACTGTTACATGAATAGTCCCAGACTTTCTGTTCACAATAGTCAAAAACTGGAAACCCCTCTGGTATCTGTCCACCAGTGAGGGGACACGCAGATGGTGGCACAGCCACACACTGGGGTGACACTCAGCAGAGGGTGTAAAAGTCCTACTGATGCACACAGCAGCTTGGATCAGTCTCACACACACGCCGAGCAGAAGCAGTGAGGCTCAGGGCTCATACTGTACAATCACACTTAACGAGAAATTCTAGAAGGCACAGAACCAATCTCTGGTTGCCATCTGGGTGTGGGGGCCAGGGGATGTTCTGAAACGGGCATGAGGAAACTTTTTGGAGTGATGGAGATATTTCGGGTCTTGACTGGGGTGGTGACAGATACAGAGATGTATACATTTGTCAAAACTGGTCTATGTGCACACTTTGGGTGGGTGCATTTCGGTGTGGTTGGTTTGGGGCGATGACTGGGACTGGTCTTCGTCCTGCCACGTGGGGAGCTGTGGGGGAGGCTGCTCCCGAAGTGGGGTCGGGGCGGGGACTGTGGTTTCCAGCTCCGTGACTCTGTGACGAGTAGGTCTCCTCATTGTAGACTGCTGGTCTAACCACATTTTCTCACCATCAGTAATAAAAGTCCCCATGAAAGCACGGTGTAACTCGCTGATTTAAATATTTGCTGATTTCTGTCCCCATGTCTCACCCCTTCACTCACGTCAGAACTGGGCTGTCACCTGCTTTCCCCATGGCACCTGCCATGCTGTAGGGATCAGCAGGAGAGAGCAGACGCCCACCTGCCCTCTTCTGTGTCCCATTTCTCAGTCGGTTCCAGACTAGAGGCAAAAGACGGGCTTGTTATTTATTTGCCTCCGAAAACCCCAACAGCCCTCTCCTCCTATTGAAAATAATAGTAACAGTAGCCCAATAATAAACCATAAATCAGCCAGCGTGTATCGGGCGTTTACTATGTGCCAGGTTTACTACACGTGAAAATGGCTATAAAATGGTCTGTCTTCATCTTAACAGTCCTCATAATAACCCAGTGCAATGTGTGCTATGTTATTTGTATTCTGGAGTTGACAAAACTTCAGCAGAGAGAGATTAAGTAACTCGCCCACAGCCACACAGTTAGTAGGCGGCAGAACTGGGTTTTGGATCCAGAATGATGGCCTCACCCACTGCTGTTTCCATGCATGTCTGGCTCTGGTCCATTCTTCGCACAGCAGCCTGAGCAATTTTTCAAGGTAGATTATATCAGAAATGGACACACGTGACCCTTAAGGGAAAAAACAAAAAAACAAAAAACAAAACAAAAAAAGCCTTGGTATGGCTCGTAGGACCCTGCCATATCCTTTTCAGCCTCATTGGAGCTATTTCAACCTCACTTACTCTTCCAGAGCCTCACTCATCAGACACAGCAAATGGCCTCCTGCCTCAGGACCTTTGCACACACTGTGTTCCTTACTGGAAGGCTCTCCCCATATCACTGTTTCTTCAGGCTTTGAGAAAATACCACATTTTTATTTTTAAATTTTTTTTAATTGAAGTATAGTTGACTTACAATGTTGTGTTAGTTTCTGGTGTACAGCACAGTGATTCAGTTACACACGCATATACATTCTTTTTTGTTATAGGCTGTTATAAGGTATTGAATATAGTTCCCTGTGCCATACAGTAGGGCCTTGTTCTTTATCTATTTTATATATGGTAGTTTGTATTTGTTAATCCTAAGCTCCTAATTTATCCCTCTCCTCCTTCCCCTTTGGTAACCAAAAGTTTGTTTTCTATGTCTGTGAGTCTCTTTCTGTTTTGTAAATAAGTTCATTTGTGTCATATTTTAGATTTCACATATAAGTGATCTCATATGATATTTGTCTTTCTCTGTCTGACTTACTTCACTTAATATGATAATCTCTAGGACCGTCCATGTTGCTATAAATGACATTATTTCATTCTTTTTTATGGCTGAATAGTATTCTGTTGTATAAATACACCACAACTTCTTTATCCTTTCATCTGTCGATGGACATTTAGGTGCTTCTATGTCTTGGCTGTTGTAAATAGTGCTGCTGTGAACACTGAGGTGCAGGTGTCTTTTTGAATTAAGAGTCTTCTCTGGATATATGCCCAGGAGTGGGCTTGTAGGGGATGAAATACCACGTTTTTAGAGCGACTTCCCTGGGCCCCTCTTTCCCTGTCATTCTGTCTCATTTTTACCTGTGTTTTATAGCCATGGCACTGATCACAATTTGAAGCTACTTTCCTGTTTCTGTGTGTAACTGGTATGACCAGCTCCACCAGCTTGGGGTGAAAATTATGTCACGGTGCTTGACTCTTCAAGTCAGAACTGGCTCTGGTTTGCACGTGCCAGGTTTCCAGGAAGCTTACACCCTCTTGGGACTGTAGGCAGGTTCTTTTCCCATGAAGTGGCCCAAGATCTTCAGGGATTTGCTCCCCTTGAAGGGGCCAGTCCTAACTGCAGACACCTCGAGGAGAGTGAGCTGGAGCCACAGTCTGACCCGTTCCTTAGGTGGCTGTGCTACCTTGTTGAGAACTGGCCCGGAGCCCCGTGAGGGCCCGTGTCCCCTGCTCCTGGTCCCCTTTTACTGGCCGAGCTCACACTTTGGGGCTCACTGTGTCAGGGGATGTGTCTGGCTTGGCTCTGCCTACCTTGCTGGGCCAGGATTATCCCCCACACCCCAGAAGCCCACACCTGCCCAGTGGCCACATGAGTCCTGGCCTCATACCACTGCCCTTCATGGTGTTGGAGATGGGGTTCTGCTGAGATCCCTGGGGACTCCACCCACCATAGTGTAGACAACTTATACTCCAGAGTCCCCTGTGGGATCCGGCTCCAGGTCCCCCTCCTTGTGGTCCTGCCTCCCCCCTCCCCAGCTCACACCCCGGAACAACATGCTGAGAATCCTTGCATCTCAGGGTTGGGGGCTGCAGGAGGGGATCTGAGACCCCCTCCCTTGTGATGAGTTCTCAGCCCCCTGGACATTCCATCCGCCAGCTGATTGCTGGAGCATCTCACCATCCAGGCTCTCCACCCTGCACCCACTGTCAGCATCTCCTTCCCTTTTGTCCCGGGAAAGCCTGGGTCTCAGTGCAGCCGAACCTCCTCCCCACTTGCATAGAGGGTCAGGAGAAGCAGCTTCCGCCAGGTGCACACAGACACGTGCATTTATCCCCCTGGCTCTACAGTAAGGGAGTCACTCACCTCCCATTACCAAGAGGGACCACTCAAGGGGTGCTTTCCAACAGCAGACAACCTGCTCCCAGATGAGTGAGGATTTCCCTAGGTGGAAGTGGTAAGAAACTTGAATGGAAGCTCCTTTAGATTAAAACAAAACAAAACAGAGAAGGGACTCCATCCTGTGGTTTCCTCACTGCACATCTGTCTCCTGTTGAAGCCTCAGGTTCTCGACCTCTTCTGTGGGCCCAGAGCTTCCCACCCCTCGTGGCACTTGGTGGCCAGCCAGCCAGGGTTGCTGGATGAATGACTGTATCACCAGCTACTGAATAAAACCGTGTCTACCAGTCAACCGGACAAGAGTTCGAGCCCAAAAGATTAGCATAGAATTGTCTAATATCCTTCTTAAAAGCTGGCCGTGGGTGGGTATACGCGTGTCTGAGTATGCGTGATTTTATTCAAGTTTTCTTCTCCATAATTTCAACAAGTGCTGCTTTGTTCAATTTTGAGACTTCCAAGAAAGATTTTCAGACATTCAAGATGGTGTGAAAACGAACACACACACCAGGGACCCCACCGCAGAGTTGAAGAAACACACCCAAACTAAAGTGGTTGCAGCCAGCCCAGTGCCCCCCTTCACACCCCTCCCCCTGGAGGGCACAGTGTCCTAATTTAAGGACACTTCCGCAGTCCTGGGAGCCGGAGCCCAGCACAGGCGTGGTCCTGCCCCTCCCCCTCCAGCCACAGGTGCTGAAACCAGGCGGCCGCCCCGCACACCTGGCCAATCAGCTGCTGCCTCTCTGGAGCTCAGACTTGAGAGCCTGGTCTCATTTGCTGTGATGAGTAAAACCAATGGCTCATGCGAGATGTAGGGCTTAGACTTATTTTGGGTGTGGCCAGAACGAGCCCACTGTTACAGCATAAAGGTGCAGTCATACCTGTATGGACACATATCGTGCTCATTATAGGCCACTGCAGGGTGCTGGGTACAGTTCCCTGTGCTGGACAATAGGACCTTGTTGTTCATCTATTTTATGTATAGTTGTTAGTATCTGCAAGTCTCCAGCTCCCAATGTTAATTTTAACTAAATAATTCTTAAGATAAGCTTTCCCCACCAAAAAAAAAAAAAAAAAGAGTTATTCACTAAACACACCAACAATCATAGAATCTGACTCATTCATTCAACAGACATTTATTAAGCTCCTATTGTAATACCGGGCTTTGTGCAAATCTTTGGTCCCAACTTCCAACCAGGGCAACCAGCTGGCTTGGCTTCCCAGGATTTTCCCAGTTCTAGTACTGAGAGCCCTGTGTCCTGGGAGCCGCCTCAGTCTCGCCCAGCTGGGAGCCCCACCACAGTGTCCCACGTCGGTCTTCAGTTGTTCGTCCTGCGCAAGCACTCGGCTGGACTTGAATGGCTGGAGAGTTCTCTGTGCCGAGTTTATCCCATCTTCATATAGTTTCTCCTGCTGTGCTCTGCTCTGCTTCTTCTCTGCTAGTACTCAGTTTTCCACTGTTAAAATGTGTCCCTCTCCGACCAGGCATGAGCTGTAATTTATGCCTGGATCGGCTGTCCCCCGCCCACCCCAGAGCAGGCACAGATGGGTCCTTCCCAGGCTCTGGCAATCCCCTGGGGCTTTGCCTGAGCCAGCCTCTCCCTTGGGAAGAACTTTCGAGAACCCCTTTCTCTGGCCAAGTGTCCCAAAGAACTGCCCATACCTGTGACCCGACCCTTCATCCATCACCAGACACACCCATCAAACCTCTGGTACCGAAACACAAGAAGCAGAGATGAGTCCTGGATCCCAATGAACATAAAACAAGGTCTGGGGCGCTGACTTCTCTGAGAGACATGGATCAAATGCTAATGGTTTTGGGAGGAAGGAGGGAAGACGGATTGAAGCCCTGTCTGAAGGAGCAGCCACTCAGCTGCGGCCTCCTGGACGAGCCCACCTGGCGCCCTGGCGTCCGTTTCAG